>NC_142065.1:41866253-42176253 GCF_059756535.1 Pantherophis guttatus | reverse complement strand
TATAAATAGATGCCAGGAGGGAATTGAGGAGGAGAAGAAAGAACAATGGAGAATTGAGGGTCGCCGCTATCTCTTTGATGCCAAGCGGGTAAAGTAGGAAATGGGATGATGCTAAAAATTGCTTGGAAACAACTCTCACAAACACTTTTCTTGTCCAAACCAGCTAGGGCTGACAGGAATTAAAATCCAAACTTCTGGATGTTATCAAGTTATCTTCCCTCACTCTAGAACACAGCCTTCTGGTAACTATTATAATAATGAATACATGGTTTCATTTTTATGATCATACTTGTGATTTATGAGAGTAGTACTTAGTTTGTTCATACCTTAGTCATGTTATAGCTGGACTATTCTGATAAACTTTACATGGGTTAAGTACTAAAAAGTACAAGAATGGTTCATCCAGGTACCCTCTGCTCTGTGAACTACACTTAATCATCTTATACTTTTCATACAAGATTGATATGTCTTGCTGTCCTATTTTCACACTTATTTTTCCATTGTCTTCCTTTCTTTGTGTAATTTTCTATGCTTGCACATTACAGAACATGGTCTATCACCACTTATGTTTTTTTCATTAGTTATATCACTTTCATTATAAATAATTAAATCAACTATGCTTTTTTTATTTACATTCATTCCTTTGCATCTGTATGCATGAACATATTTATGTTTCAACCACATACTCATTCTTATATATCACATAAATATTATAATCAAAATAATAAGAAATCTCACGTTTTCTTGTGACTCTAGAACAATATTGCTATGATCCTGGAGACCAACTATAGAGAAAGGCTTCTCACTGTATCCAGGGAGGTGAAGAAGAGGCTAGACTATCAAATTGCATTACAGCAGCTCAAGAGGCGTATGGAACGAGATCATATGATCAACTGGGTAGAACAAAGTGTTTGGCAGAGTGTTTCAGCCCAACAGGTACTTAGCAAATATTCCCTTACAGATGGTTTGTGGCCATTTTACTGCTAGAAAAGCCACTAGATTTCCCTTCCTTTACTCCACAGTGAAAAAAATATATCTATCCAATTGGGTGATAGATGCATCTTCTTGATCTAAAAATTAATGTTTCATTTTATTGATTTTACCCTTTTGTATTTTGTTGAACCATTTTAATCAAAATCTATTTGTGGTCATGTGTACTGTATTGTTCAGTCTGTGGTGTTGATACATGTAATAAGTATATGCTACATATTTTTAATGTCACATATTCTTTGAAAAAGGACGAGGTGACTCAGTGGCTAAGACGGTGAGCTTGTTGATCGAAAGGTCTGCAGTTCAACAGTTTGAATCCCTAGTGTTGCGTAATGGGGTGAGCCCCGTTACTTGTCCCAGCTTCTGCCAACCTAGTAGTTTGAAAGCATGTAAAAAATGCAAGTAAAAAAATAGGGGCCACCTTTGGTGGGAAGGTAACAGCGTTCCGTGCGCCTTTGGCATTTAGTCATGCCGGCCATATGACCACAGAGATGTCTTCAGGCAGCGCTGGCTCTTCGGCTTTGAAACAGAGATGGGCACCTCCCCCTAGAGTCAGGAACAATTAGCACATATGTGCGAGGGAAACCTTTACCTTTCCTATTCTTTGAAAAGGTTTTAGAAGAGGTTTTCAGAATATATGCTGGACTTGCAGACTCTTCACCTCATCAACGTCTTCATAAAGTTTCAGATTGTTAATTGATCTCCAAATATATATGGAAATAATAAATATTGCTTTAATTAATAGTAGTACTACAATAATAACCCAATATTTACCTTTGGAAGTTAGTATGGACCACGTTGAGAAACCTTCCTGTAAGGCAACCATGTCTTTTTTCAAGCTTCCACAGACTGGAAAGAGACACTGCTGCATTTGTGATCACACAGAAGTCTAAAAAAATGTTGCTTGGCTGCTCTAAAGATATCCTACAGTTCTGAAATCCAGTGTAGCTTTGAATTAATTTCAAAACATACAGTCTCTTTGTACATCTTTTCTGAAGTATACAAGACATACAAACAAAAGCAACTCTTAGATATTACCCATTAATACTTATTGAGGAATAAGCAATATTTTTGGACCAGTGGGGACTACTGAAATTTTAAGGGAAAATTGTGAGTGTCACAAATGGCTGTCATGGGCTACAATGTTAAGCCTATGGATAAGTGCTATTTTACTTTTAAAGTTGCTGTGTGATGTGTTGTTTTTACAAATAAGAATTATATCAACTTTCCATTTTGAAAATAATGACCAGGCAGGAAAACAACTAGATGCCAGGCTCCTTTCTCAATCTTGGTACTTTTATTTTATTTTAAATATAGCAAGCTGTAAAACAAATTACAGACTTCTTTACTGGATTCTCCATAGCAGCTGGACTCTTCAAAATCATTATTACAAAGTAATGGATGACAGTCTGTTATTTGGAATGGGTTAAAGACAAACATAAATTGAGATTCTCATTCTTTAAAAGTAAAGAAAGTATGGGAAAAAGCTTTCTTTCTAATAATATGTGTGTCATGGTGACCATGGCAGCTATTTTCGGAGAGCCCCATGTCAGGGTGGCAATTAATCCCATTCTGCTTTTGGGTAATTGCACCTTGATTAGAGAATGGATCGTGACCTTTCCCTTGGAGTATACTTTACGAAAATAAAATAAAACCGAGATATATTCTAATAAACACATTTTATTATAAAGAAGTAAAAAAAAAACATCTTACTAGCTAATTAATTACATCTTGACAGCGTTGCTGCCGGACCTCTTGGCAGGCGAACAAAGAAAGTTAGAAGAAAGTGAAAGAATGTGGAAGAAAAAATGTGGACATGCGCAGTGGCTTCTGAGATAAGCTCTGCATCTATTGTAAAGCTTAGAATGGGAGCCCAGCTGACAAATACAAAAACGCAGTGACACCCCCAATAATATACCTCAAAATCTTCACCAATCTCCACCCTGTAGAGATTGGGAACTTCACTGTCATTCATTATTAGAATGGCAACTATTAATTTTTAACTTATTTGTCAAATCATTCAATTGGGGCTAAGAGCCATGTTAGCCCCAATTACTAAGTGAAACTGCTTTGTTTTGTTCTTTATTTTGCAAGTTTGGCAAAACATGGCTTATAGACTCAGCCAAGTATGAGTTATTCAACAAATCATAGTTAAGCATATATGAAAGTATGTGGAACTCCATTGGAATTTGGAGTGGGAGGTTTTTTTAAAATATTTCTGTATAAAATTAATAGATTGCAATTATTTCTCTAGAGGCCCAAAACGGATTTTACTTTAAATGAATAGTTATCAACTATAACTTCTGTTTTTCTTAGCTTTTTTAAAAAAAATTGAGATTAATTACTGTGTTTGGAGATAGTTTTCCATTGTAATTGTGATAGAAAAGCATGATTAATTATGTTTTCCTTAGCTCAAAATGGAGAAAACTGAAAATATGATATGGCATCCTTTTTCCTCATAAAATTGTCTTATCTTTTTTCATATCAGTCCATGCTGAAAAGATTACTTCATATAGCAATAGTATGCTTTAACAAAATGCTTTTATTCTAAATACAGAGAAATTGGTCTAGGGTAGTCTTCATAAATCTTATATCTCTACATTCTAAGATAGCACAATTTTTGATTGAGAGGATTGGGTAAAGAGCCAAATATTTTTCATGATATCAATTAGATTCTCTAGGAATGGGTTTCTTTATGTTACATTTTTCCTTCATGGACCTGAATTATTTAAGAACCATGTATGTTTTTATTTTTTGTATAGTTTTATATCTGATCAGTAGATGATTTTTCTTTTAATACTGATTTTTGGAAAGGTCAAATGCAGTTTAAGTAACCTCATTCTTGATTTTAAATTCTAATTTTCAGTCAAGACTAAATGTTTTAAAGTTTGTGTACATTTAATAGTATGTAATTTGTATTTGTATAGAAGCCAATTGTATAGAATCATAAAGCTGCAGTGAACCTCCAGATCTTGAATATTTTTTGTAGGTTCTTTAAACTTAAATGTTAATTTCTTTTCTATATTATAGGAGAAGGAGAACATTGCCAAATGCCTTTTGGACCTGAAAGCATTGTCAAAGTCTGCCCAAGTATCTCTCTAAGTTGAACATTGTTGAAACTTCCAAAATTGTACAATTTCTATCCTTAATTAAAACATAGTATCATGGTTTGGTTTACTCTGAAAGTTCCTTGAATGTGTTCCTCTCCTTATATTTTCACATCACAATATTCAGAAAAGAGATACCTTTGCAAATTTAACCACAAAATGATGTAAATGAAATTTATATTTGTCTTCTCTAAATATGGCTAGTACTATTTCACACACTTAACAGAAGTGTTTTGTCAGGCCTCTTCACAAACTTGGAGAAAGGTTTTCCTGTTTAAAGAAATAAACTTAGTTAATGTAGCTCTTAAAATAGTGGCACCCTGGTGGCATAGGATTGGAGTTTATCAGGTTGAGATTTTATGAAAGTAACAGCTTGATATTCAGCAGATCAGTAAATAGCATTTTTTAAAGATTTAACAATGGTCTAGTAAGGTCTGTTAACTGCTATTCTTAAAATGCAGTAAATGTCTAGTAGCAACCTTATGTGGTGGAAAGTAGTAAGGAGGTGGATTCCCAGAAGGGAGAGGTGCATTTCAAAGGAGTAAGAAGCAACTCAGCCCAGATATGTTTGAGAGAAAGAAGATGAAAATATTTCCTAATAGTTCACAGAGTATATTGTAAATGAAGACAGTAGAATGCTCAGTTTGGCAAGTTTTTGTCTATTGGTGTAAAACAATCAACTTCTTAAAAGAATCACCATGTGTCAGTCTTGGTTTGGGACTGACACCTTAGTACTTGGCAGCATATATTCAAAGTAATCTAGCAGTATTTATACCTTGTGGCTAAACAAGTATTCACATGTGTATTTAATAAAATTAAAATATAAAATACAGGATTCATTTCTGATTATATTTATTTCACCAGATAACAGTAATCCGTAATATCAAATGGAAAAGGTAATTGAAAGTAATTACAACTACCTACTAGATACCAGGCATTCCTATATATTTCTAAATACATTACTGAACATTAAATATTAATTGTGTTCATATATAAATGGAATTTCTCTTATGGTCTGATTCTAAATAAATAGCTACAATATTAAATGTGGAAGATTTCCTTAGATGTGCAATTTCCTGGACATTTTTATTCTGCTCTAAATCAAAGGCTCATACTCCAGATACGGATTTTGTTTCAGAGCAGTGGTTCCTGTCAATTGTGAAGTTTTGTGTGGGATTCCTTTGCTGCAAGCAAGAACATATTAGACTGATCCAACCAAATACCTGATTGTCCCCATTGGTTTTGAGAGGATATTGGGTTGCCCAAGAGTGCTTGTGCATAGTTTGACTGAAGTAGCTGTTACTGAAAATAGGCAGGCAACTGCAGCATTGGATCAGATCATGCCTATGCAGACTCTACATGGATTTCAGGGAGCCCTCTGGTTTTTCAAAGGTACTCCAGGAGATGAAATTACAAGAGATGCAGAGGTCCTCAACCCCTGATCTGTAGACCAGCACCAGTATGCGTCATACCGGGCTGTGCAAACAAGTGAAGTTCCATCCACGGGATGTAGGCAGCACATGAAATCAGTCCACGGAAAAATCTCTCCACGACCAGGAACTGGTCCTTGGTGCCCAAACGATTGGGGGGCACTGGCCTACAGCACTATTAGTAGAAGACGAGCAAATCTATGTGAGGTAAAGGTATACCTTGTGCCAACAAGAACGGTGAATATGCAATATAGTTAAGGTGACCCAGCTATTTCTGGATGGTTAAAGAGCAAAGAAAGCACCTGCTAGGCTCCTATAAGGAATGCTCTTGGCATCTTGTATCAAGTTACTAGGATATGCTTTGAATTGGGTGCCAGTTATACAGCTAATATGGAGTGTATTATCTAATGTAAGCTATCGGGGAAGAGTTTGAGTTTGGTCCTGAGGAATTGGACATCTTGAAGTTTTGGTCACCAGTATTTAAGAACCATGTACCTCCTGGTTGGTGAAGGCCTGTGTGGAGATGGCATGTGGTTAAATCCATGTAAGCGTTAATGCAGTTTGGACAGTGGAGTCATTAGAGAATCTTTGTAGAGGTCCAGGTGCTTCTTATCTATGACATTCCCCTAATCTACTAAAATAGTGAAAGAAGGAGATTAAGTTCAGTGTGGCTCAATTTGTTTGCAGCGAACCCTTGGCCTCTTGTTCATTGTAGCCTGCCTAACTAAATGTTCACTAAGCTGCTGCGTGATAATCTGTTGAAAGACATTGCAAAGTATATATATCAAGCTGACAGGTCTTTGTTTTCCTAGATCTTCCTCATTTTGAAAAGTGGGATATCTTACTGAAATGGATTTAAGATCAGCAAATCTTTTGCCCTTTCAGATTTAATAAATATTTGACAAACTTCAATGCACATAACGAAATTCAGGCAAAGAAATGATGTTTTCTTGGCTGTCCATAATATTCTTAGGAATCTTCCATAATGCCAAACTTTAAAAGTATCAGTACTCTTTCGCTACCTGCTTCTTCAAAGTCCAACTTCCATTTCCATAAAGTCTCACAGGGATACTTGCATGATTATCATTTTTATAGATATAGAGACATCATAGTATCAAAATATATAATTTCCAAGGCCTTCGTGGCTACTGCATCAAGTGCTAATCTATGGCATATTTCTTGACAGCTTCATGGTTGACAATAAAAGGCAAAAGCTCACCACTTTGGTATCTTCATTGCCAATTCTAAGGCACCTCAAAAATCACACCCATGCCACAGTGAAAAGAAAAGCAGACATAAATGGCCACAAGATGGCAACAGTGTCCCATAGGAACATTTTCCTGTACTTGACTGTTAAGGAAATCTAATGTGCTGGTTTCTCACCCAAGTGGGTGTGTCCAACCTATATCCTCCCACACCTTTTTTCTGGTGGTAGAAAAAATATATTCTGAGTTGCTTCTACGTACTCTAAAATATATACCATGACTGCTTGCTTGTTCAGTTACTTTTTAAATTGCCTCACTATTGGATATTGAATAATAGAATGTCTTTGTTCTTATTTGTGTGCAGAATCATTTAACTAAATAATTGTGGATTTGGAAAGGATCATAAGTATAATCTTTTCCAACCTTCTGCAATGTGCAGGAAAACCTATTAAATCATCCTTGACAGGTAGCCATTTAGCTTCTTAAAATTTCCTGAGATGGAGAACCCACAGCTTCCAAAATAGACTATTCTGGTGTTGAACAGATCTTATTGTCAGGAAATTTTTCTTTATATGTAAGCAAAATAGAGAAAGCTGCAATTTCATCCATTATTTCTGGACTTAGTTTCTGTGGTGTTGGAAAATAATTCTTGATAATTTTCTCTACTGCATCCTTGTATCTGTCTCAGGTCTTCCCACATTCTCTTTGTAAGTGTTTCAGATCCAATTTATATTAACCCAACAGACCCCATGAGTGAACTGAACTACATCAGTTGTCAGAGTATTAAATATTTTAGGCACATGAGTTGTTTCACTCCAGGTTATGGCTTTGTATATGCTAGATCTGCCACACCTACTGGTAATTTAGTTCTTTAGTCCTAATTTGTCTCTCATAAATCTCAGCATAGTCAAACAGCTGTGTTTGGGATTATGGAAGGTGAAGTTCCATATCGGAAAGATACCAGATTGGGAAGATTGAACTGGATAATAGTTTGGATGCGGGACTTGTGTTTGGAGGGGGAGATGTGTTTGGATGCCACCTCATGAAAAGATAGTTCACTTGATTACATTTTTTCCAATCCTTAAATATAAAGGTGCCGTCAAGAACTGATTTGATTGCCTTATATTGATAAGAAGAAACAAGCAAAGGCAAATCCTTTAGATCAGGGCTGTTAAACTTGCAGCCCACGGGCCATATGTGTCACATGCTGGCCACACCCATGCCTGGTTTAGCGAAGGGGGAAAAAGTCCCAATACATCACATGATGCCACCATGATGACATGAGTTTGACACCCCTGCTTTAGAATCTGGATCTATTGGAAATTATTCTAATCCAGCCTTTCCAATGTTTTTCTTTACATACAGGGAATTCAGTTCTCTTAGTTCCTAGCTAGCATAGCTAAATTGTCTGAGATTTAAGAAAACCTGTGTAGTAACTATCTAAAGACCATCAAGTTGGGAAAAGGCTTATCTAACCAGTATTAAACAGGTAGTGTGTTCTATTATGTGAATTGTTTTTGTTTCATAATATCAGTTACCTTAGAAGTATATCCTTCTTATTTCCATCTCTGTTGAAACCCTCACTGGCCCTTTCTCTCTCTTTCTTTGCATTGCATAGCAAGAAATGTCATTTCAAGGCAGTATCTTGAGAAATTCTCTCTGAGAGCTGAATGGCCCCCACCCTGCTGGTGTTTTGTGAAGGGTCTTGGCTCTTCAACCAGGCCATTAGAGAGAATTACTAAAGCCTCCTATTTTTCCCACTCAATTTGTTATTCTGCCATCTTTACCCTTGTTTCTTACCCTGGTTATTGTTTCTTGTTTATTTTAATATTTTAAATAAATTGCAAGCCACTCTAGTTGCTGAGAGTTCGGTAGTGTGTAAATGTTAATAATGGAAATGCCAAATCAAGTTTGAACATCTGGCCATAATAAGGCCAAATTGTGGTGTGTGAGCATGGAATAGGCATTGTATTAAATATGAGGTTTAAAAGTGAAGCAAATTCAGTAAATACAGACTACTTGGTAATTCAAACTGTAAGGGGAAATATATATCTATTGTATTTTCCAGGCAACATAAAGACTTCCAACCAGACAATGATATAATAGGCATCTTGATCCAGGTGAAACAAGTCCACTGGCTCCTTCCCAAATAACCCAAGCTATCTGTCTGTGGGACAGATGTTTTCCCTTAGGCAACATCTGTTTCTTGTTCAAAGCCAAGCAATCTATTAACTGGAGATGTTACTCTTAGGTTGTGCAGCAAAGGAGGAGAAGTTATTCTCTTAAAAATTCAGGTGGGCATTTCCATTACTTGAACTGGTAATTGGAGCCTGGTTTAGCTCAACAGACAGAAGCACTGTAATTTAACACCAGCTGTCTGCAATTAAAGTAAAATCGAATCTCGCCACGCTCAAGGTTGACTCAGCCTTCCATCCTTTCTAAGGTAGGTAAATTGAGGACCCAGTTTGTGGGGGCAATAAGCTGACTTTGTATAAATATACAAAAGTATGAAGGCTATTGCTTAATGCACTGTAAGCCGCCCTGAGTCTCCGGAGAAGGGCGGCATATAAATCAAATTTAAAAAAACAAAAACAAAAACTGTGGATTACAAAATACTCAGAGTGCATAGCTATCTGTGAGAATGTCTCCGCGTGAAAATGTCAATACATCCCTTTCCACCCCACAAGCCACACACTTCCTGTTTCAATCAGCACCCTTCCTTCTGGTTTCTAAAATGGCATGTTTGCAGAAAGATTATAAAATAACCCTTCTTGTACTGAAGTCAGAACAGAGTTAATTCTTTAGTTTGACTGTCTCTCTTTTCTTTTTAATTTACTCCATTGAAAAAAATTGTCTCTTTAAATCATTCAGACATCTGAGAGTGGACTCTTTTTTTCATTACCAGCTTTCAGTTTAATTAATTCTGGAACTTTTTAACATCCAATCTAATGGTAGATACCTCTTATTATCATCTCATAAGTAATCAGGCACAGGAGAGACGCCAAGTATGGTGCTGGCTACTGAAATTCATTATACTGTAATTGAAAATCTATAGTTCACACTCATTCATCCAACAAAGGAATCACATATAGGATAATGCTTTATATGAAGGTAATGGGATGTTTTCAGAGAGACAGCTGCTACCACAAAAAAAAAAAAAAAAAAAAAAACACTGCACAGCTATGTCTCAAAGGTACTTTTTTCTTGAGGAAGACATTTTACTTTTCATCCAAGAATCTTCTTCAGTTATGACTGAATGATTTGGGGGGGGAGGGGGGGCAGGGAGAATGATAGAATTTATATTCCTTTGCAGGCATCTGGTCATTAGCACCCTCTCTGAGAGTTGTTGAGGCCACTTGGGGGTTTATCTGTGCCCCCAGGTTACTGGAATCAGAGTGCAAATGGGTGTGGAATCTTCTTGGAACTGCTGAAAGGACAATGTTGTAAACAGGAGATACTGTAGGTGGTGTCACATTCTTCTCCCTTTGTTGAGAAAGGGCTGTTCAATTTTAACATATATGTCCTCTTTTACCCCTCTTTCAAACTAGTGGTCCTCTCTGCCCAGATGACTGCAAAGGAATATGAATCCTTCCATTCTCCCGCCCCACCCCACTGAATCTCCATAGACATCTGCACAGCTACTTTATTTTTCATAGTTTATGTTGTTTTAAAAAACAAGAGATTGACAAATGGGGAAGATTATAATCTGGATTACTTGCAAAGTTTTGTTTGAAGCATGTAAATACACAGCAAAAGTTCCATCTGGGAGTACCCCATCTAATATTGACTAGAATAATTAAATAAAAACTATATTTGAAGACAAATTTCAATTTTTGAAAACAGAAAGAATGTATGAGATGTTATGAAAAACAAGTTGTTTAAGCAGCTTCACACAACTTTAGTTTGACTTTATGTATGCTTAATTGGAATTATGGCAGCACAATATTTCGTAATGGGTTGCTTTTAATAGAATTCTATTCAGCTTCATTACTAAAAAAATTAGCTTGTTTTGAATTTCAGCAATTAATATTGTATTTTTCATATGCCCTTGACACATATAAGTATTTCACTCATGTTACTGATTAGTCACTATCTTATGGTAATGATGATGTAAGAAGAAGACAGTGACAAACCAATTCCTTACTGCTGTTAAGAAAATTACATGGGCATACCCACATAGTCACCAGGAGTTGCACCTGACTTTAAAGATTTGATTTTAGAGGGTTTTTTAAAAAAAACCTAATAGTATCTTCAATATATTTATATTTATTTATTTATTTATTTTATTAAATTTGTATACCGCCCTTCTCCTACTGGACTCAGGGCAGTGCACAGCCAAGATAAAAACATCCCAATACAAAATTTAAAATTTGTTAAAAGAATTACACAACTTTGGCCTAAATTTAAAATCCCAACTAAAACCCATAGACAATTAAAAATCTAACATCTCAAAAAGAGGGGGGGGGGTTTACACCAGCCCTGCTTGGTGAAAAAGAAAGGTTTTTAGGGCACGGCAAAAAGCCCGGATATGGTTCTGTGCTACTTGTCTGAATGTTTACATATGTAATGACCCATTCATAGAAGCCATCACTTCAGCTGTTACTCTGAATCCTCATAAAAAACATACATTCTTTTGAATTTACTTCCTACTAGAAATACATTTGCCTTTCTTTGCTTTTTTTATCCCAACAGTATTCTGAAATGGCAACTGCAAGACGAATCTTCCCATTAGGTGGAAGTAAGATATAGTCTGACACTGAATTATTTTATTATGATTGTATTTTTATTGCCAATGATAGGAAGAGGAATAGGTAGGTTTTTCTGCTTTATGTATCCTACAGTAAGTTGGTTCATTTTGGATAAAGTATCTTGAGCTAAGATTTTGCAAGGGAACAAGAGCTGTACATACTTACACCTAGTAACTAAGAACTCCCATGGATCTGTCTCCTAAATTGCTGGGATTCTGTCTCCTTAAAAGTTATCATGGTCTTCATTAACTTCTGCTACTTTTTTAACAGCTCCTTCATATTGCAGGATAAGATTGATTATTCCTCAATTCTTAAAAAAAAAAAACACTTTTCCATAGCTTACCCAGTAGATGCTTCTGGCCTCACACAAATTATTACTGACGGGAATCTGACTGGACACTAGATTGTGCATTTCCTTCCTTCCTCTTATGTAACATCTCAGAGTTAATTGAGAATTGTGTCTTTGTCAGTTTGTAACTTTAAGTTATTTCAGGTATCATTTTTTGTTGTTTGCATCTCAGTTCATCCAATCAGCACCATCTAACTCAATACAGCCTTTGCATTATTATTACATGTCATTTGTTTCAATGAAGCTAGTCATGTTAAGAAAAAAAAAAGTAAAGAAGTCCCTGTGGGGACTTCTACTACTCACATATGCTACTAAACTACTCCGCTAGTTGTTGCTGACTATAAAAGGTGGTATTGATCTCTGTTTCAAGACCATTGAACCAGCACCGTCGAAAGACATTTTCATGGTCATGTGGCCAACATGACATCATAGAGTGCTGTTACCTTCCTACCAAAGTGTCACCTATTTATTTACTGACAATTTGCATGTTTTAGAACTGCTAGGTGGGCAGTAGCTGGGGCCAAGATGGGAGCTCACCTCATCGCATGGTGCTTAGGTCTTAAACCTGGACTGGGCTGCTGACTTTCCAGCCAACAAGCCCAGCATTTTAACCACTGAACCACCACACCACCCCTATGTTAAGAAAAGAGTTACCCAAAATAAATTATTTTAAAGGATACTCAGAGCTGATTCTTTGAAAAGACTGACATTCAGCAACGGTCGTGACATATATCGAATTGATTACAGTGGCATTTAAACATGACTAATTCTGGCCTTGAGCCAGTTCTACTTTCCAGAAATGTTTACATAATTCCTTCCAAGACTGATAAAATGTATTGGGACTGAAACTTTCTGGTTATTGCAGACTCCTCAAACATAGATTAAATATATATTCTCCATTCATTGATGGACAGGTAATATTACAGCTTGTATTTAACAATGATAGGATGATAGAAATTCATTCTCAATCTTTGGCTAAATTACTGAACTCAGCTTTAGAAATTAGCAGACATAGATTCAGTCATGTGTAACACCTTTTTCAGTCTAATTTTAACTCATTGACTAGCTGACTTGTCATTATATTCAAAGACGCTTTTTCTTTACCCTGCAAAATCACAAACGTTCACATGATTCAAATCTTAGGTAGAAGCAACCAGATCTATTGATATACTTTTCAGAGGTGTCAAACTGGTGGCCCCCAGGCTGGATGTGTCATGCACCGGCCACACCCACCCCAGCTCCATAAATGGGAAAAATGTCACAAAACATCAAGTGATGGTAATGTGACATGGCAAGTTTGACACCCCTGCTTTACATTTTTGGGTATCAGAGGACGTTTTAAATATGCAAATAGTCAAAGGGACAGGTAGGTGCAAGTCCACCCAAGCTGAGCTAGCAAACCCACTGAGCACTTTCGGACAGTTGTTTTACCTGAAACTCATAGAGTTGCGGATGTTAAAAGTGGAAAGAGGAAGGAACACTATAGGGCAGTGTTTTTCAACCTTGGCAACTTTAAACTGTGTGGACTACACCTCCCAGAGTTCACCAGCTAGTTCCTAGAATTCTGGGAATTGAAGTCCACATAACTTAAAGTTGCCAAAGGTTGAGAAACACTGCTATAGGTATACAGTACTAAGATGTACTCTAGGAAATGATGACAATTGATGAAGGGGTTACTCCTCTGGCAAAAAGTCAGGGTTATGGTATGTGGTTTAGCAATGTAGCTCTGATCTTAGCATCAGCTGGTCTGTGTTTGCTCTTGATCATTCCCCAGTTACAACAGTTCTTTCTTAATTCCACTCCAGAACAATTCATTCATTCTAACAAGCACAAAAGATGATTAAGTAGGAAGACTTGCCACATTAACCATTTGGTCATTAGTAATAGTGATTCATTCAGACATGTTGGAAGTGACTGCCATGATTCATAGCCACTACATTTAGAAGACACCATATTGGGTAAGACTGCCTCAGCAAAATGCTGGTCGTACCTGTGAGAATGGAGTTCCATTCATGAAATCAAAGCAACACAGGTAAAAAAGAAATGGGGTTTTGATTGTCACACACTGCCATCCTGACTTTTTTATTCTTAAATTGCTGATGCTGACTGTGTCAACTAAAGCCTTTATAAGATTCTGGGAAGCCTGGCAAAAGAATTATGTTTGAGCCTTCTATTTTCTTCTAAGTCAATGTAATTTTTCCAATGCAATTTTTCAATGCATTTTTTTTTCCTCTGTAGAAGCCAGAGAAAAATATTTTTACTACCATGAAAGAAAAGTATTGACCAACTGAACCTTTCAAAACTGAGCCATGGCCTAATGCAACTCCCCTACATGTGTTGAGCTAGAACAATTGTTTCTGTCATTTCTCTTTTAGAAAGAAAATAGTGGCTTCAACTCAAGGTACAGTAAATGAAAGTCATGATTGATTAGATAGCAATAGCACTTAGACTTATATATCGCTTCATAGTGCTTTATCGTCCTCTCTAAACATTTTATAAACTCAGCATATTACCCTAAACAATCATATTCCTCCTTAATGGCTTCTGTAACTTTACTCCATAATTCCTCTGGTTCTCTATTAATGAGGTTTGTGACTTCCAAATGACTCCTGATGTCCTCCTTGAAAATGGTACATATATACTGTATATGTATCATATACAGTATATATGGAAGATCATATGGAAGAAAGTCAGAAAATTATACATATATTACTGTAATGCTGGTGGTTTTACTGGAAGATTGGCAAGGAGGATTTGGATACCTCTTTCCTTTAGGTTAATGGGAACCTTATATTTATCTCTAATAGTTGAGTATATATTACAGAATTAAACAAGCATTTATTTTAGTCCCTATAGGATTATATTTCAGTCAGACTTTGTTTTATCCTGTCCTTGGAGGGGGGTACTTGAATAGAATGATGTTTTTCATTGTTAATTCAAAAGCTTGAGAAACAGATGCTTCTTAACTTTGAAATGGTCTCATTGGCTACTGCTATAAACTAATACTGCTTAACCTTGATGGTCTCATTCTTGGCAGATATCCATAACCTTGAAACAATTGGTCTCATTCCTGGCAGGACAAGGCAATGCATTCCAAGATAAGATAAATTCATCCTCCTTGTCCTTAATGAAATGTGGCCATCAAAAACAGATGTCAATCATGCTATTTAAGAACTATTTAAGATGTCAGAAACCCACCATGGGATGGAACTTCAGTGTAGATCTAGCTAGAAGAGTGCTGCATTTTTTATGGCTTTAAAGAGTTCCATTCTATTATAACAACTTAGGTGTCATGATTGTCAGAAAGGGCATAACATTTTTCTTTCTTTGTCTTATTGTATTCTTGAATATATTTTTTTTTATTGCTGCCTCATGTTCTGTTACTTTCCTATCCTGTTTTGGAATAAAACCTTACGTACTCATACTATGTGGCCATTGCTTCCAAAACCAAATGATATCACCCTCCTAGGCTGAGGACAGAGCAATACAAGACCTGACTAAAACACATTATGGCTGGGATGTGCAGTAAATATATAAATAAAATCCAAGGGTCAACAGTAAAAGATAGGTCAGCCACATTGAGCAACCACAAACTGTTGTCATTGTTTTTCTGAACCCTGAATTGCTTAAGTAGCAGGAAAGACTAAGCCTATTTGTTGTTGTTAGTTGTGAAGTTCTGTCCGGCCCATCATGACCCCATGGACAACATTCCTCCAGGCCTTCCTGTCATCTACCATCCTCTGGAGTCCATTTAAGCTCACACTTACTGATTCAGGGACTCCATCCAGCCACCTCATTCTTCTTTTACCCTCAGTCTTCCCCAGCATTAGGCTCTTCTCCAGGGAGTCCTTCCTTCTCATTAGGTGGCAAAGTATTTGAGTTTCATCTTCAGGATCCGGTCTTCTAAAGAGCAATCAGGGTTGATCTCCTCTAGGACTGATCGGTTTGATCACCTTGCAGTCCAAGGGTCTCGCAGGAGTCTTCTCCAACACCATAGTTCCAAGGCCTCAATTCTTTGGCACTCAACCTTTCTTATGGTCCAACTTTCACAGCCATACATTGCAACTGGGAAAACCATAGCCTTGACTATACCACTAAGCCTCTACCTTTGAGTAAAAAATCCCCTCTTGATAAACCAGCTCTTGGTGTGTACATATGTGCTATGTATAAAGATAACTTCCTTCTGGCTTAACGCCAATCATAGCAGTATGTCAAGATAAGCTACTTTGATGCAATAAGAGTGGGAGCATACCCTTCCCTTTTTGGAAAGTACAACTTTGCAGACTTGGCAAATATCATCCCACCCTGGAAAGAGTTGACACTGTAAACAATAGCATTACCTTTTGCAATGCATTGCTTTTTAGGAATTTTTCAGGCTCGGAAAAGATGACTAGCATGCAAACTTGACAGCTTTGAAAAACATAAATGTTACCTTCCACACTGTCAGGGGCACAAAAAGGGAATGAGAGAAACTAAAATATGGGATGTTTTTGGGCAGAGAGCCTCCAGGAGAATTGCTGCCAGGTCAATGTATTGCCTCCACTGTTAAATGAGTTAGCTCCTTGTAAGTCCAGAGTAATTGTGCATTCATTGCTGCTTCCATTTAGGGATATGGCATTCTGTCACAGGGAAGAATTATCTTACTCCTAACCAAGAGAAGGCTGCTAGAAATCTTTCTCAGAAAGCATGAACAGATTACAGATAGTCCCTTTTTCTCACTGACAAATGCAAAAATCAACATTACTAAAGCCTATTGAACTATTAGCAGCAATAACACACTGAAACACAATGAAGAACTCCACCTTCCATTGGTTGTTGGTTTGTTTTTCAATGTCATTATATGGTATAAGATTTACACGTTCGGCCACTACCAAATCTAAAATCCTGGTGGAAAAAAAAATATTAACATCCATGCACTTATAAAAATGCATGAGCCAAGTTCAACTAATATAGACCTATTTACAAAGAGGTTACTCTTCTTAATAATGACTGCAACTGCTTTTGCCCATTCAAAGCTGGTCTGAATAACTATCAAGCTGGAATATTGATTGCAGTAGCCTGATAATCACAGCTAGAGAAAAAGCAAATTAAAAATGTATCCAGTCTTCACAATGCCTCCTAGAAATACAGCTCCAAATAACCATGACTTACATTTTTATAATTTAATTTTCAACATAACCAATGATAGGCATTGATTGTTAAAAGTTGTATACCCATGGATGTTTCTGCTGTCCTTAGAATGGTTGCTTTAGAAATCATCAAAATTGGTTGGACAATTACATGGGAAAGAAAGATTAAAAGAAGCTTAGTTAACAGACCATTGATATGTGCTATATCAGTGATGGTGAACCTTTTAGGCACCGAGTGGCCAATCTGTGCACACACGCATGCCCAAACGGAAAGGTGCGTAAATGCGCAGACTTGCAAATGTGTGCATGCATGGTCATGTATGCAGCATGCATGGGCGTGCATGAATGTGCACATGTGCGGACATGTGCATATGTGGACATGCGTATGTGCATGCACAGACCTGGGGTGACAGTGTGCATGCCAGAAGAGGAGGCTCTGCATGCCACCTCTGGCACACGTGCCATAGATTCACCATCACGATGTTATATTTTCTATTAGAGATTGGCATTACTATCTACTATCTTGAGAAAAGCATCAGCATGAATTTAGCCAGAAATGCAAGTCTTGGAAATGAATGAATGAATGAATGAATAGCTTGAAATTGCCCCTGTGAAATGCCTATGTGATATTCTTAATTCTCCAGTACAGCAATAGTATCCAGAAGGATGCCTTTAAATGTGCTAACCTAAAATTTGGGTAGAAATTATGGTTGAATTTTAAAGTGCTCTTACTTCAAGAGAGGTGGGTTTTTGGTTTTTTTTTTGTATAATAGAAAAAAAGAACATTAAATAGAAGGGAGAAAAATTATATTCACTATATTTTAATATTAATTAAATCAAATATCAATTTTGTTTTCACCTAGTTTCATTCTCAGGTATGTAGCTGTCAGCATAACACTTAAAGTTCAAGTGCCATTCTTGCCTCCCCTGAACACAAACTGCATAATTGAAGTCTAAAATTGAAGCTTTTTGTTATACAGATGTTATACAGTACTCTGAACACTGTTCTGTAGCTAGTCAATGGTTGTAGACTGCAAGCATTATATGGACGTTTCTAATTATCAGAAAACCAGATTTTTTTTTTGTTACTCAAGAAAAAAGGTAAATATGCCATTTTATAGTGTTTTATTTGCCTTTTCTTCTAAATTTTTTTTTTGAGAACAGTATTTTCTCTACTGGAGAAACAATTCCAAACCTATCTTGTCTAATGACATTGACTGATTATGGGAGCTGAGCTGATGGATTTCTCCCCCTCCCCCTCTCTCTCCTCATCATTTCTTACTATCTTCTGGCAAAGTTGAACAGGGACGTCCAGCTTTCTCTGTATCCTGGTCCATGAGGTGGAGGATTTCTATACTGCATAAATAACTCTCTTTTTTTCTTGTGAACTGATTTTAGGCTAGTTTCTCTCTTTTTGAAGTAGCTCTTTGACTGCTTGTTTGCATTACAGTGCAAAATCTGCTATGTGTGTTTCACATCTCCCTTCATTTCTGTAATCATGATGATAGGCAAACAAATGCAAATTGAAGTGCATGTGTGAGTGAAAATATGCATAAAGAGAATAAATATGCTATGTAGTAAGCATTTTAAAACACACATACTGTATGCTTCTTGTGGCAAAAAGCAAGCTGTTTTTAAATTATATATTTAAAATTGAATAGTTATTAATGGTTAATACTTAATCATTATTTTCAAATAATTAAAAAAAGAAACACAGACTTGTATCTCTTTTAACATCTTCTTAACTTTATAGCTTAATAAAATGACTAATTCGTTCTGCACATCTATCCATCCTTTTGTAATGTTATGAGTTCTGCAATTCTGTACAGCCACCACTGTGAATAAGATTCTTGATAGGAAAGCCAACATGTACAGGGCACCAGTTTGCGATTAGTGTCATACATTTTTTTAAGGAATAGAAGTCCTTCAAATTGGACAACTTGAACTTGATTCAAACTGGGGGCTTGTGTTGGAGAGTAGAGGCTATCCTTCCACTTCCAAAATGTTGATGAAGTATATTTCTATCTATAAATATATAAATTAGGATTATTGCTACATCTTCAAAATGGAATAAAACTTCCATTATTTGCAGACTATTTGCTTTGATATCAGAAAGGGGTTATCAGAGGAAACTACAGTAATGGGAAGAAAAGGATGGTCCTTAATGGATATTGAGTATCTCATCATGAGCTGTGTTTTAATCAGCCAGTGTTCAAAAGGAAGCAGAGATTTAAAAGACATCCTGATTAAAGAAAATAAATCTGTAAGATGTTTTTCTCCCTTCTTACATTAACAAAACAATCTGCTATTAATGAACTACCTGCAGTTTTTCAGAGAGTGTGGTACTTTGCTAGTAGATAGGTAACTTTAATCAACTTTCATTTTGCCTCGGCTAAGGTTGGGAGATCAACTTGCAGAATAGTGAATTATTTTTGTTGTTGATCATGTGAATTAGACCCAAGTTATTCAGTTTTTCTCAGGTTTCTTTTATTTGGTATTATTAAAATAAGGTATGAGCTTTCTTTTTAGATCTAAAGAAATACCTTTTTTACATTTCTTCTTCAACAGTAAGAATTACCTTCTGATTGTTGAATTCAAAGCTATCTCATCCCTCAGTATGATTTGGGCAATATGCAAATGTAATTGAGCAATTAAATATTAAGGATACTTAATACAAATTTTTTTAAAAATGTTTTAAGTCTACCAACAGACCAACTAGAAATCTTGTAAGAATTCACATCATCTCTGTAGCAAATAATTTTTTAAAAAAAATCCAGAGCAAATTATCTTGTAAAGGTATATTTTCTCTAAAGATTCCACATCTTATTTATTTGTGCCTGAACAATGTATAACATTCAGCAAGCAAGAATATCACATCACTAGCATATTTCCCTTCTCCCAGTGTGTCTTGACCTGAAGAGCAAAACAGAACTATTTCAGGAAGGCTATATGCTCCGATTTTGTGGTATCTCTTCATTCCCCCTTTCCTGCAGCTGTACTAGATTAACCGAAGGGCATGTCAATGATCAAGGATGCAGCATTGTAGCAATAGTGTGACTGAATTCTGCTTATAATTTATGATGGAATTGTTTATCTTATGCCTCACATCAGCCATATTTTGGATGTTGTTCCCTAACTCCATAATTGTCAGACAGCTGAATGTTCTAGCTATCTGTTATGGGAGAAGTAATCTTAAAACTCCTGGAGACAAGCAGGATGATCTGAATTTTTTATTGTTGTTGTTTTCATGGCAAAGACGTCTGATTCTAATCCTATTTAACAAGTACTTTGCTTTGAAAATAAAGCACTCCTCTGTAGCTCTGGTAATTTTTGTGCTACATTACCAAGGAAGCATGCAAAAATCATGGTCTATCATTCATTTTTTTCTACTGCATCAATAAAAATTTCAAGACTACCATGCAAACTGCTTCTAAGACAAATATAATAGTGTTGTGTAAATTTCAATTTCAATTATTAAATATGTCAGAGTGGCAAGGATATTAGATGTTGCCACAAAGGTTGACATCTAATCTGGATTCTGGAGAAAATGATGTTAAGAGATTTTCCTCCTTATTGATATTTCTATCAAGTCGCCTATTTAGGTGTGCTATTGTTTCGTTTATCACTTCCCTAATCCTTCATTCCTTACAGGTTTTTATTTTCTGCTCTACTTTGTGAATGAAGACCAGGGGTGTAATCCAGCAGGTTCTGATAGGTTCTGGAGAACCAGCGGAAATTTTGAGCAGTTCGAAGAACCAGTAAATACCACCTCTGGCTGGCCCGAGTGCGGTGGAAATGGAGATTTTGCAATATCCTTCCCCTGCCAAGCCCACCAAGCCACACCACGCCCACTTTACCATGCCCACAGAACCGGTAGTAAAAAATTTTTTGGATTTCACCATTGGTGAAAACTTATCCCTGACCTCTCAAAAGGTGGCTAAAGCTCCTTTTATCTCATAAATTTCAGATTATCATTACTGTGTTACAGTGATGACAAACAATATCAGAGTCCACACCTCAAAGTAACCATCAGGACCAACAGAAGAGCCTTGTGTATCACTGTTGCTGCAATCTCTATTATATCCGCATTAAAAAAAATCCCAAAAGTTATCCCTATTACTGTATATGTCTTCTTTTTTAAATTTTGTATCCTCATAGAAAGCCATTATGTAATTATGTGTAGGGAGTGGAGAGGTAAATTGAGATTTAGAAATTTCTTTTTAAGATTTTTTTCTAATGTTTTTGCATCAGGATACTTTGTACTAAAAGGTAACTCCTTTGATTGTTGTTTGCAGATGTATAATGTTGTACCTGTTATAACAAACATTTTTTTTCATTTCCCCCAATTCTTTCTACTGATTTGCTATAATGTATCTGACAAGTAACTATAATAAATACTCCCTGAGGGACCTCACAGCTGCCATTCACAACACAAACACCATTAAGTATATTACTGAATAGGCAAAAAACGTTGCCCCTTCTGTTTATATGGAATAAAAGGCAGTGAAAAATGTCAGTGGGAAGCTGATAGAATGTTTTCCTTCTTTACTTTAATCTATAAGAACAATATCCCAGTTCTACAAGCTATCAAAGTAAAGTTCTTATCATAGTATCAAGTATTTGTGCTAATAGCTATGTTCTGTTCTCTCACATAAAGAATCATAGGACTGAAACTCTGCAGGAGAACTATGCTATTTAACCACCCAGTGCTGATATCAAAATTTGGTATTTGTTGATTCTGTCAATATTCTGGAAATTGAGCCTTCATAATACGCCCCTTCTTTAAACCTGCTAAGCATGCGGGGTGTACAGGATTAGAGCTGGGCAATCTTTCTCACAATGCTTCCAAATAAAATCTTACAGCAATTTTTTTTAAACTGATGTCCTCTAGAAGATTTGGATTTTTTTAAAAAATGCATCATCCCTCAGCTAGAATAGCCAATGATTGAAATAAACTAATGAATATTGTGTAGAAATGTGGACTTCAGCTCTCCCAATTTTCAGTGTTAGCTAGGAAATGTTTACAATTGAAGCCCACACTTTTTGATGGCATCAGATAGCTAATCTCAGCATGGTAGGAATAGCTACAAGGAATTGCAGTGAGTAAACTCACCATGGCACAGAATAGACAATTTATTTTTACTTATTTGGCTAACGTGTCCTGAAACTGGGATCCACCAGTGCAGTTACTATACTACAGACAAAAAAAGGAGACATATAATGAAATAACCCTTGTTTGTAGGTGTGTGTACACATGGATGTAGTCATATAGCCTTTAAACAAAGAGGAGAAACCACATTTCAAAATGTAAATATCCCTAATTCAAAGAGAGGAAAAATTGTCAGTTTAACAGAGGCACCATTGGTGTCATGCTTCACATCAGGTTTGGCAATTAATGTTGCCTCTTCAGATGGTTGTTGATTTAGACTGAAATAATAGTATTTATTATTTCAGATAATAAATAAGAGAGGGACGCAGTGGCTCAGTGGCTAAGATGCTGAGCTTCTTGATCGAAAGGTCAGCAGTTCAGCAGTTCAAATCCCTATTGCTGAGTAATGGGGTGAGCTCCTGTTACTTGTACCAGCTTCTGCCAACCTAGCAGTTCGAAAGCACGTAAAAAATGCAAGTAGAAAAATAGGGACAACCTTTGGTGGGAAGGTAACAGTGTTCTGTGTGCCTTTGGTGTTTAGTCATGCTGGCCACATGACCACAGAGATGTCTTCGGACAGCGCTGGCTCCTCAGCTTTGAAACAGAGATGAGCACCGCCTCCTAGAGTCAGGAACGACTAGCACATGTGTGTGAGGGGAACCTTTACCTTTACCTTTAATAGTAGAAGAAGCTTCAGAAACAATAAATCCAGGAGATCAGAAAGCTTCCTGTACTTATAGAAACCAAACTATTTTATATTTTTTTTTTGTTTCTAATTGATCCTTTTCTACATCAAAAGCTGGACAAGGGTGAAACCTCGAAAACCTGCCTATACAAAACAGTTCCTTGAACGTCAGCCAGATACCATGGTGACAGATATGGGGGCTAAGATCACCTTGATACAGGTGATGCCATGACTTTGTTCCTTTCCTTTTCTAAGCAGAAGACAGATTGAGATCTGTTTAATGCTGTTGTACTTCTTTAGAAATAGTTTTCTGGAGAAATAAAAAAAAATGCTAATTAACAAATAAATGGAAATAAGTGTTTCCTATATATCAGCACAAAAGAGAATGAATACAAACAGCAGAATGTATCAGGTTTGGAGCACACAAATTAACTTAAGAAGAATTCTGCATCCAGAACAACTAATTCAAAATCACTGGACACTGAACAATTCCAGACTGGCTATTTCCTTTCAGGAATGGAATTAGTATGGTGGTTCATTTTTTATTAGATTCTTTCAGAATGATAGGTTTACAGTGGGAAAATCTTTGGAAAGGAAAGGAATTATCTTATTTCAGATTAGCCTTGTGTATTTTGGATCCTGTCTATACAACAGTGGAAGATGAAGTATTGTTTAGTATTTAATTAGTTAGTTTTTACATTCATTTAACCAGCAAATGGTTCAGTACCCATTGTTTTCCTTTAAGCAGGAATGTGTAATTTGTTAGGGCCAAGAATAACACTTCAAAAATTGTGAAGCATTAATATAGCTTCTATTTGCTACTGTAGTCTCTAACAGTCATATCTGTTTCTAGGATCACATAGTTATAGTAGAAGCTTCTCCACAGCAGTTGCATAAGCCTAGAAAAAGATTTGACTGATTTAAGGAGTTTTAAAAAGATGGTGTATATACAGTACATTCACATGAATTCTGAAGCATCTCTTTCCAACTAAATCCCATTATTGCACAACAATAATCTTTATTACTGCCATACTCTAGTCATACATTTAATATTTTCTCATTTTTAAATTTGGAAACAATTTTTGGCGGCCACTGAGAGACACTCCTAAAGCTTTTAGAGGATGTTGGAGCTTCGGATTTTGGCTTTAAGGAAGAGCTGTGCTCTGGCTCAGTGCAAATCCTGAAAATAATTGGAATGAGGTCATTTGGGGACTTTGCTTAAGTAACTCAGGGCAGGAAGGAGATATATAACTCACCCTGTCTCCAAATCAAAATCTCACATGGATTTCCATCTCTGGCATATAGTTTGGAATATAGTTTGCAATGTGTTAGGCAACTCTGTGTACCAAAACCACTGTTGAGGTTTGCACAAGAAAAAAGGTGAGATATATGGTGTAAAAATTAGATGCAACAAACAACATGGCGGCTGCACCTCCTGTCTTTTGGATATGATTAGAGTCAAACTTAGCTCCTCTCTTGTCTAACCTTATCAAATCCAAATTGACACTCCTTGCCCCTGGACAAAGCCACCTGCAATCCCATCTGAACCAAAAAATAAAAGCCTCACTCATCCATTCACTGGAGTCAGAAAAATGGAATTGCAACATAGTGACAAGGTGAGAAACCTCAGTTTCCATCCTTAATCAGGGACACTCACCTGATTAATTCAACATTTTCTCCACTTTATGAACTTCCCATTTCAGCTATTGCTGCTGACCTATTGCCTAATAGTAACTTAAATATCATTTAAATAGTATTAAACAGTAATTTAATAACCTCATGGCCACAGACAAGGATCTTCTTCAAAAGTTGCAAACAAATCACATCCCTCAGACTGTTCACCCTGTACAGTAGCCCTCAATTTTCATAAACAGCTTTATTTTCCAATTGTTTAGGGTTACCAATGGTTTAAGTTGGAACCTAATGATAATGGAATGAACAGTTGGTTATTTCTCCTCAATGTTCTCCTCAATTCTTCCTAATTTTGTATGTATGTGGTGGAAATGAGAGGGAAGGAGATCATCAGATTCAAAGAATGACAGGCTTATCCTCAAATTGCAGTCCATCACCCCAAACATTGTTTCAGTTTCTAGACTGTGCAAGCAGTATAGGAATCTCTCCTTAATGGCCCATTTCTTCTTTTCTCCCTTGATGATTGGTAGATGCAGGAAGAGATGAGAAGTGAGAAAATCTGCTAATACTATTCTAAAATTGTTCTATATTAAATTTTTTAGGATAGCATCACTGCTCAGTCATTCTTGAGACACAGTAAAGTTCAGCTGAGGGAACAGTGCAGATTATGTTGACACACTTTTCTGCTAACTCAAGGATGGGAGTAATGCATGTTCACAGAATTGTAAGAAAATGTTTTGTGTAACTTGAAACTGGTGGTGCAGTGGTTAAAATGCAGTATTGCAAGCTAACTCTGCCCACAGCCTGGAGTTCAATCCTGATGGGGCTCGAGGTTGACTCAGCCTTCCATCCTTCTGAGGTTGATAAAATGAGGACCCAGATTATTGAGGACAATATATGATATTATAAACCTGAGAAAGTGTTATAAAGCACTTTGAGGTAGTATACAAGTCTAACTGCTTCTATTGCTATTGCTACAGTGATTAATGACATATGGCAGGATTCACTTTCAAAACGATCTAACTTCATATAACTGTTGCCATAGAATATAGAAGTACAATACCAGGATTTGAAGTAATACCTGAAATAACAGGATGAAATAACAGGGACTATGGAGATCTTCTAGTCCAATCCACTACTTGAGTAAGAGTTTCTATACTATTCTGGACAAATTATTTTCCAAACTCTTCTTGAAACCTTCCAATGATGAAGCAGCCACAACTTCTAGAAGCTTCACTGATTAATTCTGTCAGGAAATTTGTCCTTAATTCTAGGATGGATCTCTCTTTAATAATCTTCTATCTGTTACTTCTTGTTCTGCCCTCAGGTGTTTTGGAGAATAAGTTGACCCCCCCCCCTTTCTCTATGACAGCCTTTCAAGTACTGGAGGACATATCACCCCTAATCTCTTCAATACTCTAGACATACTTAGTTCCTTAGTTCATCATATGGTTTAGTCTCCAGACTCCTTATATCATCTTTGTTGCTCTTCTCTGTACTCTGTCAAGATCCTTCTGTATCTTCAGTCTATCTTCTAAAGTGTTGGCAAACCCCTCCCTCCCTCCCCCAGCTTGCTGTTGTATACAAATTTGATGAATCCTTTTATATCCTCTCATCTACATCATATATGAAGATATTGAAGAGTACTGGGCCTAAGACAGAGCCTTGAGCTACTCCACTGCAAGCTTCCCTCTGTGTAGATATACAGTAGTTCCATTGAGGACTATATGTTGAGAGCGATTTGTCAGCTAATTGTGAATCCATCTGGTGGTGATGTTGTCTATCCCACATTTTTCTAATTTACCAAGAAATAGGCCATGATCTACTTTGTCAAATGCCTTACTGAAATCTAAGTAAACTTAAGTCCACAGTATTTCTCTGATCCACTAATTTAGTCACTTTATCAAAGAAAGCAATAGGGCTTGTCTGGCATGACCTGTTTTTAACAAACCCATGTTCCTTTTTTGTAACAGTTTTGCTCATTTCTAGGTGCTTGCAAATCTGCTCTATCTTTTCCAGGATTTTCCTATATATTGATGTCAGGCTAATTGTCCTATCTGTCTGTAGGCAGTGATAACAGGTGAGACTCCTTTGACTTAATGTAAGGTAAGTAGTGACAATACAGCATATATACTTGGAAGAACATTTCACCATATTTGATAGGAATTTAGTTGTTTTAGTTACCTAATTGTTATTTTAGCAGTCTACTTTACTGTATTTAGGAATGATCTGCTGATTTCAAGTAATCTTTAGATAATTTAATTTGGCATGAGCACCCAGTAATATATCTGACTCTAAACCACCAAATGACAATCTTTGTAATGCTTGAAATAGCCCTAGAATCGTCCTGAGTATCCCCATTGTGTAGATATAAATTTAAAGCAGTCTTTCCCAAACTTGTGCCCTTCAGATTAAGACTCCAGCTAGTAGCAGGTGGAAGAAAGTTGTACCAAAGTCTTAAGTTGACAACAGTGTCTCCAAAGGAAGAAACAAGAGTGATTATACTCAACGAATTTGTGTGCTTTTTCTGTTGTCTCTTATATGTCATACTGGTACAGGGTGACTATAAATTAAACTGTATGATGTAGGCAGAAGACTTTAGATAAAATAGCAAAGAAAAGGTAGTAAAAAAGCATTTGTAAGAAGGAGACTGCAACCAATTCAGCTAGGAAGAAAAATAACTGGAAAGGGCCAGGGAATTTGGTTGCCTGAGATATATCTATCCTTGATAATAAAAACATAATAAATGTAATAACTATTTTCTGCTTATTTGCAATATCCCAGATCTAGTATCTGAGATGGCCACCTCATTTTCACTAGTGGTAGACCAGACCTGAAAAGTCAAAAGGCAGCATAGAGGATCAACAGCTGAGTATAGGTCTCCCTGCATATTTAATGGGAGTGAGTTTTATGAATGAGCAGTTTGCTCTATCAAAAAGTATCCAGTTCTTTTCTTGTCGCCTTATTGCTCTGAAACCAGAGTCATACCTAGGTAGAATAAAAGGTTTTAATGACATTTACCATACTTTATCACTCTGCCTTTTATATGACTGTTTGCTGAATGCTGTCAAATGTTTGGTTTCCTTATCACATGGAAATCCAATTTATGGAATAAAGTCCCCTTCTTTTGCTTAACTGACATTAGTGTGACTTCACAGATTGCACGCCTGTTTTACAAAAGGGTGCTCAATTGATTTTTATTGTAGCAACTCCCAGCATTTCAGGTTACTAAGTGACCTAATGCAAATGTTTAAAAATAGCAGCATAGTTATATCAAATGGATATTTATAGAAAATGGAAAGTAGTCCTTAGTACCATCTGGTAACCATGATGAGGTAAGTGACACTAAGTGGTAATGGCTACAATCCGGCTTCAACAATGTGTGTGAACACAGAAAAATAGCATAGTGCAGTTAGCTTGTACAGTAACTTCAAATAGTAGCTAAACTGGGTCAGCCAGGCGCTGTCGTTTCTCCTATACTCGGTCCCCAAGTAAGACACAATTATTACTTCTGTGGAAACCAGCTTTACATATTAGATCAAAAGATAAGTAGACTGCTAGAACCTTCATTTAACCCAGCAGAAACTCAGCTGACATAATATCCCAGTTCTTCTTGTGCAGCAGTGGGAATAATGAAGAGGGGAGAGTTGCATTGTTTAACATTTCTGAGATGGGGAAAAAAAAGGACAGGTAGATGCCTTCAATTGAATTTAATTCCTGCAGATTATATGGACATAACCATCCACGATTTTGGCAACAAGCAGGAGTAGTTTTACCATTGTCTTCATCCAGGATGTTTTTCAGCTTCCTGGTCTAGTCTATATTATCCGGTACATGTATGTGTTTATAAAGTTTTGTTTACTGTTTCAATAGTTTTAATAAAGGATGGTCTTGTTTCATTGTAATTCTTCATATATGATCTAGGTCAGTGATGGCGAACCTTTTCGGCACCGAGTGCCAAAAAGAGAGCACACGTGTGTGCACCTGGCACCAAGTGCCGAAAACAGAGCTCATCAGGGCCGCAACCAGGAAGAGGAGCTGCCCAGGGGGCATGCGCATGCCGGATAAGGTACTTCTGGTTTCCGGTGTGCACATGCATGCTGCCCAGCAAGTCTTCTGGTTACTGCCACGCATGCGCACACGCTGATAAACTGGCCAGCATGTGTGCTCCCGCCAGAAAACAGAAGACCAGCTCTTCCGGTTTCTGGCACTGCCACAGTGGTGGGTTGCCCCCAGTTCGCACCGGTTCTATAGAACTGGTAGTAAAACCGGCGGGAGGCCCCGCCCACTGACCCCGACATCACCAAAATGCTTCTGCGCATGCGCAGAAGAGCGCACGCGCACGTGAGCAAAGCAAACCGGTAGTAAAGGTAAGTAGAACCCACTCCTGCACTGCCACATGTACAAAGGCCAGCTGATCATCGTGGTGCATGCGCACCAGAAACCCGGAAGAGGAACAGGCAACACCACGCATGCCAGGCGACATGGCTCCATGTGCCATTTTGGGCACACATGCCATAGGTTCACCATCATGGATCCAGGTCTTTAAGAGGGTGATTCATGAACAATTCCCATTTATTTATATGGTCTGAAAACAAAATCGTATCTTGCTTCTATGGACTTTAAAAAAAACCCAAAAAGCCAAAGAACTGTTTTTTTTCTGGGCCATTTTAAATATTTTTTAATATTTAAAAAAATATTTTTTAATCAGGCATTTCCTTGCATTTTTCCATTTCTTTTTAATATTTGTGATATAATTTCTTGATAGAGGAGAAGGAGAAATTATCAAATCCAATCCAAAATGATTCTCTCTCAGAGGCACTTCTACACCCTCCCATTTCCACCCCTGCTTCCACTCTTCATTCTCTCACAAACATCGGGAAAGTGACTGTGACCAATTTTACTTCTGCCAATCTTAATAAGGATAATGAGAGAAAGAAAGGACTTGGAGGCAGAACAAGCCAGAGTTTCCATTAATGAGAAAGCAGACTCTCTACCAGCTTAGTCAGATTGCAATGATTGAAGAGAAAAAGGCCATCTTTGCTATAATTTTACATATACTGTGAAATTGACTCCGTTCCCAGACTGCAGATGTGGAGGGTAAAACAGATCTGGAACTGATTCTGAAATGTTATGAATCTCCCCTATGGTAGCATCTCAGCCTCTGGCTTCATCTTCTTATGGAATAACTATGTTAACTAGCAATTCCAGTATACAGTATATACTTTGGAGGGGAAAGAGGATAGTAAAAACCACTATGTGGCTAAACCCTCTACCCTCAGAATTAGATGGTACACTTTTGCCCTTCTTTCCATTTTGAAAAGTTACTTATCACCTCTCTTTGCTTCGTGCTAAATTTCCCCTTCTCTTTCCATAAGTATTTTGGCTCCAATGCCTTATTTCCTTTGTTGGGGTAGGAAATAATCCCTCTTGAATTTTGTATTCCTTCAGCTTGAGCATACACTTTGCAAAGGGAAAATTAACTACAGATTCCTTGCAGGAGTGACCTGGGTTGCAGAACTGGCCATGAGCATGCCTAGATTGCAAATATCTCCTGACTGAGATCTGGAAAGAACTGAGATGAACACGACTGCTAAACAACAACAACAAACAAAACCCTAAGTTAATGCCTCTCAGTAGTAAACAGAGAAGTTTTTCCAAAATCATTTAAAATGGAAAGATTTGTAATAGAATGCTACTATAAATGGGGCAAAGCCTGGGGAGTTTAATGGGATTTACTTCCAAGTGAACAATCAAAGGATTGAGCTATTAAATCCCTGGGCCTTTATGCTTCTCTTTTCTAACAATAGTGAACTCCCCATATTTGTTTCAGTAATGTACAGCATTTTAAAATGTTTGCAGAGCCACAACTGTGGAAATAAAATAACTACTGCTTTGGGGTTTGCTCTGTTCTGACTAAAAAATAAAATAAAATAAATCTATATTCTCCAGTCGGGAATAAAACAGCCCAAAGGAATCCTGTCTTTTTGGAACAGGCAACCCACTCAAATATTTGCTGCTTGGGGAAGGAAGTTGTTCTATTTCACTCCCGAGCCATCTGTGTTATCTCTTCCAGGCATCCTAAGGGAAACAGCAGTACATTTCTGGTGAATCTTCTTGAAGTAATTTAACAACTACTACAGATCTCATGTGAGCTGTGTAGGCGAAAGGGATACCCACTGAGAATATCAGCATAAATTCCCAGTAGTAAGCTCCTAGCGCAAGCATCTCCTGATGTATGTAGCATACACAACTACTGGTGGATGCAAAGTAGCAATCGCATTAAACTCTCCAGTTAGGAACATGCCTGTAATACTCACAAAAAAGTTGGAGGTAGGGGGATAGGATAACAGTTGCTAAAGGTTAATGGGAGAAATGGTATTGGCACACTGAAGGCGATGTGCAATAGTATGTATTGATCTAATTCAACCCAATGCAACCCAAATCAACTACAAATTTGACCATATCTATGCTTAACAACTAAAGTATAGTGCACCTATACTCATGGTGCTCATACTAACTTGACTCTTTAAAAAAAATCCCATTTGACTAAAAGGCTTTGGCAACGGCTTTCAAGGCATTTAGCGTTAGATATCATGTCCTCCCATTTTATAATTTCCCTGGTGCTCAGTCCTCCCATTTCCAAGAACCTGGTGAAGGGCCTGGTGGCTCAGCAGACTAAAAGCATTGTGATTAACACCAGCTGTCTGCAATTACTGTAAGTTTGAATCTCACCAGGCTCAAGGTTGACTCAGCCTTCCATCCTTTCTAAGGTAGGTTAAATGAGGACCCAGTTTGTGGGGGCAATAAGCTGACTTTGTATAAATATACAAAAGTATGAAGGCTATTGCTTAACGCATTGTAAGCCGCCCTGAGTCTCCGGAGAAGGGCAGCATATAAATCAAATTAAAAAAAAAAAAAGAACGCAACAACAATCATTTTCCTTCCTAGGCAATTATGATGATACAGGTAGTCCTCAAGTTACGACCACAATTGAGGCTAAAATTTCTGTTGCTACGTGTAACATTTCTTTTGCCACATTTTATGACATTTCTTGCCACAGTTGTTGAGTGAATCATTGTGGTTGTTAAGTGAATTGGGTTTCCCCAATTTGCTTGTCAGAATGTTGCAAAAGGTAATGACATGACCCTGGGACATTACAACTGTCATACATATGTGTCAGTTGCCAAGCATCTTTGATAATGTGATTGTGAGAATGCTGCACTGGTTGTAAGGGTGAAAAATGGTCATAAGTCATTTTTTTCCAGTGCCATTGTAGCTTTGAATTATAACTAAATGAACTGTTCTAAGTTGAGAACTACCTGTAGTTGATAGCGAGCTAGCTAGCTAGCTAGCTTTCATGATCTATGGAGTTACCAATTTTAGGAACTATTTAAGAAATAAGGTATGACTTGCAGCCATCACTTTCCTTTGCTTGTTTTGGCTTTAATTTAGTCAGGTTCGTGTAGTTTAGTGTATCATCATCATCATTTGAGCCACTGTCTATCCACTGCAGGATGAAGGTCTTTTCTGCCTGTTTCCAGCTAATACGGTCCTAGCTTTCTTTTGCCAATTGGGCTCCCAATACTTGTTTTGGGTGTCTTTCATGGATACTTTTTATCAAATGGGATCCATTCTATGACTGCCTTGGTCCACCTGCCATCAATTGTTTTTGCTATGCCGCTACTGGCCCACTTCTTCTGCAGCTGCTTGCTGCTGCTCGCATATATCGCCCCCGGCCTCTGATTCGCCATCAGAGGCCTTCAGGAAACCCCTCTGCAGCTGAAAATGAGCTCTGGATTGATGTGCGCACTACAGGGAACAGAGGCCAGGGGGCGCCAAGTGCATCAATCCAGAACTCTTTTATCAGCTGCAGAGGCCTTTCCTGAAGGCCACTGACAGCAAAACAGAGGCCAGAGGTGACATGTGCAAGCAGCAGCAAACGGCCACAGAAGAAGTGGGCCGGCGAGGCAGGTATCGGTGTGTGCAAGGCCTGGCTGCAACTGTCTGAAAGTAAGCAGCTCCACCATCCTGCATCCTTACCTTTGCTTGATTTTTACCAGTGCGGGTCGCCCCACCCCATGCAACGGGGTCTTAACTAGGGCTTATTTTGGGGGGATAGGGTGTATATTGAGGGCACGTGTAAAAATCAAGCTGGGGTTTATTTTTGGATAGGTTTTATTTTTGGGGAAACATGGTATAAAATCTACTATTTTTACCTTTAGCTTTTTGATTAAGTGAAACCAACTCATTAGACAGTTGGTAAGATTTGTAATAAAATTGCAGGAACTGAGAATTCGCCCTCTTGCTCTTCTGCTGCCAGAAAAGTCAATGGAAATGTTAAGCAAATACATAATATTCTCAATCCCTTTTCTGCTCTGCTTTCTTCCCATAACCACCTAGTTTGTAAAGGTCACCACCATAACATTCCCACCCACATGCTGTTCACTACTCACAAACTCACATTTGTGAGTTGTCCGGTGAAATCCTTCTAACTTGCTGGACTAATCTTAGAAGTGGATGTTTCTTTGCTTTACAAAAAATTAGAAACAATGAGTCTTTCCTAGGGAGTGGCTAGCTACACCATTACCCAAGGGCCTGAAGCCTTCTTGTTGGCAAGCTGTTCAACCCTGACAACCTAAAAATAACATCCTTGCCCTGGATAGCTTTGCTCTAGCTATATAATGGGTGGTTCCACCTTCTCTGCAGGCTCATCACTTCCTTCCCCCACAGGAATGGAAACAGTCCTCCATCTATTTCCTGCCCAGTGCATTTCCTTAACACACCATCCAGCTCATGTATGACTAATCTTGGAGCGGAGCGGAGCAGAGCTGAAACAGTGCATAATAGGGGCTTAAGGGATGAGTCAGTGGTCTAAGCTGGAATCATAAGACAAAGTTTCTTTAGTTTCTGACTCAGGAAGGGAACCGGGATCAACTGCAGGATTGAGAAAGCACTTTATGACTTTTGTCTCATGGTGGAAATAATCATGAAGTGAGTCAGAGATTATCATGATTTTTACATAGAATAAAACAGGAGCATGTGTAGTTTATTTAATGAACTCACATGTATTTATTTAATCAGGTTGTTTTTTTTAAAAAAAAAAAAGAAAAAGAAAAATCTGGAACTATTACAAATTTGAAAAACCAAGCTGTGAATTAGCAAATATTTAGGTTCTTCGAGAAAAGGTCAGTGTCAGTGACTGAAAATCACTTCCTGCAATGAAGAAAGTATTCTTGTAATCTTAGGCACAGTTTAGAAAGAAAGAAATCCAAGATCCTGCAAATTACTTTACATGTTATTTGAGAATTACTACAAAGTTGTTAAAAGGAGAGGCTCAAAAACATACAAGTGACTGAATGATTCATCTTTGGTAGATCAAAGATAGTTCTTTGGCCTCATTGGTTATCTATGAACATATGTCACAGGAGATTACAATGCTGATGACAATATAGAATTAGAGGTTTAGTACAACAGTGTATGGATTACAATTGTTTAGGAGAAATATGATGAGACATTTATTCATTAGTGCTGAGGCAATTATGAGTGGCAGCTATCTATAGTACACAGAAACTTTGTAATTGATTTTGCATGCTGGAAATCACATATATCAGGTAGTAGGATTACTAGCTTGAAAAATGCAGATGTGGAATAGCATCTTACTCAAGATGAATAAAGGATACTGCAATGCTGAAGTATCATACTGAAAGAAAACCTCAAGTTATTCTGGAACATAGCATTTATTCTGCCCCTTGAACACAAATTGCCTATTGTCTAGTTTAAATTGCAATGACAGGCAAATATGGAAAATAGAAGCAGGTGCAACATAAACTTTAGCTTTGCTGAAAGAGTAGGAATTGAACTAACGTTTTTCAGCATGCAAAGTAAATGTGTTGATATTCAGCTGTGCTCCTATTCCTTTTCCCCTTGATTGCATTCAAACCCAGATTCTCATGTAGAACATAACTCAGTAGATCACATACAAAAAATGTGATGATTCCCAAATCTTAAGAAAATGGGAAGTGAGAAATTTCATTCTCACACTAATAGAAGTGGTAGAGATTTTCCAGAAAACAAAATGCAGGCCATAATTTTCCTGCATGTTTCAATTACAGATATAGGAACGGCTTAATTTGAAACAGCGTCTTGTGCAAATCATGACCCATTTCTAAATGCATATGCCTATTTGTCTGATGGCAAATATTGTAGCAGGAAAAAAAAAGATATCTAAGGAAACTAGGTATGCCTAGCTTAACCTTGGGGTGACCTGATAATCATATTCCAATAATTGAAGGACTGCTGCAGAAAAAAAGGGAGTCAATTTATTCTCTAAAGCACCAAAGCTAAGGAAAAAAGCTTTTCTAGACTGCCATATCTACAATCTTTATGAATTTAGAGAGGAAAATTGATATCACCAATGGATTTGGAACACATGAGTATCCTTAGGAGGGCTCAACTTTTCAACCATGCCTAATCTATGTTTCCTGGTAAAATCCCATTGGGGGCAAATCCATTTAGGGTTAGGTCTCCATGGATTTGTAGAGCAAAATGGATATGGCCAACAGATTCAGAGTGTATGGGCATGTTTAGGAGAGTTCTGACTTTTCAACTCTGACTTATTTAGGTTTCCTCATAAAAAACAAGAGAAAATCCCATTGGGGATCAAATCCACTTAGGGTTAAGGATAGGTCTCCATGAATTCGGAGAGATAAATGGACATAGTCAAGGGATTCAGAGCGCATACGTATGCTTAGAAGGGCAATTAATTTTGAGACTGCCTTATCTATGTTTCCTGGTAAAATACATGGGAAAATCCCATTGGGGGCAAATCCATTTAGGATTAGGTGTCCAAGAATTCAGAAAGCAAAATGGACATCACCAACAGATTCAGACCATATGGGTATGCTTTGGAGGGCTTTGACATTTGGAGCCTGCCTTATCTATTGTATATTTCTTGGGAAAAATGGGGTAAAATATATGGGAAAAATGGGGCACAAATCCATGTGTAGGTTTGGGTTAGGTCTCCATGAATTTGGAGAGATACATTGACATCCCCAATGGATTTAGAGCAGATGGATATGCTTAGAAGGAAAATGGACATCACTATTTTCCTCCTAAGCGTGGCAGGGTTTCTTCCTCTGCCTCTTGTACTGAAGGGAATCAAAGTGGGACAATATTTTGTCATTTCCTTATCCCTCCAGGCTATTTGGGCTACACTGATGCTTATATAATAGTTGTTGAATTCCTTCTTCAATGCTGTCTCCATACTTTTCTTCCTTATAGCTGGATGATTGTAATATTACATTTCTTTCAATTTCTGTTTTCTATTTTTTTAAATAAGTGTCCAGTATTCATTTAACTGACCGATAAAAAAATATCTTTCTATATATTTCTGGCACAATGTTATTAATCTTGGCTTAAACAATCCAAAATTTATAGAAAACAAAATAAAAAATAATAAACTAAACCATGTATAAAACATTTATTAGACTACTTCACTACTTTTTTTCCACATTTTTTGTAAATGAAAGAAATGTGAAAAAATAATATAGATATTTGGATGTAACAAAATTCTTGAAAAAAAAATAATAAAACAGTTCAGATCTCCAAAACTGTTGCCTTCCACTTGGACAATACTCCAATTTCCATTATCTGCAGCCAATACAGTATACTCAACAGCCACACAGGCTGGAATTGATGAGAGTTGCATGCAGCACATCCGGAGAGTGTCTTGTCAAGAAGCCTGTTATACATGATCCTTTCCAAAGACCCTTTGCTTGGTTACCCTGCCATCACTCTATATACACCCACACACGGACACACAGAGTTTTCAGCTGAACAGTAGGCTGAGAAATATATTAAATAATTATATGTTAGTAATAGGTGTACCGGGATGCAGTGGCTCAGTGCTAAGAAGCTGAGCCTGTCGATCGAAAGGTTGGCAGTTCAGTAGTTCAAATCCCTAGTGCCGCGTAGCGGGGTGAGCTCCTGTTACTTGTCCCAATTCTGCCAACCTAGCAGTTCAAAAGCACGTAAAAAATGCAAGTAGAAAAATAGGGACCACCTTTGGTGAGAATCTAGCAGCGTTCCATGCGCCTCTGGCATTTAGTCATGCTGGCCACATGACCAAGGAGACGTCTTTAGACAGCGCTGGCTCTTCGGCTTTGAAACAGAGATGAATACTGCCCCCTAGAGTCGGGAACGACTAGCACATATGTGCGAGGGGAACCTTTACCTTTACCTTTTATCCTATCCCCCTACTTCCAACTTTTTTGTGAGTATTACAGACATGTTCCTAACTGAAGAGTTTAATGCAATTGCTACTTTGCATCCACCAGTAGTTGTGTATGCTACATACATCAGGAGATCCCTAGAGTTGGGAACGACTAGCACATATGTGCAAGGGAAACCTTTACCCTTAATAGGTGTACTGTATATCATAGCATCCAGAACAATCTGATAGAGAATGTGGACAGATTCAACATGATTCTTGATATTTGATTACATTAAAGACAAATGAAAAGGTTCTGTGGAAGGTTTTGAAGACAGAAGTGTGAAAGAATGGAAAAATAGAAGAACTGTGGTTAGGAAGAACAAAATTTCAGCCCCCAGACCTGACTCTGAGACATTATGACAAAAAAAAATTCTCTAATTTTTTTTTATTTTTTTCCCCCACACACCTTCACATTTCTACTTGAGTAAGATGTTTAACTTTATTTTTATCATTAGTATCTTGGATTGAACTGATGATAGTAGGATAGTCCAGGGTATCAGAGCTGGGGTGAAAAATGGTTATTTATTTTAACCGTTTATACAGTTATTCATATTACAATACAATGACTGTAGATGGTGAACAAAAAGATTAAAACAAAAGTATAAAAATAACAACCAGAACCAATCTTAAACATTAATGTATACAAGATTGAAAAATACATTCCACTTCTAATCTAAGGATTGGAACAAAATAAATTAATCAACAAATCTTCCTTCAGCTCTGGATTCAAAAGGTATTAAAGACATGGGGGAACAACCAGATATTTACAATAATGCTTTAAGAAAGACCAAAGGGATTAAGGATATCTGATGCTGTTCCAGGGGGTAACTTTATCAAAGATAAGATAACTATTATATATACTTTATTCCTACTTTATCCCTACTTAACAGACAAAACCTGGAATATGCCCATCTTTCCTGCAAAAACAATCAAAGACAGGCAATCCCACAGATACCCTGGCTTTATGCAATGACTGCTAGCTGGAAGTAAAAAAATACAAAAAATTTTTTCCCTCTAATAATTTAGATTTTTGCACTCCAGATCAAGTAGTTCTATTGGAGCCCCAATCGCACAAAAGATGCAAGAGAGTTCTAAGGTCAGAATAGCAAGGAAGAATGGGCAGAGTAGTTACCAATTCTGGCTAAATCAGCAAAAGATGGCTAGGCAAGCCACCATTTAAGAAGTGTAAATTCAGTCAGTTCGTAAAAATCAAGGCTATCGTTTCTTGCACTAAGAAATTAACACATGGACATATCTCTGAAAATATGGACAAAAAAACTTGTGGTTGGTCTGTTACCTTAGAAATGCATGCTGTAATGTCTCCTCTGCTCTTGTTGAATACTTAATAATAATTTTTCCTAGGCTTCACTAGCACATCGTCAGAAGATTGCACAATTCTCTTGCCTGGAATAATCTATTTTCCTTCTTTATGTGGTGAGTAGATTACCATTTTTGTTAGAAATTATTGTCAGCAAAGGGTGGCTAACTTTGCCTCTTGTCTCTCCCCACCAAAGTTTTCCATAATGTAGACTACAGTGTTCCGATGGGTTTTTTTTTTCTTTTTACTGAAATTTTTTTTGCATTAATATATTAATTCACTTACCAATATACTTAAGATGCTGTTCTTTCTGCCGAAAGTTCCCAGAACCATGTGCACATGCACACACACAAACCCACACATATCAAATCAAATGAAATCAAAATCTTTATTACAATCATAGATCAGCATAGACACCCATCACACATGCACGCACAATATATAAAAATAATATAAATTTTAAAAAATCTGATCACAAATATAAAGCTTATTTTAAAAGGGAAGTCTAAAAGACTCTGGCATGTGGTGTCTTACAAAGCCCTGGGTAAAAAGCATATTTTAGTTATTACTATAACACACACACACACACACACACACACACACACACACACACACACACACATTCTACATGGAGATCAGTTGTATTTTCTTTGGGAATATTTCCTAACTGAGGATTGACTCAAGGAAGCCTTAGTCCTGACCATTATAATTGTGAGTCAAATCCAACAGTGAAAGTGGTATGCAGGGGTGGGTTCTACTTACCTTTACTACCGGTTCGCAACGGGGCCGTGCAGGCGCAGAAGCATTTTGATGACATCAGGGTCAGTGGGCGGAGCCTCCTGCCGGTTTTACTACCAGTTCTATAAAACCGGTGCGAACCGGGGGCAACTCACCACTGGTGGTATGGGAATAAAAATGAAGATAACTGCAGAATTATTATTTTCCCTTCCTTTTTCATGTATTATTAGACAACCTGTGCCTTGTTGGGTCATCCTTTCAGAGGTAATTCCTTACCTGAACAAAGAAACAGAATGACCGCAGAACAGGAAAAAAAAACACCAGTGATTTCTGACATCCTGCCAGCTTCCCCATTAATATTGCTTGTGAGAAAATAGCAGGGAGTTTTGGAAATCACTTTTCCTCCTCCTTGGCTGACCTGTGGAACTTTCTGCCATTTTGCTGAAGGGAGGGCGAACAAAGGGACCACGAAAAAAAAAAAACTCATCTCGCTCTGTATCTCAGCATCTTCCAAAATCCTTCCTGAGAGGAAGTGGCTTATCCATCAACTGCCAGCATTCCCCAGTCAGCTCTACCACACAGCAATTATCTGAGTTGCTCCTTCATCCTCATAACCTCACCATGGTTAAGAGATTTGTCCCTGGTTCCAAAGCAGCCAACTGCCACTCACTCATCAGGCTTTTCCACCAGCCAACTAGGCACAGGGGAAGGAAAGAGGGTGGGGACATACTCCTCCCATTTTCAATTGCACCACATAATCTATGAGTTTTAGGGAAATATAGTCAGAAGGCACAGTAGTGCTGAAGCTGCCATGACTTTGTCAAATTTAAATCCCACAGGAGTCATGGATCCCAGATTTTGGATGCATTTTGCAAGTTAACCCATTTGAGTTACATTGGTTCAAAACTTGTTGCTCTATAATGCACAATTTCACCCAATTGAAGGCTGCAAACAGACACAAGAATTTTAACAATATACTAGTTCAGAGAATATTAATTTGATAGTTGAATAACACAAGAGAAAATGATTAAATATTATCTTTCTTAGCACCAGTCTTAAGCCACTTCATTTTTTTTTTGTACTAGATGATTTAAAGCTAGAAAGAGGCTGGCAGATCTAATACAATGTTTGCAGCATAGCCTTAATTTTTATGCCTATTTACAACATCATTCTAATAGGTATGGATTTGCCCAGAATTATTTACTCTGCATTGCTGTGAAATTAGAGATTCACTATAGCCATTGGGGCCATTAAAAATAAATTAAAATTCTGCAGTTTAGGTGTTTAGAAAAGGAAGCAGATAACTTAGTTCAAATCTTATTTACACTGTTTGTCGGTATATACACAATTACATTTCCTGAAAAATAATCCTTACCTACATTGCTTTTAACAGTTAGGGTTTATCACTTAGTTTTTCCTAGTGTATAAAAAAATTAAGTACCCCTTGATATTTTAAGGAACAATTTGTATGTAGTTTTGAAAAAGTCAATATATATTTATGTTAAAGCACAAACATATAAACATATTCATGTATACAACACAATAAAATGTAAAATATATTTGTAGCATGAACTATTTGTTCATAAAAGTGAAGTCTGCAGAATTGTAATGTATAGTTCTTCACATTCGAGGGCCATTGTCTCATCTGGCTCATATGGGAAAGATCATTTATTGTGAGAATCACATGATGGAGTGTCTTTTCTGAAGTCATCTTTTTCCATATGATGCAGAACAGGGGTGGTTTCTACTTACCTTTACTACCGGTTCACAACGGGGCCATTGGTGACGTCGGGGTCGGTGGGCGGAGCCTCCCACCGGTTTTACTACCAGTTCTATAGAACCAGTGCGAACTGGAGGCAACCCACCACTGATGCAGAAGATGAAATTTTCAAAAGTAAGCCTTTCTGTCTCTGGACCTGGTTTCTTAAGTCTCACGCATCTTATCCTTAGAACATTGCTTTTTTGTTTTTACATTTGTAAGACAGAGGATTTTATATCCCTTGGGATATAAGGATATCTACACTAGATCAAAGAGATTCTACTTCTGGGTAATTATGTATCTAGAGTCAGGAATTGGTGATTTATTAGGGATTGTTCACAGGGCAGTGGCTGACCTGTATCAGTCTTGTGAAGAGATAGTTTGATATTAAAAGGTATGGAAAGAATGTAAGATGAAAATATTTTCAGCGACTTGCAGAGATTTGACGAGGGTCTGTCATTAGTGGTGGTGGGTGGTGGGTGCTGTTTTCCAGAACCTAAAATGACTGGGGCTGCATCACCATATATGTTTGGCAGAGCTTGTTTTAAAACCTCTAATATTTTATCATAATGGCTTTTTCTTGGTAGTTGAATAAAGATTTTTGTTCCTTTTTTAAATTATAGTTTCTTCTGGAACTATATTTGGCATGGAGAGAGTTAAAAGCTATGTAGTTAATATTCACTGTCATTAGCACTAGGTAGCATTTGTTTTTACTCTGGGTTTGGGGTCTTAGCTGCACACCTCTGATTTATATTAGGTAGTGATGGCTTAATGCAGCTATCACAAAAAACACAACTGAGAACATTTGAAAGAATTCCAAGTCGTTTTTCATTTCAAGAAGAATGAACAGGATAATTAAAGTTTTAAAATTAATTATTCTACTGTCTTTAGAGGAACTAGAAGGCCATTCTTTTGTCTCTGGGTCAATTTGAGGAACTGGAAATCAAAGTAATTAGCTGAGAATAAAAAAAATAGTCTTACGGGAAGTCCATTTGTTCTTCTTGGTGGGGTTTCTGATAGCAAGTATTATTAGTACATACATAAGAGGATTCAGCCGGCGGATAGGATATTGTGCTCCTATTTGAGTCAGTACTTTGCATTCTTTATGTGGAAGTAAGTTACTCCTCTCCCCAGCAGCTAAGGGTTACTTTCAGCAGACACACAGGCGGACAGATGATTTAGAAAATGATGTCTGTCAAGTTTGTCATTAATGGAGGCAAGATGTAGATGGATCAAGGATGCGGTGTCCTTTGAAAAAAATAAAAGATTGACTAGAGAGCTGATCAGAAAGGGAACAGGCAAACAGTGGGCATTCATGTGTGCCTCATCTCAACTGGGCTGTTATATTTTGTTAATATATAAAACAGAAAGGGAAGAAGGCTCGTTGCTTTGTTTTTTACAATATCTCTAATTTTAGTTTCAGTAAGCAATCCGATTGTTTAATATGAATAAATCATCTTCATTTACCAAGGTGTGCAGTCCACCACTAGAATTAATTCATCAATCTTCACTTGTTTTGAGGCTTTCTTAGACTCAGGAGTCTGGAATTTGTTCATCCTTTCTTGCTTTCTGCCTATATGGCAGCTGATTGTAGGCTTCCAAGAAAAGCAAGTAACTAAAAAAGAGGAGGTCACTAAAAATGAAACGGAAGTAATGTAAAATGCTAAAGCCTACAGAGAAATGTCATGAATAAAGCAGAGGTGCATCCTAGCCTTGTCTACATATATAAACTAAATACATGGCATAAAGCTACATATTTTCACTATACCACTGTACTATACAAAGTTGGCATTACATGCTAGTAATCGTACAGTCTTTCCTTCCTGCTTTCCGCTGTCCACATTTAGCCTCCAGAACATATCCTGAACAGAAAAATCCAATCAACTTTCTGATAGTCAATCACACAGAAGATAAAGCAGATTTCTTATCTTTGTTTTCAGTGCAGAAATGGGAAGAAATGGCAGAGAGGCATATTCTGAGGAAATGTTAGATGAAGCACCTGAATTGTCTTAGTGACAATTATATAATGTCTGATCTTTTTGGAATACTGCTCTGCATAGTACAGTGAGAAGTTGAGGTTGCATTTATGGCCATTTGCATGGTGTGCACAATGTACACCACAAAAACTTTTATCTTTCCTGAAAGATGGAAGCTTAAGAAGAAGAAAGAAAGAAGGATATCATTGGTTCCAGCTAAAATTTCCATAATGGAATACAATTAAAGGGAAGGAGACTGGTGGTTCAAAAATGTGAAAAATAAATAAATAAAGGGCAATATTAATGCATCAAATACATAGTTACTCAAAGCAAAGCTAGATTTAACCACTTAACATAACAATATTTCAGTGAGTAATGTTTCAGGGTAGCATTCAAATCATGCAGTCAGTGAAGTCCTTTCCAAGGACTCTCAAGTCCAGCCGTACCTGTTTTCCATTCCAACTCCTCAGCCATTGCTATTTAGCATTCTGTAAAAACTTAGCATATTTGGTCCTCACTGAGCTCTATTTTCCCTACAGATGTTCCATTATTCTGTATTCTCTTATTGAATTCATCCCGGTGACAGTTTTGTTTGCATAAGGTTGCACTCAGGCTGGCATACGCTATTTTCAGAATTATTGGTTTGGATTCCGATGTTCTAAAACTTCTGTGGTCCAAAGTGGGATATGCTATTTCAGGGTCTTCGGTCTGTCAAGTCAGAAAAATAGTCAGGTTTGTATTTAAATTAGCAGAATTAGCAGAAGGTGAAGTTGGAGGATACTGAGGAAAGGATGTCCCTCAAGGTTTCTCTGCTTACTGAAATGCATTTTAGCTGTTTCCAAGTTCACAGGAAGGTATCTGTGTTGTTCAATCAATGTCTTGTATAGCCTACAGTACATTCTAGCTGTAGAGAAGCTTGTGCTTTTGGTGCATTGCATCTAACTGCTGCATTGCCCTGCGACATTAGCCTTCAGAAATTAATGATGCCTGCACTCACTTGCCATGTATGAGAAGCAATTACAGTATTACACCTTTTTAATATGAATGAACCTGATCACACAGTACAGCAAGCATATAGAGTTTGGAGGAAAATTGGTGCACCTATATATCAGGCGTTTTCTATGGCCATTTTATATTACTAAGGGGTGGTGGTTTTTTTTTTACATATTCATGATAACTACAGGACAGAGTTTAAACTGCCCATAGTTTAAAAAGCAGACAAATTTCTAACAGTGTAATTCAAGGAAATTTGTTACCATCTGTAATTCCTGATACTGATGACCTATACATAGTTATAGCACTGAATACATTTTCATTGAAACAGAGGACTGATCTGTTTTGAACTTGACCTCCTCTACTCTCCAGGGACATGATCCTATCTTACAAGAATCTGTGCTCTTTATGAACGTGCAACTTGTTTCTGAATGCTATCACATTGCCAAATGTGTATTAATGAATCATTTGTGCTATTGAATAATATATTCAATTGGGCAATGGCAATTTTGAATCAGAGAAAGTTTTTATAGGGATTAGGGGGCTTTTTTTGCACGCAAAGACACACATACTGTATGTGATCCCATATTTCAAGAAATTCAGAGCGCTTTGTTGTACGTTTCAGTGTCTTACATTTGTTCCTAATGTCATACAGTGAAAATAATTACCCGTATAATATTAAGAAAAACAGATAAATGGAACCGATCCCATGTTATATACTAAGGGTTGTTTCACATATTTCTCTGGAGCACTGCATCCGCGATTACAAGACCACATGTTGAATTCATGACATTGGAAGTGAGCAACAAGTTCATCTCCCAACAGCTGTGATAATTTCATTCCCTGGCATATGGCCACCATATTTCAGCTCAAGGATTTCATAGTTAAATAGGAACTGAAGACCGAAGCTATTATATTCCATTTTATTGGTCAATTTCCTCATGCTATTATCAAACAAATACAGGTACTCCTCGACTTAAAACAGTTCATTTAGTGACAGTTCAAAGTTACAATGACACTGAAAAAAGTGACTTATGAGCATTTTTCACACATATGACCATAGCAGCATGGCCCTGGTCACATGATTTACATTTGGATGCTTGACAACTGACTCACATTTACGACGATTGCAGTGTCCTGTGGTCACACGATCTCCTTTTGTGACCTTCTGACAAGCCAAGTCAATGGGAAAACCAGATTCATTTAACAACTGTATTACTAATTTAACAACTTCAGTGATTCACTTAACAAATGTGGCAAGGAAAGTCATAAAATGGGGCGAAACTCACTTAAGAAATTTCTCACTTAGCAACATCAATTTGGGCTCCATTGTGGTCATAAATCGAGGACTAGCTGTAACCTACACAATATAATTTTTTTCATTATGTGAAAAATTATGTCACATACAATATTTTATTGCAACTTTATATTTTCATATTTTCCTTCTTGCACAACACAACATCTAAGTTGTGAATTGAGTTTTAGGAATATCCTTAGTAACTACTTCTTTTCTGAATCCATGTTTTCAATTAATCATCACTAATTTTTATTTGGTTGTAGACCAGCAAATAAAACAAAGATTACACTTAAGATAAAAAGAGAAAGACATAAAATTCTAAAATATTTAAGAAAAATTGGAGGAGATTACAGGATACTATACAAACTATAGAGCATGACTTAATTGTGGTCAGCAAGACAAAATTGGAATGATCAGTTAATAACTTGAGATAGAAAGCATCAGGATGACCAAAATGCTTAGTTTAAAATGAAGATAATAATTCTTGGTGAGCATCTGCATAGAGGGAGCAATACAAAATAACCTGTTCCATCATTTCAATTGCCAGTCTTGGTTCAAAAGGAATATTTTGGTATCTCCTTTCAATAACAGCTGTTGAGAGGGCATTCAATCTAGCCAAGGATAAAGCTCTTCTAAATTTCAGAGTTGTTATGGAACTTAGGTATCTGTCTAATTGGAGAGAATATGTAGAATGGCCCCAAAAGATGTTTCTAGGCAGGATTGATAAATCAGATCTAGATTGATGATCCATTGTTCATGCACATTTCTAGCCTATAAAGGTGATGGCTGCCCATGTAAAACCATAGGATCTATTTAGCATGTATTGCCTAGGACTAGGAAGTGGCCAAGGCAACTGGGAAAAAGGAGCTTAAGCCAACAGGAGGAGATGTAAATCCAAGCATAAGTTTCTGTTTAAGAAAAGACATGATAACTGCTTTTCAAAGAAAATAATCAGAAAGGTCATCTGAGTTAATGTTTTACCCAATACTAACATTTCAAGTGGTTTGTCCTAATATTCATTATGGATGAAAAGTAACTTTCTAAAAAAAAAATTGGCCAGGGAATATTATCCTATATTTGGGCTTGTATACCTTTATCTTAAACTCAAATGTATATTGTTAATGTGACTATATCATCTTTGGTTTGGAAAGAAACATCCAGCCAAGGAAGGTGTTTTTATTTGTAGGCTGTATGTAACTTGTTATGACTTAGATTGATGAATAACCAAAGGACGAACAAGTGAAGCTAAAACACAGCACTAAATAAAACATTTCAGAGCAATTTTATGAGAAGGACACTAGAGACACTAGCCAGATCTTGGGGTTCCCCCCCTATAGATAGTGAAAATGGTATATAAAAAGTGCTCTGAGCAGTGTCAGATTCAGGACTGCACACAATCTACAGATCTAATCCCAGAAGTTTTCACTAGTTGTCAATGGAGCATTCCACCAATACCACCTTTACTCTGTTTTTATCTGAACTAAGTTTTGATTTACTTACCCTCAGCTATCTATAGCAGTCATTAATGGAGGTCATATTCTACCAGGATCTGATGGAAGGAAAAACAGAGCTGAGTTTACTGCTGTGTCAACTTCCCATATCAATTCTTCTTTCAATAGATCAACCTGGACTTTAAAAGGAAGGTTTGCCAGGTCAGGATGAGGTGAGATTAGAAGACAACTCCAGCTTACTACTGTTTTATTAGCTTCTAGTCTTCTGTCTTTGCTATAATAGAACCTTTCTTAGGTCATCCAAATAAGCTGGTTGTCAAATAACAGAGCTCTGGATTTTCCCATTTAAGAAATATTTTGCCTAGTTACTTACAGCGAAACATCTGATTCAGCAATTATTTAGGTCTGTTTTTGCATCTTTCTCAGAAAAGCTTGCTCTCAAGTGTAACAAGATATAATATGGGTTTCTATGCTAAATGAAACACACAGCCCCTATCTACAGATGGATAATATGATCTTCACATCTGTTAGGTATGGAAGAAATAACAGATAAGTATATCATGAGTCATTGGTTACAAAGGTCAAAGTACTAAATAGGAAACAAGAGATAAACAGATAATAGAACAAAGCTTTAGTTTCAAAAGCTGGCTCACATTCAAATCTATACTGAGAGGGAACAAAAAAAATTCTATGCCAAGCCACTTGTAGCTCTTCTGAAAAAAAAAATGACAGATTTCAAAACTTCAGAGGCTGTAAAACACAGAAATTATAATTAGTTTAGGTGCCCTGTACTATACCTTAATCCCAATATGATAGCCAATTTCTGAACAGCCCTTCATCCCATAGCTGGCTCTTCTTTCTTATCAACAATTCAAATCTACTCACCAGTTTCTTCTGTTCTTCCTAAGTCTCCTTCTCTTTCAGTTTTTCTCTGTCCCATCCAGGGGTGAAATGCTACCGGTTTGGACAGGTTCCGCTGAAGCAGTAGCGATGGTGGTGGGCGGTTCGGAGAAGTGATGGCAGCATGAGGCTCTGCCCACCCGCCCAGTTGTTGTTACTTCCTGGTTTTAACCAGGAAGTAACCTGTTTTATACCCTCTGCACATGTGCAGAGGGTCCGCATCTACATGTGATGCATGTGTATGAGCGGAGTGAGCGTGTGCAAGCGGCGCATGCACTTCCAAACCAGTAGATTTCACCCCTGGTCCCATCTAACTTTTTAGATGAGATACGTTTATTACCTCTTAGATCTATATCCTATTTTTAACTCTAGAAGCTCAAAACAGGGTTGATAGAACTTCCTTCTATAATTTTTATCCACAACAGTGTGAGCTAAATTGTGTTAAGCAGCAGTGACTGCCACTCTCATTCTGAGTTTTCATTCTGAAGGTGGTCTAGTACTTTTAATTACATCTTCCTCCACTTGGACCACTTTTGTAACCAGAAGTTCTGTCCTCTGGGGGACACAACCATTGTATGATCCCCTTATTGAAGATAACAAAGGCTAGAAATCATGAATATTTATTGCAACCCAATTATGAAATTAGGAAGTCAAGGTCATTGTTGGGTTCCAGCTTCTTTTGCAATTCAGAATCTGAAATTTAAGAACCGGATGCAGATGTTAGTTTGGTGTCACTGTTTCTGCACTTAAGAGATTTACCATGTAGAATGGATCATACAGAAACTGCCTAGCCGTGATTATCTACTACTCCCATGACTGAAGAAGCACACCTCTAGAACAAGACATAGGCAGCATTCCATGGGTGGGACTGAATAGGCAGATGTTGGTGTACATGAAGCTTGATTTGCTGATGGTTCAGAATCCAATTCTCCCTTCCAACTTCAATAAAAATAATTTATTTTGGGTATTTCTCGGTAGGAACATCAGTGGCAACTTTGGTGCCATCTGGGATGATGCTGGTTATGTTCCCTTCCAGTTCATGTCAACACTGCAGAATCAGATATACTTTTTAAGCTAATGCCAACAAATTTCACTTGAAGAGTTGCTCTTTGCATATTGGGTCCATTGTCTATGACTATAAATAAATAATTCATGGTGGCAAACATAGCTGACACTCCTTCCTTCTCCTATTTTTCCCCACCCACCCAGCAAGGTGGGTAGAGCTGAAATAAGAGTAACTGGCCCCAAATCACCCAGCCAGCTAAAGCAGGACTAGAACTCAGGATTTCCTTGGTTGCTAGACTGGTGCCTTAACTAGTAAACCAAACTGGCTCTAGTCTATATGTGACCATATCTGGCTTTCTGGATAATAAGATCTCAACCATGTGCTTCATAGTTGTACTCATCATATACTGGGTGAGTCATGTTCAGCACCACAGTAAGAAGCAATATTTATCCTACATTCTGAAAAGAGCTGGGGTCTATAATTGCAACATTCTTTCATTCACAATTCACCCCTACCCATTCTTAGTGAGGACAAGACAAGAAACCTGAACTTCACCTCAAGTGAGGTGTAATGGATGTAAGCAGTAAGCATACTTGCAGCTCTGCCAGCATTTCCTCCCTGCGTTGGTGATACAGAGGGTATCATCCATCTGCATGATAGCATTTGTCAGATCTGATGCCTTTGAAGCATCTGCTAGATGTTGCCTGTAGCTACTTCCACTATTATGCAGATATCCTGCTGTACTCAAGAGCTGCTGGCCTGCTGCTGGATAGCACCATGGGCTGCCTAGTGTTGCCAAAGGTGGGAAGGACATCTGGATGTCTAAGCAGATGCTGAAACAACCACAAGAACAAAAGACACCTGGTGTTTTTCCCTTGTTCAGACATGCCCTAAAATAGTTGTAGAACACATAACAGGGGTTTTCAAGCAGAATCTTGATGGGGTTCCATATTATGTTATCTTCTGAATTGCTGTGCCCATTTGGGCCCACCATGTGCCATGGATTCAAATTTGAAAGGACAACTCCTCCTACTCTTGACCTTCATTTTCACTCCTAGTTGCTAACTGAGAAGAACAGGCTTGTTGCCTGAAGTGTTAATCTCATCACATTTTCTGGTTTAATTTCAATCATTTCTAATCAAGATACTTGTGTTTTGAGTCATATTCAAAAGTAATTCTTGTTTTAATTTTTACTTATATATGTTTGGTTTCATTTGTAATCATTATATTCAATGTTCTAGGCTTGAAATGGGTAATTTTCAGACTGTTTTGCATATCCCTAGGGACTAGCCATTGCTTGTGGGATGAGTTATTCATCCTAGCAATATTAGTAGAATTTGAGATGAAGTCTGGAACATCACTGAATCATTATTACAATCTGCTTCTACATTTCCTGAAACAGACTTGATGTAGGAGATGACCAGGCTGAACCCAAGGGAGGGGTCAAATGCATCATCAGTCTCGAGTCTCTTTGTGCCCACAAGAAATCTAAGTCCAGCCTACCTTGAATTCCATTGGCTTTTATCTTCCACCAAATTGCTTTGACCATTAGTAGTTCAGATTCTTGTAGAGAACTTAAGCTTGCAATAAACCTTTTATCTGAATTGGCTGGATTTCCTGATTTCCCCATGCTTCATAGTTAAATCATCAATACCAGTTTTTTCCCTCCACCCCACACCCACTCATGCATAGTTCTGAAGAACTTAAAAACTTAAAAACTTAACTATGTTGGCTCATAGTCATGTACACAGTCTCCTCCCTATTTACTTACAGAACTCTGTGAGATAAGTTATAGGCACAAGAGCTTTTGAGGTCTTTAAAAAAACATTCCCTCTCAAATCACAAATGCTCACAATGTATCTGAAGCAAGTGGGATAATCTCAAAATGAACTAAGAGAAAATCATAAACATTGGACCTGGAAAGTGATAAGTTGTTGCTTCTTGTCCAATTATGTTGATTTAGGGAGAAGACCAATTTCAGCAGTAATTACTGCTACTTAATTTAACACCAGTTATCAATGATGTGCTGAGTTGGCTTTTTCACTCCCACACTGAGCCCTGAAAACAAATTGGTTATACTTATACACACCAACTAAGACTAAGGCCCATTTTTCCATTGACAGGTAAGGAGGCAATGATTACAGATGACTTAGTCATTTCAGCTATAAAGAGTAGCAGTCTTCTTAGTAAGAAGTAGGAATAAAACAGCTGATCATCACTAGAACCTGGGAGCTGTCCTAAAAAACCCAGAGATGGAGAATGGAGAAATTTTTGTGGAGTTTATGCTTTGATAATCACATATCTAATTTGGGCCTTCTGAATGAATGTTTTGTGAACTGAAACAAAATTAAACTTTCATGTTTGCTTCTGAATTTTTCAATGCAGTGCTTCCATTTTTTAAAATGCATGGTTTATGGAAAGATTTGAAAAACATATACATATTTTCAAAAATAATGTATAAAAGTTCACTCAACTAGAGGAAACTGTTCTATAAAAATAGAGTATTATGCAAAGGTGCATAAGAAGATGACAAAAATACAGCTTTTTTTAAAAAAATAAACAGATGTGCAAATAAGATGCAATAAATGCAAGACTGAAAAAAACAAAGGCAGATTAGTTTGTCCTTATCGAAAGAATTTCCTGATGCTGGAGTTAATTTTTGTATTGCGGTTTTGATTGCTCTGTTTCCTGCCTTCTCTCCTTGCCTGGATGAACTTTGTCAGAAGTAAGAGTTTAGAAAAAAAACATGTTGATGTCATACATGACTCTAAACCACCATGTGATTTGTTTTTGTTTTGTTTTGTTTTGTTTTTTGTTCAATATGTTGTTTAAATCCAGCCCTTGTGGTATGTATGCCATGTTTCATTGCTTAACACCAAGTACAAATTCCCACTTCTGGCTCATTCAACAAACCATATTTAAACAATGCATGGTTTAGTGCAATGTGGGAAACATGTCCTTAATTGATGCAATCTGATGTCTTCAGCATTTAAGTTGCATGTAACTGCAGCCCTCACCAAGTGTTAATCAAGACAGAAACTGCACAAATCAAATTCAAGGATGTTCATTGATATAATACTATAATATTAAATTATGCAATGTGTGATTGTTAATCTGTAAAAATAATCTGTAAATAAGAAAATATGTTCATTTTATTGGTGATATATTAATAGGCTGCAAATATAAATATATTGTAAATGTGTGATTCTATTCCATCCTGTTATAAAAGTTTAATACTCTTACCGTATCCCAAGCCTAATTTGTGCAGTATAACTTTAGATATCCCTAGAGATATACCATTGTGGTCCTTGCTGTGTCCCTTGGCGCTTGATTATGGCAGTCTGCTTACAAACAAATGCCAATGCTCTCTGAGTGCTGCAAAGCAGCATTCAGGGAGTATAAATCATGTCAGCTAATCCACTGTGTCAAGTTATATGAAGGGACATATATTTATTTAATTACTTTCTTAGCTGCTTCTCAACACTGAAATTTTCAGTATACCTCAGGACATATAAATAACATAACTCAATACCAATTTAAACTCAAGCAATTTAAAAGTTAAAATGAAATTCCATTTCAAATATCTAACAGCTATAGATTACTGCAAAATCAGAGTGCTGAACTGATGGGCAATAGACAACCCCTCCCTGCTACCCCTAGATTTCTTTTAAAAACGATAGGCTGTAATTTCTAAGTTGGAAGGTGAAATTTATTAAATATTTAGAAAAATGGAAAATGGTCCTTGTAAACTAAAATAATTGAATTTCAAGTAAACAAGCATTAAATTTGGGGGCAGGGGGGTTGGTCTCATACATTTTTGGGTGCAGAAAGAATGTTGGCTAGAAGTGGGGGTTCAGGAGAAGAATAGGACTTTGGAAATGGTTAATCAAAGAACCACATGCCTAGTACTAGGATGATGGAACTAAATAAAATGATAAGGAACCCAAGAAGGATAGTAGAGCAAATACAGAAGAGAACTAGAGAAATGAAGTATCCTAAAACAGGGATCTCCAAAGTTGGAAACTTTAAAATTTGTGGACTTTTAACTCCCAGAATTCCTTAGCTACCCCAGTCTAAAAGGAATGGTCTTAAGAATCCCATTTTGGCTGGTTCACATCTTGGGTTAAGTATGTTACATTTTAATCATGTTTTCTTGTATAGGTCATAGTGGTTAGACCTATGCAACGTGTAAACTAAATCAAACGGGTGGGTTCCACTTACCTTTACTACTGGTTTGCAACGGGAGTGTGCACAGTTCACAACGGGACACGTTTCTGCGCATGTGCAGATCATCAGTGATGACTTCGGGGCAGGTGGGCGGAGCCTCCTGCCGCCATTAATACTGAACCGGGAGCAACCCACCACTGAAATCAAAGCAAAACCCATGATTGTTTAGCATAACTCACAAAACCAGGATAGGAATTATTACAGAAAAAAAGTCACATGAAAATTAAAACCCCTGATGAGGGAAGTGAAATCTGGATCATGGGATCAAGGACCAAATCTCACTAGGTTTCTATAACATACTAAGCCAAAAAGGCTAAACCTCATTACCCACCCATAGACAGATGTATTCACACATATGCCATCATTTTGGCAGAAGCTATTTTATATTCTGATTCCCCAAGAAAGCCTCTGGAGCCTGGGGAGGGTGAAAAACAGGCCTACCGGGCCCACCGGGCCATCATGTGCCAAAAGTGTGGGGAGCATTGGGGGGGGTCGCACACACATGTGCGGCGGGGCATTATGGGTGGGGGCATACATGCGCGACCCACCCCCACACTCCTCCCGCTTTTGGCACGCAACGGCAAAAAGGTTAGCCATCACTGCCCTAGCTGATTACAACTTTCTGTCTAAATTATAACAAGTTGCAGCAACATTTTCTTTCCTGAAATTGAGGAAAATCCATAATAAATGAGTATATTGGGAACCAGATTTATTTTGAAATTTTTCTTTTTGTTAATACTAATTCAGACATAGATGAAATAGTACAGCCACATTTACATTAATCCATCTTACTCTTTAAAACTGCATTGCATTGCTCCTTCCTCCTGTCAACACATACTGAGCAACAGTAATGACTACTAAATCCCGACTGTAGACAACAGCTGGGAAGCATTCACACCTCAGTTGGTACTGCTGATGTGACAAAATGGGTCATTCCATGGGTGAAATGCAGCAGACACTTTGAAAATGGAACCTACTATTGAATGCATTACTCCTCAATCTGCAACATGAATCTTCTGGAGCAACATAGTGAAATTATTTTGTTGTGTCACTTGAATTTAATTTTTGATCTGAGAAGTGAAACGTGGCAAGTGAAATATAGCTTGTAGCATCCTCAGGAATCTCCTTATCTGGTGATGTTCCTTAAGAATTTCCATGTGGCACCTCAAAGTTTCAGTGTGTCCATTGAAATCTTTCTTGGCACCCCTGATGTTTAGTTTATGATACTTTATTTTTTTAGAAATAAGATGCTAATAATTCAGGGTAAACATCATCCACCACTATTATTCTTCATTTGCAAGCCTCAGATATATTCCATTGGATTTCTTAGTGAATAAAGATAATACTTGTGGCACAATCCTTTTTTTGGGGGGAGGGGGAAGTCTGTCTGCCTTTCCAGAAAAATAACTAAGAAAGCAGAAGGAAGAAGAAATGTCCAATGGGAAGGAAAGTCATGGCAGAAGAGATGGCAAATTACATTCTTATCTATTTATACTTTGCAACAGATTGTTACCCCAATCCCAGGCATTTTGTGAGAGCAGGTGTTCAAAAAAGGTTAGAGGTATTTGCTCATGAGTGCCACTTTTGGCCTTTGAGTGGCATGCTAGAGCCTAAAAAGTGGATAAGTGCCAGGTGAAAAACTAAAACAGGAGGTAGCAAATAATTTGAGAAAGAAAAGTTGCTTTGGGAAACATGTTCTGCCTATTTTTTTAACATGTGCATTCCTTGCATAAAAATCAGCATAACACCTAATTATAATTTCCAACCAAGCCCAGAATGTTCAAGGTGTATTTCCTATTTTCCCTCTGGACAACAGTAGAATGATTGTTTTCACTGAAGTTTTAGGAGGTTGCATGACTGTATTTGAACTCTACAGGCTTTCTCTCTGTTTATTTTGGGCCTAAAATAGAAGGCCTAGTATATTGCCGGCAATAAGGGCATCTAAGCATTTTTGGGAGTTATGTTCAGAGAAGCCTAGTGAAGACCAAATATCACACGTCGATATATGCAACTTGACCAGGGAAAACTCTCACATGCCCATATTAAAAAAATATTCCTGATTGGGATGGGTGCCATCATTCTCCCTCCCCTCCCCCCCCAAAAAATAAATAAAATAAAATAATCTCAGTTGTTTTCTTGTGTGGTTGCAAGGACTGGTAGAGAGAAGGTCTTTTTCTTTTTTCAAACAGGAAACAAGCGACCTAGATTGGGGGCCCTCTGGGTTTTTTTCCCCCCAGAATATAAGCAGTTTAACTCATAGTTGGTTTTAGAATGACTCTTGATTGATAGAACATCTATAACAAGATCATACAGATATTAACATAGACATGTGAAGTGCTACAAATATTACGAAAGCTGAGTTTAAGTCATAGTTCATTGAAGGTTCATGCCACAGGGCGAAAGTGACTTTTTAAAAAAGAAATAGTGGGAAATGAATGTAGAGAAAAGTGCTTTATTCATTGGCCTCCCTTACAATTCATTTAGAATGCCCTCTCCTGCATTCCACTCAGTTTTCACAATTAAAGTTTCCATTGCTGTCAAAGGAAGAAAATATCCATTATGGACAGCAGGTGATTAGGGCTTAGTTTGACTAAGTTTGGGGTTTCCACACACCTATTTGATGTATTTGCTACAAGGAAAAGATCAGTTCTACCGAATCTGCTTTTTAACTCCAACAAGCATCCTTTTAAATTGAAATGGATGCAATAACTTATCCATGCTGAAAATGCTGGCGCATATTGACTGGCAGCATTTCATGTGACAGGTTCAACCTCGAATTGGCCTCAAATGGTTGTGTAAAATGAATTTGGGGACTTCTAAGACCTCACTCTGCAAATGACATCTAAATGGGCCATCAAAACTAGATATACATAGAAGCCGAATTACTGTTGTGGAACTAGATGTATTTCTGCAGCATCATGCAGTGTAACAGTAAAAGGTACTGTAATATTTTGATCCTTTGTGGAATGCTCCATAAAAGGAATTATTTTATGCAGAAAAGCATGTGGAAACAAAGATTCTAAGCCAGATATCTCTCTACTGTGGAAATGTTTTCACTCCAGAAATTGACATTTATACAGACAGTACATACAAGAGCATGATACTTCTATTTGCACTTTGCAATGATCAAGTGACCCTCCACTGCAGGCATAGCCCTGCTTGGTGTTGTGGACTGGGGCCAAAAATCTTCACATTCTCCATCATGTTATCTGGAGAGGGAAAGTGCAGGTAAAGCTGGCTAGTGTTCATCTAGGAAAACATAAACTGCTTTTTCCTATCTTCCTTTGATGAGGGCCCAATTTTCTCCACTGTCGAGGAAAAGGTAAGTGAGCAATTAAAAGCAAGGAATGTTCCTTCCTCTTTTCACTTTTTGCTGGACAAACTCCTCCAACTCAATGGGTTCCATATGGGTTGGACTTCTGTCAAAAACTATGCTGGCTAGCAGTTACAAGAATTAAAATCCAACCTATCTTCATGGCATCAGGTTGGGGAAAGGAGCAAGGCATTTTGTGGGTTACAAATCCCATTGATCTAAAGCATGGGGAATGCTGGGAGTTGAAGTCCACGCATTTTAAAGTTGCCAAGTTTGAAAAACATTCCTTAGATGATGTGTTAGGTTCGATTCACTCTCACAAGTCAGAACCAGTGGTGGGTTCCTCCCGGTTCGGTCCGGTTCGGCTGAGCCGGTAGCGGTGACGATATGACGTCACTGAACCAGTTCTCCCCCCCCCGCCCTCCCCCGTTATTCTTACTTTTTATTTGGTCCCACCCCCAATCTATTGCTGCCTCCTGAGTCCCAACTGATGACGAGAGGGAAAAAAACTGTTTAAACTCTTGCCCTGGGGCTTCAAAGGGCCGTCCTACAGCTGATCAGTGTTAAAAGCAAACAAATGAGTCGGGTCGTAAATGCGAGGACTGGTTGTAAGTGTGAGGACTGGTCGTAAGTGCGAGGACCTTCCAGAAATGGCTGACCAGCTAGCCACGCCCACCTAGTCACATGACCTCCAAGCCACACCCACAAAATAAGCCACGCCCACAGAACCGGTAGCAAAAAAATTTAGAACCCACCCCTGGTCAGGACAATGACCAAACGAATTCATTAAAACTGAATGTTTTACAAAAATCATGGGATAGGAAAAGTTGTTTTCTTCTTCTGTAGTTGACAATACTCGAAAGTGACAGGTTTGCTGTTTAAAATTTAAATACAACATTAGTATTATTAAATGTTTTTCTTTCTTGGTTCGGCATCTTAACGGACAGGTGGTTAAAATAAAATATTAAAACACCACTTACAAGAGTATCTTCCGCTCTGGAAGTTGCAATTGCGCTGCCCACCGAGAGGGGTCGCTCAAGTGCACCCCGAAAACTGCGCGTGAGCACTTTTCGCTACTCTACTGCAGTGCGATTCTGTTAATAAGAGCTGGCCTGCAAATTGCCCGGACGGCCACCAGAAGGGAGCAAAGAGACAAAGACAATTGTAACTTTTTTGCTGCTAGACTAGCGCACGTCTGGATATTTCAGCTCAGAACTGACGGCAGCAGGGGATAGGAACAACGGGCTGCCTTCCCCCCCCCACTCCCCCTCCGCCCATAAAGGGAACGAGGAAATGTTGCAGGGGTCGCATGTGCTGTTTCCGTGGGTGGGGAGGAATCGTTCCAACCCGTGAGTGGATCCGGGCCCCGCTCTGGTGGACGAGAAGCGACTTAAAACTGCAGCTTGACACCGCTAGCAAGAGCTGCCGGTGGTCGGACGTCATCCATGCAAACAGCGAGCAGCGACCCACCCTTGGGAGGTGGGGCGGGGGGGGGGAGGAAATCAGCGTGCCGAAGCCAAGGCGCAGCTCGGCAGAGCCTCACTCTTGCTCCGCCGGGCCGCCCCAGACTTGCCGCGCTGCTCCTCCGCCTTCCGTGCGCCCGTCGCTCTCGCTCCTCCCTCGCCGGCTCTACAGCCCCGCCCCAATCCCAGAGAGGAAGGCTGGGGGGGCGGAGCGCATGAGCTGCCGCCGCCGCCACCGCCGCACACTGGAGCCACCGAGCCTGGAGCGAAGGCAAAAAAAAAAAAAAAGAGAGAAAGGCAGGCAGGTAGCGAGGAGCCGAAGGAAGGAAAGCAGCAAAGCAGCGGGGCGGCTGGGCTCGCCCTGGCAGGCAGCGGCAACGGGGTGAGCCGGGGCGGCAAGAGCGGGGAAGCGGTGGCGGGGTTTGCTCGGGCTTCTCCTCCTGCGCGGGGCCCGGTCGCCTCCCTCTCTCGCGGCCAGGCCGAGGGGCCCTGCAGCTTTTCGCCTTGGCTCGGAGCCCGAGAGGGAAAGAAGCGGGCGCGGGGAGCGGTGGGTGTCTGCCTGCCTCCGGAGAAAAGGAAGAGGACCGTCTTCCTCCCGCCGCTTCCCCGAAGCGAGGCGGCGGCGAAATTACTGCACCCCGGCAGCAGAAAGGGTGGGGGTGGGGGTGGGGGTGGGGGGCTCCGGAGGGAGAGGCTCTGACAGTCAGGCTGGAGCCGGGCCAGAGAGTGAGCTGCCCCGGAGTGCACGTAACGTGTGCGTGTTTGCGGTCGGGGGGTGGGGGGTGGGGGGGAAGTGTTGCGAGGGGTAGGGTGGGGGTGGGGAAGTTCCTGAACGATGGGGGAGTCGTGGGTGAATACGGGGTTAAAGTGGCGAAGTTCTCCGACGTTTCTTTTGAGGGAGGCAAAAAAGGGGTAGGAGTGCCGGGTGCGGGGTGGGTGAGGGAGGGAGGAGGAGGAGGGGGGGGAAGGTTATTTTGATCGATTTGACAGCGCAGATACCTTTCCCCATTAGTTGGAGAAGGTCGCTGCCTCTCTTCTCTCTCTTGCTTGTTAGTTCTGCTTCTTCAGGGCAGGATGGAGATTTCTGCCCTTTTTTCTGCCAGAAAAAAAGAGCCCCGAAAAGTGGGCTCTCTCTGTGCATGGTTGAAGGGTAGTCCTTCCCTCTAGATAGAAAGGACTATTGCTGTGATGTGATTTTTTTTCTCTATGGGACAGAGAAACCCAGGGACTAAAGGGAGCTCCTCCCTTTTTTTTTTTTTTTTGGTGACCGCACTGTAGGTGCCAAGCATTTTGAGGGTAGTTTTAGGAACAATATAGTATGGCTGACATTGGCATTGGTCTCCTGAACATAAGGGTATGAATAACAACAGAACTTTAATTCTAATTAGTTGTACTGCAATCTCCTTTCTAGCTAAAGATGTTCTGCTTCTATTTGTATCTCCAGCAGCCACTAGTGACAACTCGCTTTGATGTGCTGGTGGATCCAAACTTATTATTTTGAAGTCCCTGGCATGCTGGGTTCTTAATGCCAAATACTTGAATTACTGCCAGAAAGACTCCACTTCCTCTCATCCCCTTCCCTTGAATTTCTGCTTCTGGTTGGTTTCATTAATGAGGAAGTAAAATACAGAATTTCCCCACGTCTCCCATGTAACATGTAAGGAAAAGAAACTGGACTCTTTGACTTCTCTGTTTTGAACTTTTGTGGTTGGGGAAAGATTGCTGGCACTTTGCTGCCATCCTGTTTCAGCTTTAGCACAGCTTTTTAGCACAGTCTTTTGCAATAGCAGTTTTGCTAAGGATCCCCATTTGGGTCAAAAGACATTCCTTAACTTCAGTTGCTTTTGTCTGCCTTAGATGAATAGCTCTCTCCTTGAAAGAACCAATAACTTCCTGCCAGCTGTAAACTTTGTAGCAAGCTGCCTTTTGAATATTGCAGTGGCTGAAAGCAGTACTAAACTGAATTCTGTGTAAACCAGAGATGTTTTCTACCGTTATCATAGATACCATCCAGAATGGGGTTGGTGCAGGGGCTCATTCTCTGTGTTGAGTTGTCCATAGAATGAGTTATAAATTATTCAAGTTATAGTAATTTCTGGCTTGGGGAATCTGAGCAGCTGCTTGCATTTCTAGTGAATGGTCATTTTTCTCATAGAAAACATATTTGATGTGATATCACCTGGCTGGTTCAGCCATGACTTTATGGTAAGATAAAAGGTCCGTAGCCTTGAATTCCAAGTGCATATTAGACTCATTTGATGGGTTTGTACAGCCTCTTAATTTACTCTCCCTAAAGCATGGAAATAAAAAAAATGAGCAATTCATAAAAGCAAAGATGCCTTAGGTCTCCTGAAAACTAGTTATTTTACCAAATAAGTTAGAGATGCATGAAGGTGTGTGTTTGTTTTTTTTAAATTCTTGGACTGGCAAGATTGGAAGGCAAAAATTCAATGGGAATCCACTCAGAAATGTATATTTAGCACTTTAAGTTATTATTGTTTAATGCATTCAAGTCTATATTAACTGCTAGGAACTGCCTGGAAAGTCCCTGCACTTTTCTTGGCAAGATTTCAAAGGTGTTTTGCCATTGCCGCCTTCTCAGGGCTGAGAGAATAAAACTGGCCCATAATGACCCAGCTGGCTTAGTTTGAACCAAAGGCTGGTCTAAATCTCACAGTTTCACGGTTACTAGTTTGGTGCCCTAACTACCAAATTTGCTTAATGGAAACTAGAATTATTACTGATTTGTCAAGCTGATAATATTTGAACATATTCCATTTGGAATGTTCTTTTTCGGGGTGATCGGGAACGACTGGGTTCTGAATGTGAAAAATGAGCTTAGCTGATCACTAATACAGTTTCCTATCTATACTGGTAGGATTTCCTATTTTGAAATACCAACAACATCTCCAAAAAGGGAAATGCAGTATACTATTTGCAGTATGTCACAAGACAGGAGGGCAGTCACATTGTCTACACTTCATGCCAGTCTTCTATTTTAATATGTGGGAAGTATAATTCTTCTCCATGTACATCATTTCCTTCCTGAGTAGTACCCCATGCCAGTCCATCATGTGTGTACTTAAAAAAATCCTTGGGATGGGAAAATCTTGTTTGTGTAGATTTTAAAGTTTAATTATCTAGATAAACACAGATTTGTAGATTGCTTCATATAGACCCCCATTGAAGTTCCAAAGCATCTTAACAAGCTGCATGTATTGATGAATGGCAAGATTATATTCTCTCTCATTGTAAAACTTTCAGAGTAATTAACTTTCTAAAGTAATAATCCATGAGATATTTTTGTGTGTGTCAATATTTGTTATTTGTAGAAAGACTGGAAATAGTGCAGATATCTGAGATGCTTAAAATCAGACCTAAACTGTCAATTAAAACTAAATATTTTTAGAATAGTTTAGAATAAAGTAGCATTTATGTATGGGTTTTTAAAAACTTCAAATGAATAATTCATGTTTACAGAACTAGTTATATGTTTACAACACTTTCAGATTTCAGAACATAACAATGTTCTGTCAAGAACTGTCAGTTTTCATGGCATTTACTTGTCACCTTAGTATTTGTAGTTGAGCTTAACAGCAGCAGTTTGAATGTCAGAATTCAATACACAATGTCTTCGTTTTAATTATTCCATGTTACTTATTGAAACAGTTTAAAATAGCATGGATGGGAAAGGGATTTTCAGCTTCCTTTTAGTTAACCCAAACCCACTGAAGTGCTACTTTTCAAATCAGTGAACTATTTTGATATGTTGAACCCTGATACTTATACCAAAAAACATTCCAGTGAGAAGTTCAGCAGTGCAAATTCCACTGAAATAAAGTAGTGTAAGAACAGTTACAATACTTGTATCCATCAGTTTGAAAGCCACTTTGGTCTAGTGATTAAAGCACCAGACTAGAAAGCTGGAGAAAATGTATTTATGTCAGTAGAACATATGTAGTTTTTAAGGTGGAGCTGAATTAAAACAGGAAGTCCTGTGTTCAACTAATTCTGTAAACAGATCTATTTTCATACATGTTATTTTCTACAAAGCTTGACACTTCAACAGAACAGTGGTTGCTGTTTCAGAAAGTCATAATGTTGATCTCTGCTATTTAGTATAGGTTATAATTTAGGAACAAAACAAAACAATTACATTGTATTCAATAAATATGTAACTGACAAAGTCTCCCTTCCCCAGATAGATTGGAGGACCTTGATCAGAATAATTAAGGAAATACTATTTCTAAATAGTAGAGAATGTGATAAGTGAAAAGTTAATTGCAGTTACTTGAATTTGAATAAGTGTTCTTTGGAGCATTGCATTGGTAATATTTTTAAGGGTTGAAGATAAAACTTAATTTTCACATTAGAATTTACAGCATAAATGCATGCCTATGTTCATGACGAGATGCATATTTGTATACAGTTTCTCTTAACTTTTTGCTTTGTAGAAGGCAGCTATATTAGAGTACTAGATTTTTGCAGAAAAGTTGGTGTTAATTCTTAGTTCTGTTAATATGATTGCAATGTAATAATATTCTAAGTATATTTACTAGAATGAATTCCTTTGAGTTGCTAATACACACACACACACACACACACACACACACTTTTTAATTTGTGTTTCAATGCAGATATTGGAGTGGCTAGTTTATTTGTACATGTTGTGTTTATAGTTTTGTATGCTTCTTTGTATAAAGAGTGTCAGAACTGTCGCCATGCACTGAAAAAGATTATGCACTGATATGCCAAATGGTACAAATTTCTTGCCTCACCCACACCCAGAAGGGTATTGCTGGCATAAAGTAGAACTGAATTTAGCAGCTATAGTATCTGAACAACAATAACAAAACATTTTTTTTCTTTGAATATTTAGAAATGTGCATGTATACATCATTATTTATTTCTAATTGCAGAATTTTGAAGAGGCTCTTACACTCTTTGAACTAAAATTTATGACTGTACTTCCTAGTTCTATCATGTCCTATTGCAGGAAAACATTAAAATTAAATATACTTCATAAGTACAAACATTATGATTTCAGGAAGTTTTGAGACAAAGAATAATTGTTTACTGATAAACCATCTTTCCTTTAAAGAATCAAATGACTTGTACATCCAACAGATATTTCTTTGATTTTGATAAGAACTAACTAAAACATTGATGAATTCTCAGAATTTCAAAGTGATAAATGTTTCAGTATCTATGGAGTAGTGGTATTCTGTGGATGTTTTACTTTCCATGATTGATAATTGATTTAGACATGTCAGCATATTGCCCCCAACAATCTGGGTCCTCATTTTACTGACTTCGGAAGGATAGAAGACTGAGTCAACCTTGACTAGGAGTCTGGTCAGGCTCATGGGCAGAATTAGCCTGCAATACTGCATTCTAGCCACTCTGCCACCACTGTTGTAATTTTGCTTATTAAGAGCAGGAAAATGAAATTCTCTCAAATTTAATAGATCCATTTATTCATTCATTCAATTTGAATAGCTACGTCTCTCAACAGGGGTCTTTGAGTGGCAATGAATTATTTTCCCATGTTGGAAATATTGTTGAATGTGCCGTGTAGTTTTGAAAGATGAGAAGTCAGAAAATAGAAAGGCTTATAAATACAAGGTTAACCAAGGTTAAAATTGCATGCATTGAAACCAAGACTGAAGAAATAAGCACACATTTTATATAAAGATCTGAAGTTGATTTAAGAATCAGACTCAGTTGTAAATCCTATTTGAAAAAAAACAAATAGATGTGAGTTCTCTGCTTAATGAATTCTGCCACTTCTGGGCTGGATTTGGAAGGTAATTAATACATATCTGAGGAAGACAGAAGTGCACACACTCTTGAGGAAACCATTTTTTGATCAACTGTATTGGACAACATCTCTGTCTGCAGTCTTCCTTTTTAGGGAAGATTTTTGAATCTCTTCATGATTCAAGCCTGGGTGTGGGAGAGAAATAGTGTTAGTTTCTCTGGTGAATGATTTATGCAAGGATCTGGATGGAGAGAATGGTCTCCTCTGGTTGCATTAGACCTCTGAGTAGTGTTTAAAATGATTAATGATAGTATTCTTTATCTTTAACCCCTGCAGTCCCTGTTGGAAATGGGAAACACCTTAACAGAGTGATTCTGCATATTCCTAGATCAGGTCATTCCAGTTGGTGTACATGGGAGAGGATGTTTTGAGCCCTTGATTACATCAGTGAAAGTATCACAAGACCAGGCTGTCTCCCCATCTAATTTAATATATACCAGAAACTGAAACTGAATAAATACATTTCAATCAGATTTCAATTTGCACATTCCTGAATTAAAGAATTCCTGTATTTGTTTCTATTGTCTATTTCTCAGATGGATAAGCAGTTCTGTCACAGCTGCTTCTCATTCCATAAGTGTGGTGGTTTGATCATTTCAGTAGCACAGACTTGATCTGTTCTGGATACCTTGTGGGTTGCCCACTACTAAAGAAGGCAATGAATTATACCACCCAAATATCTATAGGTGTGCTTAAATGACTAAATAGCCTTAAGGCGTGCGCGCGCACACACACACACACACACACCCCTCTATTCCTGGAGGGGGGGGAGAATTGTATTTTGTTTTTCAAATATAGTTTTTTTTAAAAACCTGGCGGTGCAGTGATTAGAATGCAGTATTGCAGGTTAACTTTGCCCACAGTCTGGTGTTCGATTGTGATGGGGCATGAGGTTGATTCAGCCTTCAATCCAGAGATGGTATTCAGCAGGTTCTTACCAGTTCTGGAGAAACGGTAGCGGAAATTTTGAGTAGTTCGGAGAACTACAGAGGTAGTTAAATACTACCTCTGACTGGCCCTGCCCCCCTCTATTCTCTGCCTCCCCAGTCCCAGCTGATCGGGAAGAAATGGGGATTTTGCAGTAACCTTCTCCTGGAGTGGAGAGGGAATGGAGATTTTACAGTATCTTTTCCCTGCCACACCCACCAAGCCATGCCCACTAAGCCATGCCATGCCCACCAAGCAACGCCCACAGAACTGGTAGTAAAAAAATTTGAATCCCACTACTGCTTCCATCCTTCCGAGGTAGGTAAAATGAGGACCCAGATTGTTGGGGCAATAGGCTGATGTTGTAATATGGCCAGAGAGTGTATAAAACACTATGGAGCGGTATATAAGTCTAAGTACTATTGCAATCATTATTGCTATTACTATTACTATTGCCATATTCATACAATAATTTCAATGCATGTCTTTGATTGGAAATGATGTAATATTTGAGGTTTTAATTTATCTTTCATAAGGGTTGTATATGAGACAGTCACCTTGATTTAATCACTGCAGAAAAAAGAGCTGTTGACTCCTTGATTTCTCTTAGAAAATTCATGTAGTATTTTTCTCAAATGCTAATGACTAACCTGGCTTGAACATAAGAATTTTGGCTAGAATAAACTTAATTGTGGTTAGTCCCTGTTTTCAGTATTCATGAAACAATGATTAGTGATATTTATTTGGTATTGCATGATATAATAAAAAGGAAGTAGATTGTGATTTAATAGGATGCAAAATAAGAATTTTGATATTCCTTGGAAGTATTTCTTATTCTTTATTGAAAAGCAACTTTTCTATAACTTTTAGTCTCTATTCTTAACTACTTCTCAAATTATACATATGTGCTTTTACAACAATTCCTGGATTTGATAAATCCCTGTGGATTGCAAACAAATCTAGAACTGAATCTATCCAGTTTCCTTTTTTGGAAACTTGATATATCATTAAAATACCCAAAAGAAAAAAAAAATCCCCCTTCTCTGAGTGGATCTTAGCAATTTAGAGTTATAATTTTTCCAGTTACGTTTAAAGTACTAAAGTTAGCATCTGAAGTGATTCCTTCTGTGAAAGATTGACTATGTGAGTTTTTTAAGAATAAAATTATATTTGAAAAATACAGTTCAATCTCCAGCCCCCCATCCTCAGAATTGGATTCTTAAAAAAAACCTTTTTCAATAGAGTACAATATTCTAAAATGAAGTTGGTTGCTGTCAGTTACATCGTAAATATACTAATGCCAAAACCAGCATGACTTTGGACTGGACTGGCTGATATGCCAATATAAAATTAAATATTACTGTTTCTCCTTTAAACGTGGTAGCACTTGCATCGTGAATGAGAAAATTTCATACTTTCAAAGGCTAATTGTAGACAGAGATCAAAGATGAAGTCTCCTTCAAGTCAAATTCACACCTGGTGACTTCCTGGACTTCTTCATATGGTTTTCTTAAGAATATAGGTAGTACTTGACTTACAACCATTCATTTAGCAACTGTTCAAACTTACAGTGGCACTGAAAAAAAGTAAGTTATGATCTGTCCTTACCCTTATAATTGTCACAACCTCCCTTCTGTCACATGATCAAAATTCTGGAGCTAAGCAACTGGCATGCATTTATAATGGTTTCAGCTTCCCAGGTCATCTGATCACCATTTGTGATGTTACCAGTCAGTTTCCACAAGCAGAATCAATGGGGGAAACTTGTTTTGTTTAACAACCACATGATTCAATTAACAACTTTAGCGATTTGCAGTGAAAGATCTTAAATTGGGTACTACTCACTTAACAACTACCTTCCTTAAAATGGAAATTCTGGTCCCAATTATGATTGTAGGTCAAGGACTACCTGTAATATGGAAATCGTTAACCAACATGTTCTTCCAGGTTTTCTTGATTTTCTTTCTTGATTCTTGATTTTCATTATTCTACATTCAACTATGCTTAGCTTTTCAAAACTAGTCAAAAAGACTGTACTGCCCGACTGAGCAGATTAGGAGGACAAGACTGGAACATTTACGGTACTTACATTCTACTTTTAATTTCCCTTTGAGGTCACATTCCTAAGAAATGTTGGGTCCCATATCATATCCTAGAAGATGGTGGGCCTATAGTCCAAAGTGAGTGAGACTATACACTTTCACGGTTCTCTATTTCTATTTATTTTTCATGGCACAACTTTATGTTCAGTTTTATGCTATTGTATCTCTCTTTTCCACTCTTCTTTCCTTCCAGAGAAAGGGGGAAAGAGCTTTATTCGTTTGTAGTTCCTATTTTAACCAGTACAAGTAGATCTTGTTATTTATGGATGTTACATTCCAAGGTCAACCACATATGATGTAAATGTGGATATTGAGACCTTGAAGCCTATGAGAATGAGGAGGGGAGTTAATCTGGGGGTCCTATAAAATGACTGAAATGTTCACAGATTTCTCCAAAAATACAAGTAGAAGTTAAAAAAAAAAAAACCCTTCTGTATCAAGGTCATAGCACAACTTCTGCTTTTCTGATCTGTTTTATTATGAATAAAGGTTAGGCAAACAAAAGCTAAAGCGATAATCTCTTTTTGAACATCATAACTGTTTTAATTCTTTTTAAAAAAGCTGTAGAATACAGATAGTCCTTGTTTAACGGCTGCTTTAGTGAATGATTGCAATGATAGTAATGATAAAAATATTAACTTGTGACCAGTTCTCACATATATGACGTTCACAGGTCTGTAAAGCTGAAGTAAGATCATAAGCACACTTGTGATTTCACCTAATTGTCACCTCATTTAACAACTGGGTTGCTGGCAGGATGGATTTGATTTAAATCAAACTGATTTAACTAGTCAGTAAGGCTTGATTTAAATCATAGTTTTCTACATAAAGACTAATTCTTGCTGGTATAACTAATATGCAAGTAGATGAAGATTTTTAGAATAACAACTTTTCATATTAGTTTCTTTATCCCCAGTTTAATAGGTTAATCATTCATATTTCGACAACTTTTCTGTTGTACTTAGGAAGGAGAAAAATAATCATTACCTTAATAATAACAATTTAAATAGATTTATTCAACTGAAACAATAACATTACAGCATATGTTATTTGCTTAAACAAACATCCATGTTTGCTAACTAATTTGGCTAAACAAAATAGATATATTTTAAGAAACTTAGACTGTCAGCCCAGCCTACACATGAAAAACTTAAATACTGTCCTCTATAGCTCACTCGTCATCTTCATCTTCTTCTTTGTTCATAATCTGAAAAAGAAAAACAAGCTTTCCTGCTTTATCAGGTCCCAAACGATTTCTCAATTTAGAATGAATGAGTCCAAAGGAAGAGAATATTCTTTCAACGCCTGCAGAAGAAGCTACTGCTGTTAAAAGTGAAATCATTACTTGAACAGTCTCTAAATCCAAGTGCTTAAGTGACTTCCACCAGTTCACTGGTGTGACTTTCTTTAAAATATCTTCAGCAAACATATTTCTTGAATGGTTCCCCCTTAGCTTTGAAGTTTATTATATTTGGTATTACAGATAGATGATTGCTGGATACCCATGTCATAGCTAACTCCTCTTCCTCAGCAGTTTTGACCCTGATACTGGATATTGACAATATTTGCCAAAAAATGAGCTGGAGACAGTACTTGTCCCCTTCGTTTTTTTAATGCTTGTAATTTAATTCTGTCCATGTGTAGTTCTGTTTTTAAGTGTTCACTCAGTTCCTTCCAAATTTCAACAGCATCAGCAATAAAACAGCTATTTTTCTGTATTTTGTTTAAAGCTTCAGAGATGGGTTTCAGGATGCTCGGCATATGTTCAACATTTCTCTTAAGCCCAATGTTGAGGATTTTGGCCATGACAGTGCCATCTATTTTATCTCGATTTTCTTCACAAACTGTCATCAGAATAGGCCAGTTCTTGATATACTGCTCAAAACAGTCCACCATAGAGTTCCATCTAACATCTTGTGGGAGCGTTAGCTTGGTTCCACCCATCCTTTTCAGAGCTGCTGCAGCAAAATGATTGTTACGGAAGTATTTAGCAATTTCAACAATATTAGTCTTTATTTCTGGAACACTTAAGTCTTTGGCTAAGAGGTGCAGCAAATGAGCACTGTGACCATATGTTATTAGCTTTGTATTCCCTTCCTGCTCTTCTAAATTTCTTCTCATCTTGGATACATTTGCAGCATTGTCTGTGACCAAATTGCGTACTAGACATTTGAATTTTTGTTCACATATTATTATAGCTTTTACTGCCACTTCTTGTAAGTATTCTGCTGTGTGTGCATTTCCTGATGTATCAATTGTTTGTGCAAGGAAGACTTTCCCTTCTTCTGTTGTTATACAAGCAGATACAATAGGATCATTGTGGACATTACTCCACCCATCAATACTTAGGTTAACAATTCTACCTTCCAGAGCTGTTGCATATTGTTCCATTTCTCTGTCATACACTTTATCCAGCAGTTTCCCTGCAACATCTGCTCTGCTGGGTGGACTGTATTCTGGTCTCAGTGACTGAACCATATTAATGAAATGTGGGTTCTCAGTCAGACGGAAAGAAGAGTTTGTTGCATAAACAAACTGGGCAATTTTTTCATCAATTAACTCTTTTTCTAATCTGCTAGTTTTTATCACAAACTTATCTACGGTGGTTCCAGGAGGGAAGGGTTTTTTCTTTATTTTAGGTGATAGTGATATGTGGCTGTGGATATCTGATGATGATGATGCTAATGAAGCACTATCCTGGATGGATAACTCTGAAACTGTAGAACAGGAGGATGGTGATCTTGAAGAATCCATGAATTCCCCTAAACAAAAAAGTCAATGCTGTTATTTTATTGTTTATACAATTTCTGCTTATTGTACACAGCACTGCCCCAAAGGAATATTTGCTTTTCTTCATAACTGCACCAAATGACAGTAACATGCAGTAATAATAAGACATATAATTTTGCTCAAACATGACAGTTCAAGGCAGTCTTTAGAAATATGATTCAATAAAAATGTTTACCAACCTGAAGATCCTGCCTGTTCAAATGTGTTTCTTTGGTCATCTTCATCACAGCACTTCTCATGATGTTGCCTCATTCGGGCCACCAGGCCTTGCATTTCTTTGCAGTCTGCAGTTTGCAGTTTGCACGCATGCCTGCCTTACCGATAGGTAAAGGAACTTCATTAAAATATTGCCAAACTGGGTCTCTTTTACGGCCTGCTGCCATTATAGGTTTTTTCCTCCAAGGAAAGAATGTGATAAACCTCAGGTCATACACACAAAAAGATCCAAAGACTTGTCTGTCTGTGGCTGTGCAGTATTGTGCTCAGAAAGTTTCACTTTCATTTTGTACTGGTTGTCTGCTTGCCCCTTCCTCCTCACACTTAGTTTCACTTTCTTCTTGTGCAGATCTATTCCACTCCAAACAATCAGAAAAATATTGTTTCTATTCTATTCACTGAACTTCTTGAAACTTAGCACTGAAGGGGTTGATTCTGTATTCATAGGTTTGTAGAACAATAGGATTAAGGTCTTTTTCTCAACTCTGTTCATGTTATAACATTTTTGCTGTGAAGAAGAGGCACGTGATCTCTGCTGAGTCAAATTCAGTTTTGAGAACTGCAAAAGTAACCAAGCATCTTTGATAATATCTTGTAGGCAGAGAAACTGCCCAATAATCTTACAAAAACCTCTGGAAGAGCATGACATTGTGAATGGATTAATGGAATTTATTTACCAAAAAAATTAAACATTGACAGCCTTATTCTACATAATTAAAAAACTAATCTTTATTTCATGATGGAATAACCTTTGGATGGTAATATATTTTCCTCAAAAAGCATTTTATTTAAAATAATCCGATTTAAATAAAAAAAAATCTGATTTTTTTGATTTTTTTAAAAAAATCATTGATTATTATCCACCCTGGTTGCTGGTCCTAATTGTGCTAGGTAAATAAGAAATATCTGTACAGGAGAAATAAGCAATGGAGTTCCTTCTCTGCATTGTTGGAGACAGATGCTTTCCCTCCAGCATTTACAGTAGGATCTAGTTTTGTAATTTTTCTCATTCCAGTGTTTTAAATCTAAAGTAGTTGTATTCCTTGAGTAGCACTTTAAAACTGGGTGAGATTACAAATTTTCTTCTGTGCTAGAAAAGAAGTTCTCAAAGTTTCTGAGACTCTGACACCACTTCTGTCAAGCCCTTTACTTCATAAGTAGGCCTAGCACAACAACAGCAAATTAAAAAAATAAGAGGAAAAAATACCTTAAATTCAGGGATGAGAGGAAATGTCCTATGTTATTAGTCATTCAAATTTTTTAATATCTTATATTGGATCCTTTTAAAGAAACCTTATTCTACGGCTTCTAGATCTGGCATGGTACGTACTTTTGAACTAAAATGAGGTCTAATCAGTGTGTTAGCACTACAGTGGTTTTGTTTTCCTCCGAAATCATTTGGCATATAGGTAGGATAATATAAATATGGTTTCATTTTTGGCTTTATTTTTATTGGTCCATCAAATGGTCCAAAGCAAAGGACAAAGTATTCCATAAATGTATTTAATTCTCATAGTGCTGCCTCCTTACATCATTTCAGCAGTCATTTTTTACGCTTTGTTATATTCTCTTTAACACAATTGCAGCCCTGGAGATTTTCATGCCACTGATGTTGACCAACCAGGCTATTTTGGGAACTCCTGCAATTTGGATTTGTGTGCATATCCAGAGAACCGGAGCAGGCAGACTGTTCCATATAAACAAAAAAGGTCCCAGTTCCCAAAATAATAACTTAGTACATAAAGACAATGGAATGAATCTAAGGCTATTTTTTAAAATCGTTCTTCAGAAAAAATAGATTTGTAAGTTTTACCTTGCTATATTTTTTTATTTTGTATTTCCGTATATGTTCTTTAAGGAATGATTTTTAGACTAGATGCCAAATGTTTGCAAGTTTTATGGAGACTATTTGTAGTCTGTCCCTTTCTCCAGTAGCATTTAATAGATCTAGTTCTATTTGCAGTGTTTGGGAAAAGAGTGGAGCTTTTTGTAATTTTCCAAAGAGGGACTTTCTCTTTTGCAGTTTTCTATTGATATGCTATCACAGATAACTAATGAACTGATTAATATTTTTGGTATAGGATTAATAATTCTGGTAGAGAATCTTTCCCATCTACTCTAGCCCAAAGGTGTTAGCGTTAATATTTTTTTTATATAAAAAAGATAAATTAAAAAAAAAAGATCTAGGAAGGATGATCTTCTGAATACAAACAAGTGATGGTTTTTTTTAAAAAAAATTACCTTCAGCAACTGGAAACTTTTTGGTTTCAGCGAAACAATTGAGACACTTGCTTTTTAACAAATGAAGTTGCATTATTTTTATAGTGATTATTTAGGGAAATACATTGTATAATTATATCATTTCAATATATGTAATAATATATTGCAAATAAGGGCAGGAAAAGTGTTGCAATTTGAATTTATAGAAACTAATAAAAATGATCTAGTTGTTTTGACAGATAGAACAGCAAAAACATTGCTTTAGCTGAGATGACACTGAAAAAGACCTATGCTAGGAAGCACTACAGAATGAATAGTGCCTTTCTTATGATGCCTTTATCTGCAATACCATGATATAGGAAGGATTATGAACAGTTGAGCATACCACTAGAGTAAAGGATATCCTGGAGATGGAAACACACGGAGAAGAGGAAGCATTTGAAGCATTTTTCTTGACGCATTAATTTTTTTGAATATAGGAAAAGGAGTTTATGTCAAGTTGAACTGCAGAATCTGCCTCCCCTTAAAGACATTCCAAGGACATTTTCTGAATTATAATTCTTAATGTGACAGAAAAGGGAAATATGTGGGCAACATATTGTGTATTTAATTACATTTATTTTTATCAGATTTAATTAAAAATATGCTCTTATTTTACCATGTTTCTTCTTGTTCTGGTTCTCTTGCTTTTTAAAATGTGAAGTTCAGCATACCATTCAAATCTAAGCCTCAAATCCTTTGGCCTCAACATTTTATTAAAGGTAGATGCTTACAGTAAGATGAGTTGGAATGTTTTATATTTATTATTATATTTTTATCCCACCTTTATTTACTAGCATTATAGCTAGTGTTCCTACCTTCAATTTTCTCTCCAACAATAATTCTGTGAAATAGTTTGGGCTTAGAGAAGGAGACTGGCTCAAAGTCACCTAGCCTGCTTTCGTGCCTAAGGGAGGCCTGGATCTTAAAGCCTCCCAACTGCTAGCCTAGCATTTAGCCAGTGCACCAAACAGGTTCTCCTTTTCTTTGTGCCTGCTTTCTATCTTTCTTTCATAATGGAAAAAAATCTGGTTCACACAATGAAATGTACTGGCAAGCGATTCATAATGGAAAAGAAAGGCCTTTTTCACAAAAGCACATTCAGGGTTTTGTGGCTTCAGTGAGATTTCCTCCCAATTTCTTGGTAGTTGCTGATCTCTGCTGATTTAAAAGTGGCTGATATGGCCCCAGTTCTGCATCTGTGATGTATCATTTCTTAATGTGAAATCTTGAAATACGTATCCATTAACTCTCTATTAAAATAACCTACTGTACGGCTCAAGATGCTTGGTAGTATTATTTTCATCAAGTTTACTCTTTCCTAAGTGTCAAAGTGTCAAAATGTTAACTAGCAAAGTCTTAGCAACCTGTTTTAGAAAATCAATTAAACATGCCATTAGGATTGCTTTATTAATGAATGTGTAATTTTAATTCATGTTCTTCTCTAATGACTTTCTAGGTCATACTTTGTTTGCTTATTTAATATATTTAATGTATAGTTTCCCATGCAATCGCATCCTGTGATGGTTTACAAAAATGTTAAAATACAGCTAAATATTATAATATATATTAGTAATTACTTGATGCACTTCTATATATTTATGCTGCTTGTTGCTGCTTGGTGTAATAGTACTTTGTCTGCTTTGCTGCTTTGATAATGCCTGATATTTAGACTTGAGATAAGTGAGGTCTAAACTTTACCTACTCAAAATGATCTTGAGATGCAAATTATATAAATAGGAGAGATATCTGAATGCATTCATGCATGCATACTGGGTTGGTTCGGAAGTCAGCAGAATTTAAATTCCCTTCACAAATAGATCTATTTTAGTACCCTTTGGTTTATTGTTATTTGATATTTATTAATATGACATCTTAAAAGTCCTTTACTTGAGGTATATAACTGGATCATATTTTTACCAAGTTTCATATTCTGCGACTATTATGAGAATTTGTAATTAATATAATCTTCCTTTGGCCAATGTATTTTTATAGAAATATTGTTTCTAAAAATCACATGTAGAGAACAAGTTCATTCATCATATTAAATCATAATGTGATTTGTTTGACTTTGGTTTACTAGCCAGCTACAGGGACTTAATTTTATATATGAACTGAGAATTGCAGCTTCCTGCAATAACACCAGTGGAATTGCAAAAAACTGCGCTACTTAGAACATCGTACATTTTAAGGAGATACTTGATTGGCTGATGATGCTAAATGTTAAAATTAGACAAAAATACTGGAAGCTAAGAAATATAATTTAAGAGAGGGAAACTTTTTATATATGTACTATACATTAATGACTTTTGAAGATAGGGAAGATTCTGAAGTAAAATATCTTGATATTTTGTTTTAAATTAGTCATGTTCAAGAAAATGCTAGTTTATAGGACTTTACCTGTAGGTTTTCAGGCTGATGCTTAAATACAAGACTGGTTGTAGCTGTGTAACAGGCTGCAATATTTAGCATTAGATAATTGCAGTTGTTCAGTATTCTGATTCCAATCACTTGCAAGTAGAAAACTTGTCTAACTTAATTGACTTGAATAGTGCTGTCTCTTATAACATATCAGAAAAAAATGCAGTATACAATTCTTGACTATTCATTAATATAAGAATATAACAAATAGGTAAATTACCAATGTTACTGATTTGCAGAAGGAATAGGAAGGGTAGGTCTTAAGATCTTCCTGGAAGAGCAAAAGAGTGGTGAAGTATGAAATTTCAGAGATTACGTCATTTTAAGATGAAGATTTCCAGATGATTTGGTCATTAAGTTCTAAAGAGAGGTAATGGAGATCTGGGTTGCTGAACAGAATCTCTAGAGAAATATTTTAAAGTAGTGGTGATGCGATTGTCTAATTGTTTTGACTTTCTAAGACTCAGTAATACAGAGATTTCTATTACTGTAATTATTTTGGAAAAAAACCTGGTGCCCCATATTTTGTCTATCTTATAACTTTAACATGACACATAGTCCAATTCTTTACTTTCATTCTTGTAGGATGTAAACTGGCAGAGCAAGGGGGAGGAGTCAAGCAGGGCATCAGTTTAGAGTCTCTACATAGTCACAAGAGAATGACGTTCAACCTCCCCTTGAATGCTGTTGACCCTTATCTAGTTTAACCCATGTGCAAAACTGTTAGTCTGAGAAAATTCCTGTGCAGAGGCTTGAGCAATCAATCAGTAAGTTTGAACCTTCATGTGTGGACTTGGTTGTTTGCGCTTGACAGTCCCATTGTAACTGAACTATAATTTGTGTAATCTTTCCTTTTCCTAATCCTTTGTGTCTTCTTAATTCATGCCTGTGACCCTTCTAAAGCTAAACATGCCATGTGGATCTGGAATGTCCTGTCTTTAGCATAAATGGAAGCTGAAAATCAACCTGCATATCAGAATCATAAACAGGTTTTTCGGGGAGAGTATCTTGCACGGTGTAAAATGGCAACAAAACCCAAAACTTCCCTTACAATGAATTCATTCTTCTAATATTTAAACAGGAAGTATATATGTAAAAATAATCTATAAGCACCTCTGTCCCTCAGAATTCAGTTACTTGTGAAGTGATTAAGACTGCTTTCTAATAGTAAAGTAGTCTTATGTCTGCACAAAAAAAGCTTGATCCTATCACAGACTAACTTCTTTGTGTCCTGTGATGCTAAACTATAAGAAGCCTTTCTAATTTCTCCCCCTGCCCAACTTTTCTTCCTTGGGAATAGGTGCCAAATTAATTTTCCTAAGAGGTTTATGGGTGGCCTGCCAGAATTTCCATCCATTTACAACAGGCAGTTTCAGAAAGACCCCGCTCTTTGAGAAACTTTGGCAAATGTTATAAACAGTAAAAAAAAAGTTGATGCCCTTCTTTGACTACTAAGGCCTAATTTGGCATCTCCTCTGCAGTGGCGTGCTACACAGCTGACTCAGAAATGAAGAAAACAGATACCAGGTTAGGTATGGCAGTGGGAAATTCTTATCCTCCATTATTCCAAGCCTAATTTGTAGGAGTATATTTCAAAGAAGTTGGATAAATTCTTAGATTTGTTTTCACTGTTAAAAGATGAAAAGCTGATCTCATACTGGGATATTTTGACTATTTATGTTAGATGTCATTGCAACATAAAATTCTTGGTGGTTAACAAGGTATAAAAGTACAATAAATATTAAAAAATAAGAACTATAAAACCCAAAGAAAATACGTGGTATCAGATCCCTACAGCCTTCAGGAATGTTTTGTCTTCAGACTTTTCTAGAAGGCAGTTTTGGAATAAATAGACTATGATTGGGATAAACTATGATTAGCTAGTTTTGTACATTGATTAAAGAGCAGAAAATGGAGAATATATAAATAACTGGCAGGATCCTAAATGAATGCCCCATAAGACCTGTAGTGATGATTTCTAACTGACTTGTAAATAATCAAAAGTTAGAGATAAGCAGTGAGATGTTAAATCTGTATAGAAATGGTAACTAAAATATATAACCGTAATTTCACCTATTTGTTGATTAGACCATAATAGACCTAGTTCAATCAGATCCATTATGTTTTTCATTCTGCTTTTAGGAACAGGTTTCTGATCTATCAAATTTGGAGTAGACATGGGTTGCACTTAGGATAGTATAGCACTTACAAAAAAAAAAGATAACAAGCCATTAGTCTCAAGTGATTATATTTGCTTCTTTTTAATTTGGGGGGAAACTATGAGAGGGATGTTGTAGAACATGAAGATACTAGATAGAGAAATGTTTTCATCCTTGGTTTCTTCTGTTGAAACTAAGATGGTTGCAAATTCAGGATTGATAAATGCAGCATTTCATTGCAAATTTAACAAGTTTTTAGAAATTGTTTTGAATTCATGGATTGAGTAATCATTTGGATGGCCTAAGTGGGCTTTTCCAATTCAGTATTTTTTTTATTCCATAATTCATAGTAATAGCAAGTTTAGATGGCATCAAAAGGGAATTAGACCAATTCCAATAGCTACAGTGCTTGGATGTTGCAGATGCTGGGGAGAGGCAAGCCTTATGTCTATAGTACTTCTGGGATATGGTTGGGTAGTATTGGAACATGCTGAACTAAATAGTTGTTGGACAAGCCCAGTGTATCTTTTAGGTACAGATTGATATGGTAGAATAGACTTTAGCAAGGTAGTCATATTTGTGTATGCTGACTATGAACTGAAAACCAGCCCAGCAAGCAAATGAGAAAGCTTTTCTCCCATACACTAATTTAATATGGCCAGGGACTTTAGTGTGTGTTTTGCTTGTTTGTTCTTAATCCAACTATGTGCTGAAATTTAAAAAAAAATTAAGAAGTGGGCTTCTTTTATTATAGTTTTAGCTGGTACATTCCATTCTGCTCACTCATTCTACTGCATGAGTACACACTCCTCACTCTGTGCAAAAGGCAGAACCAAGACATTGCAATTCTTCCTCAAGTCCTCTAAAAGCCACATGTGGGTGGCGATTATGGGAGCTTGCTGTGCAAATCAGGGACCAACTTACTTAGATGCATGAAATACAATTTAAGGTACAAAAAAGGCTCATGTTGAATTAGAATAAAATCCAACTTCTATTTTCAAATGCTTTTTGAGTAGCATTAAGAATTGTGTGCTTGATAAAATGAACAGCCTCATTCCCTCCTGCCTTACTTTTAAAATCTTGCTAATATTAAATAGTTGCATGTTTTTAATTTGGAAATATTGCCACAAAAGAATACCAGGTACCTTTGATTCTCTTCCTTAGGAGTTTATGCACAGTGGATAGATTGGAAACTGAGAGAGCCAGAGATATTAACATGGTGCTTCAAACATGGAAAATTAATCAAGCATTTTGATACAAATATATATATATACATATAAGGTGTGGAAAACTAGTTGTGTATTGTGCGATCATTAAATATGCATCCATCTAGTCTAAGTGTTATGTAAAAAAATGTACTCTTTGCAGCCTCAAAGAATTTGCTGAAGGTAAACAAGTAATTTTAGGGCATGGGAGAGACATTGTGTGTTGGGAAACAAATTGTTACCTTTTGGCATAATCAAGAATGTTATTCTCACTGCATTTCATTTGCATCTGATCCAGCCTGGAGTGTGCCAAATAAAATTCAAGATTGGTGATGTGGTTTGTGAAAAAGCAGGTTTTTGATGAACCTCCTAAAGTGTTGTGATTTAAAATTTAGATTGAATTCAAAACTGGATTCTTTTTAATGTCAGTACAATTACTGCCTATTGACAGTCTCTGCTTGGAATTGTCCCATGAAAAGCTAGAGAGAGTTGAGCTCCATAAACATATTGTAGCTGAGTTGCCCTTAGCAGTGGTTCCATTCAGTTTATTCTTAGCAGTATAATATTGCCCCCCAGTTAAATTTAAAAAGATACCAAGAAAACTTCAAAGAGCAAATATCACTCCTATGTAGAAGGGAAAAGTTTAATATTTTAAATTCTATTGCTTACTTACCCAGCTATATTTAAATCTACATTTAAAATAAATACTTAAAATATTTACTTTAAATATAGACTCAGCATGGCATCAATGACCTGTCAAATCATAAAGATACAGATGTGACTGGTTCTCAACATTTTTGTAGTGGGAAAAAATAAAGTTGCTTATTTTTCAACTGATTTTTTTTTTTGTCGCAGTTGGCTTACTTTAATGGATGCAGAGTCACTTGGTGAGAGGGCAGCTACAGAAATAAAATGATTAAATATCATTTTGTAGGATTTAGCTCAAAGGCACTCCCTATGGATGTATCAGAAGCCCTGAAGCAGAAATGTACTGGTATGAAAGAACCTGTAACGATTTTCTCAGAAGTCACATCCTCTAAAAATGCTCAACTACATCTCTCATCTCTAGCCAGCATGCACATCTGAAAGGCACTGGATAGAAAAAGAAAAGAAAATAACATTCTTGATTATGCCAAAAGGTAACAATTTGTTTCCCAACACACAATGTCTCTCCCATGCCCTAAAATTACTTGTTTACCTTCAGCAAATTCTTTGAGGCTGCAAAGAGTACATTTTTTTACATAACATTAGACTAGATGGATGCATATTTAATGATCGCACAATACACAACTAGTTTTCCACACCTTTTATATATACATTTGTATCAAAATGCTTGATTAATTTTCCATGTTTGAAACACGATTCCAATCATATATGATTTTGGCCATCCTAGAATACCTGATGCTACTAGAACTGCATATGTGTAGCCAAACTCAAGAATGAGCACTAAAGTGCTTAAAGCCAGATTTGTGCAAAACTGTTTTTAACATTTAATCATTTAATGAATAGGTGGATTACAAGAACACTTTTACATTTATTTAAAGTGTTCTGTGTTTTCCTTAAAATAATTTCAAAAAGCCTTGATTGTACAACTATATAGTTGCATGGTTTATTAGATTTGAATATATAATCAATGAAAATTGATTTTCCCAAAGAGTTGAAATGGCATGATTCTAAATTAACGGTTATGTGTGCTAATGGTATCTGCTTTAGGACATCTTAGGACAGTGATGGCTAATCTTTTTGCCATTGCATGCCAAAAGCAGGGGGACCGCGGGGGGGTCGCACATGTGATAGCACCCATAATTCAATGCACCCCCCTGCCCTGACCCCCTGCACCTGTGCACATGACCCCCCTCCCGTGCCCCATTTTGGTCCTAGCAGGCCTACCTGAAGCCTCCAGAGGCCGGAAATGACCCATTTCCAGGCTTGCGGTAGGCCCAGTAGGCCCATTTTTTGCCGTCCCCAGGCTTCAGAGGCTTTCTTGGAGCCTGGGGAGGGTGAAACAGTCTCCCCCACCCCTGGAGGCCCTCCGGAGGCCGAAAATGCCCTCCCAGAGCTTCCACATGAGCCCTGTACTTACCTGGCATTCAAAACGGGCTGCATGGAGACTCCTGGGATGGACGGGTAGCATGGGCAGGGCCAGCCGAAAATCAGCTGCCCAGCGCATGCATGCGCGCTGGAGCTGAGCCAGGGCAACGGTTCCTGTGCCCGAAGATATAGTTCCGCATGCCACCTGTGGCACGTGTGCCATAGGTTCGCTATCACGGTCTTACGAGATACCTTTTAAGTCTTACAAGAAAGCAAAGTATATGGCAGGCTTTATATTCCTAGTACTGTACCTGGGTGGTATCAGACGGAATTAAATAATAGCCACTGGAGAGCAAACAAAAGAATGTACTATTTTATACATACTTGAAAAAGTATATGTTTTCTATTATAGAAGAAAATCAGAAAATAGAGGAGAACTTAACCTAAATTGCAGTATTATTGTACTAGGTGAAACATAAAGTGAAGTCTTCATGTGTGCCATCTTGGCCTGTAAGGGAAAAGCTGGCTAAATGTATTATAATAAAAAGCCACTATCTCCCATCCATATGTCTGAAAGACACTAACTTAGGGAAGGCTGAGTTGCAAGTATCCTTATCCTTCATTACTGAAGTTCTAATTTATAGGGAAATTGCTTTTACCATCCTTAGATTGTACTCATTGTATAGTCATATATTTTAGAATACTAACTTCATTTAAGCTTGTCCATTCTTTATTTCAGTAATATCATACTTGGCTATCATAAAGTCTCACTGTAGCTCTTTAGGTAGTATCAACATGTTGTGAATTTCTTTTGTTTTTATAACACTTTTCTAAAAATACTAGGTATTAAAGACATGTCTTGAAGGAAGCATGTTTGAAGTTCTTTTTTAAATTTTAGGAATAGTGGAGAGAATTATGTTGGAAAATACCAACTGACCTTTATAAATGTAAAATCTAATTACTGCGGTTGTGTGCCCCCTGACTTCTATTTTTTTCAACCCAGTCTATTTCATATTTCTATCGTAGATAGCATTGAACTTTACAAAGTATGTAATGTGTCAGTTTCCAGGAAGATTTAAATCGGAAAGGAACTGGGAGAGCTCACTTTATAGAGATAGCTAGAAAGTTTGGAAAACAAATGTCAGACCATTTTGGTAAATTAATTAAAAGTCAACTAGTATTATTTATTCTGTGTATCTTGTCTGTATATGATCTGCATAGGTCTAGCACTCAGCTCTGTATCTCTTGGAATTTTTTAGTTTACATACTCAAAATAGAGATGATGGTTGACAACGCATAATTCTGTAATATTTTGTATATATTCAAAAAACCCAAATAAGTAATGCTCTTCCATTTTGATAACTCCATCTGTGTTCATTGGTCATATTAGTTTTTAGACTATCATTGTTCAGGAAGATATAAACATACTAGTATTTCATATGTATTACATACACACATGTAAAATATTCAGATAGAAAGAGTTGGAGATCATTTGTAAAATATGGTCATATTTCTGTTTTTCTAGACCAGCAGTGAGGAACTTAGCCTTTTCCAGATGTTATCAACTACAGCTCCAAACCTGTCTTTCAACTAGCAATTGGTTTAATGTGCAGCAACATCTGAAGGGTCAAAATATCCCCATAATGCACTAAATACATTGTTCTTAGGTCAGGGTGCCTAAGAGTAAAGGAACAATACATTTGGGAGAACTGAAGACAGTGATATTTTGTGTTTGAACAAATTATCATAAAATTGTCGTGCTGGATCAAATCAAATGCATATTTAGTTTAACATTTTCTTTCCACAATGGACAATCCAATATAAAAATAAGTGAATAAGCATGAATAATAATACCTTCCTTTCTAAATGGTGCCTCTAATTTTGGAGGCAGTATAATATTGCATATTCCTTATGTGTTCTAGTCTTTTAAAACTTCTCAAATTAGAGGCCATTTCAAGCAAGGGTTTACATGTGAGTGAGCAGCATGCTAGGGTACATTGCTTAGATAGTGTTTCACCATTCCTTCCATTATCAGATACAAATAAGAAACAATGGGTAATTTCACTCATTGTTTATCATACATTCTGAGAGTCGATTGATGTACTTAGAGAAAAACATTGCCTCAGGGGTACTCAAGTTGGTTTGAGGTAAAGGTGCTTCAAGATTGAATCATATTTCCTATTGTTTTGTTCCAAGTATCCTTTAGGAATCCTCTAACATTGCTTGGTTGCCATAAGTATTTACTGTAACGCCTACTGTATGTGAAGCTAGATTGCAGGCAAGAACACAACTTTTTGTTTCCTAAGGTAACTGCTCTTTCAAAGATGTGTATATGACTTGTTTATACTTTTTAAATAGGGAAACATAGATGCTAAAAATAATTCAGTGCTTTTAGAAAGCAAATCTTTTAACCATATATGGGCAAAGTTTTGATTTCCACACTTGCTTGTTTTGAGTTAGTTAAATAGTTTGTTTTCTGGTGTGAGTCGCAAATATTTATTTGTGATTTACTTTAAACGTATAAATATTATAATATACAGTATTTGGAAAGCTACACAAATGTGACACCTAATGACGTGGTCTATCTCCAGAGTCAAACAGAATCAAATAGGTTTCCAAAAGATTCTTATGGTTTTCCCAACTTGTGTGAATGTTATAATGGCTTGACATTGGCTAGGTTCACCCATAAGACTAAGCAACAGTGCAGTTTCTTTCAATTTAATTTAGCATTATATAATAGCATCATAATAGTAGTTTGTAAACATGTGAACCAACCGATCTTGGGTAGTTCAGCTAATTATAATTAAAATAGGCACAGAGTATGAACCCCTGGTACATGATGCCTAAGGACACTTTCACAGATCCAGATTATTTCCTTACTCTACTTTAGGCTAAGAGTAATGGAGCAAGTAGAATGATAGTTTGAACATATGTAGAGAAATATTTTTTTTTACAATAATCAAATGTAGATTGAAACTCATTATTTGTACAGGAACTTTCTAGCAGAATTGTCTCCCTGTGTAATCTACAAAGAAATGTTTAACATGATGAAAAGTTTAATAAAACTTGACTCTGAAAGAGAATTGGACAAATTTATAAAATGTTACCATGAAAAAAATTGAAAATACCTAGAAGGTAAAATTGCCTGCAACCAACATGCTTTATACTCACTTTGCTGAGCTTTGAAACTGGAATCAACATGTAGATATTAAAGCTTGAATATTGAGGCGTAATCCTTGGATGAGTGCTAGCAGTCATTTATGTGCTTGATCACATCCTGGGATTGTTGCATCTAATAAGCAGTAATAGAAACAGATTCAGGAGATTTTAAATTCTTTTTTGAAAGATATGGACTACCACAAAACTTTTGTAAAGAGTCATCAGGTCACTCAACAGGCCATTTCTGGGGGAAAAAAATCTGCATATAGATTCAGAAGCAAGGAATACATGCCAGCAGCTATCTTTTGTTGGGCAAGATGTTTGAAGTAATGCCAGCATATAGCAAACCTAACTTGTAGCCAGATGCTAGAGATTTATAGAATTTTCTAGTGTCATCGAAATAGTCTTGTGCCAAAATAACAATAATGCAGAAAGGACTTGCATCAGTTCAGTTATAACTGGGTGACACTACCAAAGATGCTATGAGTCAACTTTAAACTTTGTTTGGCTTAAGTCCAAATATCCTCTTGAAATCTGTGTGGAAATCTTTGCTAAGAAAGAGGTATTGTCCTGTATGTCTCAGCAGCTTCATTATTATCAGCCATAATATCCTCCTGGATTAGCTGTCAGAACTGGGAGTTAATGGAACTATTTCCAGAATGTAGCCATGGGATTACTTTGCTCTGCATGGCAAATATGCAGTGTTTGTAAAGGCACTTATTTTATGCTGCCTTTTTTCTATGGAACTTCTGGTAGAAATTATGAATAGGGCAGTGGTGGGTTGCTCCCGGTTGGGTCCGATTCTACAGAACCGGTAGTAAAACCGGTGGGAGGCTCTGCCCACCCGCCATAACGTCATCATGGGTGATCTGTGCATAAGCGTGCACGCTTCCGTTGCGAACAGGTAGTAAAGGTAAGTAGAACCTACCCCTGGAATAGAGTAACGTATTGGTTGAAGAGCTGGTAAAACTTAGTCTAAATAAGGCAACATTACTATTTATAGGAAGAAGGGTGATTTCTTTGCTCACTTCAATAGTATTCTCTGGAACTTTTAGCTTATATCAATTTATATAATTTCTCCCAAAACTTTATGAGGGCAGGACAATGTAGAAACATGTATTAAAGAAGGATTACATCTCCAACAAAGTGTTGTTTTGTTGTCTTTTTCTGTACAAACAGTCCAATATATTCTAAATATTAATTTTTATTATATATGTTGTAATTTGAGGTCCACATTCATGCTATAGATGACATCATTGCTGGTCATTTTTTCTCTTTAAAGCCTTCTCAGGAGAACTGGATCTTGAAATAATATGTCTCAGATAAGAATTATGGGTTGATTTGTTTGATGATCCATTTCTTTCTTTTCTTGGCTGTCCATGATATTCTCTCATAATTTTCTTCAATGCCAGTTTTTAGAAGTGTCATATAGGCAGTCCTTGATTTATGACCGTAACTGAAGTTGGAATTACGGTTGAAAGTTATGAAAATCACTGGGTGAAAGTGCCTGATGTTACAACCTTTTTGCAGTAGCCATTAAGCAAATGCTGAAGTTAATAAGTGAATACCACAGTCATTAAAAGAGTCTGTTTTTCCCAAATGGGCGGGAAATTTGGTGGGAAATTAGAAGTAAATGCAGGAAACTGGCAAAAAATCACGAACACATGACTGTGGGTTACCTCAAAAAGTCATGTTGCGAGCCAGTTGCAAAATGCAATCGTGATCATAAATGTGGGTGCCGCATTTCAACCTTCAAAAACGGGTCACAAGTAGATCTGATGACAACCTTATAATTTTGAACAGTGGCTAAGCAACCAGTCATTAAGTGAGGACTACCTGTAGTCTCTTTATACAGCTCTCAGTGCTCAAGTCATGCGAGCACACTAATCTGATCTTGGGGTACGTTCAGGCAAATTATAATGGGAGGCTTTCTGAAGAAATGTTCATTGATTGAAAAGGCAGTTTTGAAAATACTTGTAAAACAGCTTCATTTTTCTATGTTTGTTTTCTTTCTTTTTTTAAAAGAATCTTCATTATACTGCATATTAGGTAAGTGTGTGTGTGTGTATTTTTGGAAGGATGTTTTTGAAGAAGGAAAAAAGAATACTTGTTCTGTTTCAAGACACTTTCTATAGCAAATATTGTCCCACTGCATATTTTAAATAGTAGTCAATATATTTAGGCAAATAAATAGTTTTGAGTATTCATTCTAGTTGTATTACAGGTATAGTTGTGCTCATCATCTTGTGGAATGCCCATTCTTAAATCAATTAAAAGGATTTACTGAAAAACGAATAATACTAGTTGTGGATTATGGAATCTGGAAACTAAGGAACATTTATCAAAAAGTTCCTTTTAAAAAGTACTATATACAATATACTCGCAGATAAGTTGTCATTTTTAGCTTCCAAGATGCACTGCCATAATTGGGATCAGCCACTTTGCAGATGGGCTTATCTGTGAGTTTATATGATATACTACATGAGGTGTGTTCCCTTATACTATGGCGATTAGAATTGAAATGGTTGTCAAAGGAAATTGGTTGCACAATATTTATATTCTTTTAAATCCAGTGTTTTATTTTTATTAGAAGGACTGTGGCCAAACTCATGTTTGTTTTGAAAGTACGGAAACTGAAAGATCCGTGACCCTCCTTTGTCTGCTATGAATGGAAGAGGAAAAGCAGATTGGGGCTTTTTTCCACCTTGGGATGCATCCTGTGTTGATAATGCTCTGCAGTGCTATGCTATGAGAGGCCAGTGCTAACTATGTGTTTTGGCAGCCGGGAATGACATTAAATCGTGTGGTTATTAAAAATCATTGCACACACACACACACACACACACACACACACACACACAGAGAGAGAGAGAGAGAGAGAGAGAGAGAGAGATATGGGAAAATCTCTCTATCTCTCTCTCCCTCCCTCCCTCTCACACACACAGGCACCGTGTTTTCCCGAAAATAAGACCCTGTCTTATATTTTTTTGAATCTTGAAATAAGCGCTTGGCCTTATTGCCATGCACTCAAAAGCCTGATTGGGCTTCTTATCAGGGGATGTCTTATTTTGGGGGAAACAGGGTAACTTTTCGTTTTCACAGCGTTAATATACAATTGTTTCTGTGTGTCAATGTAGCATTATTATATCTCTCTTTTTCATCAGCATAAGAATAGCACCCACAATCCTTATTTGCAAAAACAAAACAAAATATTACCCAGCTTAGATACATTTCTATCCTTCCTGTCCCACAGACACATTCAGTGCTGTGAAATTCGTGCCAGTACTGCAGTTCATTTAGAGAAGTCTCTGCTGCCAATAAAGTCATGTTTTGTTCTAAGTAAAGGGTGTGACATACTATTTTCAACCTCTGCCACTGGCTTTCCTTTTGTCTGCTTTGCATCCCCTTTAATATTTCTGCAAATATCAATTAGACAAATTAAAACTAAAGTTTCCCAATGGAATGGTAGAAGTCTTAGGGTGTGTGTGTGTGTGTGTGTGTGTGTGTGTGAGAGAGAGAGAGAGAGAGAGAGAGAGAGAGAGAGAGAGAGAGAGAGAGAGAGAGAGAGAGAGAGAGAGAGAGGGCTAAAAATTAAAGCTAAAAAGTAAACATAATTTACAAGGATTAGAGTTAGGTTAGTTAGAATCTGCTTGGTTTGTTTTGATTTTTGTTTAGGAGTTGATGGAATTTAAAATTTGAACTTTTCAAGGTGATGGCTTTGGAAAAAGTAAATTATAAAGGTCGTCTTAGTAGCACAAATTTAGCAATTTTTTAAAGATAAATGGTGTATATTGAGCATAGTAAATAGTACTTCACCCAAACCCAATCTGACCAAAGAGTCACGGATAAGGGCCTATGAGGAATGGCTGCTTTTCCTTCTAATTTATGTCTCAAATGAAGGGAAGTTATGTAACACAAAGATTTTAGATTTGGGGGTGGGGGCAAGACGAAAATAATCTTTAAAAAAAAATCTCAGATGGGTAAGATACCAGATTTACTGGGCTGAAATATTATCTGCCAATGCTCTTTTGAGAGATTGGCACGGCACTTGAGAGATAGTATGAAAACCTAGCCCTCTACTCTGTTAATCTTCTGCCAGGGTTGCACAACCTGTACAATAAGGGTTTACCCACACCGACTTCCTTGACGTAGCTCCAAGATGACCCATTTACAGTTTGTTGAGGACATGTCTTCATGACAGAGCCTCCATTTTGTTGCTAGCCTGCTGTTCAGGCAGGTTGAAGTTCAATCAAGATAATCCAGAAGGAATTTTATGTGGGATAATGGAGAAATACATTGCGTTGCATGAATGAAAAGCCTTCAGAAGATTAACAACCTGCTGGTTTATAATTGGAATGATAAGGCCCCTTCCAATCCAGTTATGGGCTCCATGCCTCTGGGACCATCTCTACTCTGCTACCGAGATCCAACACTTCTCTTGTGCAGCTGTCCCCTTTTCATACTTGGTGAGGGGAATTTCAAGCTTGTGGAAGACTAAAACTTGGATCTTCACAATGTCAGCATTCCCATTGAGATGCAAAGAGTTGAATCTCTTCAGAAACTTTCTTAACCTAAAGTGTAATGGTTTATTATGTCAATACTAGCAACTTGCTTATGTTTCATTTCTCTCTCGGTTTCATCCACTTATACACATAAAAAAATAAAGATACTATAAGAAAAATCCCTGAATCTATATTAGGACAACATTTTTATTAAGCAATTTTAAGTCACCAAAATAGTGTAGTAGAGAGAGCGAGCAGTCCAATATTAAAACTTAAACAATTATCAGAAGAATTTGAGGAGCTGGCATGGAATTCCCCTCTTCACTTTCTGGCATGGATGGAAAATGAAAAGAAACAATGGGAAACTATATCATACAGGGAGAAGAGAATCTGGGTTTGGCAAGCAGAACTGAAGAGGAACTGAGAAAATTCTTTTCCATACTGCTCTTATTGTAGAAATGACTCAAACACAGAGTTACAGTTGAATCAGTAGCACCATCACTTCCTCTTTTGTTCCTCACCCTGGTGGCATGTTGGAGACCATGACCCCTATCCCTGACAGCAGTACAAATGTCAATCTTTTGTGCAACTCTTCCTTCCTAAGCCTTGTAGATGTTCATTGTGGGGCAGTGGTTTTCAAACAGCACACATTTATCTCCTGTCAATAATAAGAAAAATACATCAATAGGACTGTGTCAGTGTCCCCTAAGGTGCCTATTGGAGATGCAACCATTGGCTTTAATGTTGCCTCATATGACTAATATATAATTTAGTACAACGGCTTTTATATGATGGAACTTTGTTAGTAAAGATTAGGCTCCACAATATTTCAATTTCACTTTTTAGTTATCAGTAGTACTCTATACTGCCATTGCAAGGTGATATGGAAACTGATAAAAAAATTAAAATAATTATGGATTTTGTGAATACCTATCAATTTTAAAATAATCTGGGATTGTTCTGTGGGTTGCTTAGTTTTCTATCTTCTGTAACTTTCTCAAACAGATCTCTCTTAGTGGGCTGAATATAAATAAGTCAAGCTCACTTATTTAGATGCTGAAGATTCTAATGATCTTGGTTGGATTATTATCTGTTTGTGGCAGTTTTCCCATCATTTAGGAAGTCTGCAAATAGGAAAAATTATACTTAAGAATGAAAAATGTGTTGGACATATTGTATAAAAATGTTCTTAGATAAGCTGCTCTGGTGTTGATTTCTATCTTTTTCGCAAGTGTTTGCTGAGTCATTAAATTCTGATTTTGGTTTCTGTTAGTCTTCGGATTTGGTAAACAACTTTATATCTGTTGACTGAATTTTGACAGCTAAGTTATACTAACAAGCTTCTATGACAATCAATATATGTCTGTTGGATTGTTTTCTGATCAAAGAGCACTGCTTATTTGTTACTTGAAAATTTCAGCAGTTAAAACTAATTATAGAAATGGAATTGCAATGTGCCAGTTATAAAGCTTGTATCATGTTAGCTCAGTTAGGGGAGAGAGAGAGAGAGAGAGAGAGAGAGAGAGAGAGAGAGAGAGAGAGAGGGAAAGAAAAGGATTGAAATGGATACATATTAACTTATCTAGCACATCTCAAGAACTTCACAGGTAACTTTTCACAAAAATATTTTTTATTTATTGTTTGAAGACTGGGAATATGCCTTTATCTGTTATACCTTCGCCATGGACCTTGACTTACAATTATTTGATTCAAGGTCAAAACTTTTTTAGTATTGGCCTTTTTGTTGATCAATGTACTTGTTGATTATCATTTAGTATTCTTTATTGCATTCACTCTTATCTTACTGCTGGTTTATTATTGTGCTTTTATTGGTTTTCATGACTATCTGTGTGTTTAGGTTGATGTACATATAATATGGGAGGTGATATATATTAATAAGTACTATGGTAGATTTGAAGAATTTGCAAACATGCATTTAATATAGTTGTTTTACTGAATCTTTTAGATAGTGCTACCGTTCATTCTTAGTCTGCCATGCCTTTTATTGTAGAGTTTTATTTCATACATATCCATACTACAGAGCACATTGATTAGCCAAAGCTTGAAAAGAATGTTCTTTTAGCTCAGTACGGCACAAAAATACCAATTATAATAATAGCATTTCCTTAATTGACTATATATTTGACTAGGTATTAATTGGTGTAATCACCAATTAATTATACTTTTTCAAAATAATTGACAAAGTTACTTCTCTATAGGTATTTGAACTTGTAATTGTAATACTATATTCACAATAAAATGAGAAAAATAGACAATTTTAATAAACTTCCCTTAGGTTCTATTGGGAACAGACAAAACAGCCTGTTTATTACTAAAGCAAGAATTCATAAAGTTGATAAGCTACAATGGTTTTAAATAATGTTCATGAGCTTGATGGTACTTTACAATTTAATTTGTCCAGCATAAGCAATTGCTAAACACACCAGGAGAAAGAGAGCATGTCTCCCTGATAGCTACTTTGAGCTTAAATTCATTGTATGTGTTTGGGTAATTAACCCAGCATGAATTTTAGAATCTGTCCATTTCCTGATGAAAATAAAAATACACATTTCAAATTGTTCAAGAGCTTATTTGTTGACATTTCAGATCACGATAGAAATCAACTGAACTATTGTAATCATGCCTGCAAAGGATGAAGATACTGTCAGTGGGGGATCTGAGGCCAGAGGTTCTGTACTACCTTATCCAAGGGCCTGCTGGACACCATTTGGCAGGATGAATAGTAGCATTTTTGCTCTTTCTGGCCTCTTTAAATTCCTTCTCTCCCTTTGGTTTCAGACACAGATGTTTAGAAGTAGCTTGTAGGAGGTGCAGATCCACTATCTTTTGGCACACCACATAAATGACATTCCCTCAGCAGCACTGGTTTACTAGTGGATAGATAGGAGCAGGGGTGAAATGCTCCCGGTTTGGACCGGATCGCCCGATCGGGTAGAGATGGCAGTGGGTGGTTCGGAGAACTGGTAGCAGAAATCCCTGCCCCCCCCCATGCCCAGCTGAGCCACCCGATCATCAGAGGCTTTTTTTTTACTTTTAAAAGCATTTTTTCTACAAATGCTTTTAAAAGTAAGAAAACGAAAAGCCTCTGATGATCAGGGGGCTCAGCTGGGATCGTCAGAGCCTTTTAAAAGCATTTTTTAAATAATGTCTTCGGGCAAAGAGGTTGTAGAAAAAATGCTTTTAAAAGTTAAAAAAAAATAAAAGTTGGCCACGCCCACCCAGTCACATTACCCCCCACCAAGCCACGCTCACAGAACCAGTAATAACAAATTTTACATTTCACCACTGGGTAGGAACATAAGGAAGTTTCAGGGAACCAAGATCTCTGCCCTTAGAGGGTGGGGGGGAGGGATAAGGGAGGGTATGGGAGATGGAAATATCTTGTACAGTACACAGTATCATGATGCCCAAGTCTCTCAGTTTAGATGGTACGTATGTGTGTGTGCTTGTGTGTATCTCTAAGATGAAAATGTCCAAAAGCTAAAAGGAGAAGCAATAATCCAATGGAAAATTCATACTTCACATGTAGAATAATCCATTGCATCTCCCTGTAAAGTTTGCAAAGGAGAGCTTTAAAAAAAAAAAACATCTTTCCTAGATGCCCTGGGTTAGATACATCAATGGTTATCTGACCAAGACAATGCATATTGCATTATTTTAAAGATAACTGGACTGAAGATTTGTATTTATGTGTCATGCTTTGATTAAATTGTTCAAGAGGTACGTTGTTCAATGCTCGTGCCAGTTCTTGATTTAAATGATATTAAAGAGATAAGGATATTAATTTCCTTTTGTGCGGCTGCCAATCTGCTTCTCCTTTCACCAACGATTTTAAGCTCTGCTTAATCTTGCTGCTGCTTTTCATGACAGCTTTTTGCTTCCACTCTCCTCCACCTTCCTGCTGTCTTTTCGGGAAAATTCCTACACCTTAACTCAGCCTTCCTGAGCAGTCAGTCATGTGCCAGCCTGGGTGCCCTCCAGATATATAGACTCCAGTTTCAAGAATTTTCCAGCTTACATAGCTATTGCTGAGAATTTTTGGGAGTTGAAATCCACACAAATCTCCCTGGTTAGGAAAGACTGAGGAAATGATGCTTTAACTTTTCCATTCATGCTGACGGTGTTGCCAGTATAACCACAACATTTCTGGTGCTCTAGTTGAAGTCTAGCTCTTGGTGCCACCGGGTTTTTTGTTTTTTGTTTGCTGTTCCAGTTGCAATTGCTCTTTCTATCTGCCATTGGTCTTGCATTTCCCATGCCCTTAAAGATGGGTACAGGACCACATTGCTAAAATGTATATAGATTAAAGCAGTGGATAATTAGTTATGCAACATCCACATTAAAAAAAATTATTCCTGAGTTATCATTATTAGGATTGATCAGTTGTTATGACATTAAATTATTTGAATGGCATTTTTGAAGCCTAGAAGCAATAGCAGCTGAAAATAAAAGTTAATGATAGCTTGAGGACAGTAACTGATGTCCCTTCTGATCATAATTTTTTAAGCCAGCAGGGATGGTAACTGTTGCCTAATATGACCTCTCACATAGCAGCATGGCCTATCAAAATAGACAGTGCTCACTGTCGAATCCTCAGTTCCAGTAATTGAAATGCAACCTTTTATCCAGAGCAGTCAATCTTGTGCCAGCCTCTGTCTCTTCACCCAGGAGTCACTTTGATCCTTGAATCTCAATGGGTATAGAATGAACCTGAAATCTTTTAATCTTCAACACAGTCTGTTCCTCTTTATGCTTTACTCTCAGCTCATCTATGCATAAGCCAGTATTACAGGGAAGTTACTGAATTCTTGCTGTTTACTGACTCTAGAACAGTCGCATATCTTAATTTAGCCTGTCAATCTTTTTCTCTCTTCCTTTTTTTTTTTTTTTAAAGACTGCAGGTTGCTTGAACTGAAATTTCAGTTTTGGTCAATTGAATATCATAATCATAAGTTTATTTGTCAAGCATATATAAGATAACAGGTAAAAGTATAAACATAATTTGAATACATGAAAAGAGTAAGTAAAAAGGAATATTAGGACAGGGTCGGTAGGCACGCTGGTGCACTTATGCCCACCCCTTACAGACCTCTTAGGAATGGGATGAAGTCAATAGTAGACAGTTTAAGGTTAAACTTTTGGGGGTTTGGGAAAGAAACTACAGAGTCAGGTAGTATAGTACGTTTAAATATATTGAGAAGTTATGCCTATTCACATTTCTGTTTCTTAAACTTGGAGGAGTATATAAAAATTAAACAGCTTTCCATTCTGTTTCTGAATACTGGTCAGATTTCAGTTGGTGGTTTTGGTAGATGAATATAGATTTTAAAAAAAAGCTAAATAGAACAATTGAGAGCTTTGTGTGGTTCTCTTTGACTGATGGGTAGGCTGTCTGATACCTATGAAACATTGATGTGATTGTGGGCATTTCCCTTATTTCCTGCCAGATTCTGTATTTCCTGACTTTATTTTAAAAATTCTAAATTTACCTGTTAGTCCAAAAACACTGCTGACACCTATGTTTACCTATATCACAGACACACGCTACACATATGATTTCTTTTGCATATTGTTTTGACAAATATTATCCAGCAACCTCCATATTAATTGAATAATTCTGACTTATATTATCTGTCTGTCTGTCTCTAATACTGTACATTCAGGCCTGGGGAAGTGTTCTGTGGGTGCCTGAGAATCATTGCTTGTTCTGTGTGGATTATTTTATCTGAATAATACTAAAAAGAATAGAAAAGGCTCATTCATGAGTTTTGGTATGAGCCATTTCTTCAAACTCTGACTGATTCTTGTTTTTGCACTTTTAAAAATTTGTTTCTTTTGTATTTGCATATGATTTACTGTTACTGGGTATAATCTTGCTGACTAGACCTTTTGCAGTTCTTCTTTGGGGTTAGGGCTTTCTGTGAACAGAAAAAAAGTAAGAAGTAAACTATATAACTTTTCACTTAGACTTTCCATTTTTTAAAAAATCATACCTTTATCAATTTACATTTATAATCAGCCTTATCAATAAACATATTACTTTTTTGAGAAGGTTGGGAAACCTTCTAAGTTTTATTAAACTTTAAATTATAATTTCGATTCCATGAACTTTTATTATTCTGCTTTTGCTGCTAAACTCAGGAATTAGGGCTCAGGAGAGTACATTTGCTAAATAAAGAAATTAAATGCCTCATAAACAGAAAGCCACACATGATATAGAGCTGGATTGAAAATTCTTAGGTATTTAGATCATTTTTTTCTGATTTTTTCCCTCCCTGAGTTTTCTTTTGAAAGCTGTTGAACTGTTGAATTTCAGACTTCCACCTGCATCCTGATAATGTTTGACAAAACTTTCTAACTTCACTATTTACAAAACAGGTGGAGAAATTCTGATGCAATTATTGTAGGAGGAAAGACATAATAGTTTAGGGTAGCACAAAGTCAAAAGGAGTACATCTGATGAATTGAGCTGCAACTCAAGAAAGCTTATGACTGCTGATAACATTTATTAGTTGGAAAAGGTGATTTGATGCAATTATGTATTTACTTTGATCAATTTTCTAAAATAAATGAATATACATTTTTTGTATTTCCCAGATTGCATCACTCAGCTTCCCAAATGTTGCTACAAATGTGTGGTAAGAGGTTGAATTTTGAATTTTTGGATGACTCTTGGCAATTACAGTACATAATTGTTTATCTTGCATGTAGTATCTGTGAGTTGCCTGATGAACTTACACCATCTACCACCTTGTATCTGTGGAAGGCAATGATATGAGATAAGAGAATTATTTTACTACCACTACAAGGGACTTCTCATTTGAGGTAAATAAGAGATAATAGTTTGTACAAGAAGTCAGAATTTTGAGGAGCGAGCACAATGAATGAAGAATTATTTTCCTTTCAAAATATTGCAAATATGTTATGAACGAACTCAGCTTTTACCTGATGCAAGGGATTCATGGAAAGTTACGGAGGGTAGATTTATATTTCACCACCAAGAGCAGAATAGCAATATTGGTCCTTCTCCCCAATTAAATTATTTTGATGTTGAGGCTTGAAATGTCCTTAATAATTTACTGTTGTGATTAAATGCAGTAGATAAGCTTCAGTTGATAGGAGAAAAGTAGTTGATATCTTAGCTTGTTTAGCATGGGTTTCCATAGGCTCTGACTCAGTCTCTCATGCTTTTTAATATCTTTGTGAGAAGTGGTCATCACTGAGGTATCTTTACTACACTAACAGTATTCAATTATACATCACAATATCAGGCTGGAGTGGAGGTGATGACTAGGTGCCTGGAGGCTGTAAGGGACTTGGTTGGTCAAAATAATTTCAAATTAAATCCTGGCAAAATGAAGTTGCAGTTTATGGCTTGATCCAGATTCTCAGGTTGGCTGTGGATGGAATGGCATTTCCCCTCAAAATATTAGTTCACCATAAAAATGGCCTCTTGAGCAAATGTCTATTGCTTGTGGAACAGGCTGAGACTGTGGGGACATTTATCCAGCTTCAGCTGGTGTTCTATTTGCAGGCTTTTTTGGGGGAAGTCAAGATATATGCAACAGTATAATAACATACAGATTGGATAAAAATTGATTTTTTTAAAAAAAAATTAAAAATATGTTTTTTTTAATTTAAATCAGATTTTTTTATTTAAATTGGATTTTTTTGATTTGTTATCAAATTTATTTTAATAAAATGTTTTTAGAGTAAAAATCTATCTAAAGATAGTTTTCTATACAGTAACAATTTAGTTTATTCACCATCAAATGGAGCTTAATTATGTAGCATGAGGCTGTATATTCTGCAATATTTACATTTTTTGTAAACTCATTCAGTGAATCCAAGCTCTGCAATTAAATAGGAAACCTTCATTTTGTTTGCAAATAATAATATTAAAGATTCTAACTACCAGCAAGAATGAGTTCTTACATTTAAAGAGCACCTGTCATTTCAGATCCATCCTGGCAGCGCCTGTTAGCGGGCCTCCACTCATCTGCTGCCCACCATGTCAGTGAGTCAACAGCAGGCCAGAGGAGGAGCTGCTGCGGGCCAGAGATGACAGTTGCTCTTTAAAAATTATGATTTAAATCGAGTTGATTTAAATCAAGCCTTTTTACTAGTGATTTAAATCATTATTTAAATCAAATCCTCCCTGATAACGTATCCCCTTATCATCTCCCTGGCAGACTACTACAAAGCGTATTACAAAGGGCTGCCCTTGAAGAGAATTCAGAAATTGCAATTGATCCAGAATGCAGTAAACCAATTTCTGCTAATGGAAAAAGGAAGATAGGGCAGTGTTAAATTTATGTTGAGGGTGCTTTTATTTGGGCAGCTTTTGAACCCAGTTGAATAAATTGATTTAACCTTAAGAGCCCTATGTGGCTAGCATTTGCAAGATTATCTTTCCCAGCCAGAATCAGCTTGCTCTGTATGTTCTCAAAAAGGAGTTCTCAAGGTTCTCACCAGAGGTGGGTTTCAGCAGGTTCTGACCAGTTCTGGAGAACCAGTAGCAAAAAATTTGAGTAGTTCGGAGAACCAGTAGTAAAAATTCTGACTGGCCCGCCCCAATCTATTGTCTGCCTCCCAAGTCCCAGATGATCAGGAGGAAACGCTGCCTGGATTGGGGACGGAATGGAGATTTTACAGTATCCTTCCCCTGCCATGCCCACAAAGCCATGCCACGCCCACAAAACCACATCCACAGAACCGGTAGTAAAAAATTTTTAAACCCACCACTGGTTCTCACACAATGTGTGGTTAGAGGGATAGAAACCTGGAGAGATGCCTTCTTGGTGGCAGCCCCCACATCCTGTTCTCTGAAAAACAGATAGCTTGCTTGCATTTCCTTTAAAACTGCAGGGTTTACATCAAGCATGTCAAACTGGCAGCCTGCAGGCGGGATATAGCCTGCACAGGGCATGCCCACCCTGGCTCCGCAAAGGCAAAAAACATCTCAATGCATCACAATACGGCCTGTGATGTGATCGGGTTTGACATCCCTGGTTTACATAGTATGTTGAGTTATGTTGCTTTATTTTTCTGTTGTGTAAAATACTTTGTTAGGATAGTATCAAATGTTTAAGCAACAAAATTACTGAACTTGTGTGCATTGTTGAAATCTGACCAGTCAAGAATTTGAGTTGAAAAGAGGAGTGCCGTATCTAATTAATTACAAAGTAAATGATTATTTTAAAAATTTAGGATTCATTACATAGATTTTATTATTATTAATAATCATAATAATAATAATTAAATCTTACATCGGGGGGAAATATGAGGGTACTGAGTACACAGGAATATCACTGGACAGACTGGACAGACTTCTTATGTCCAAGTAGGCAGTAAAATAAAAAAAAAGTAATTAAAATGCTTTCTTAAGATATCATGCTGACAAAATAAATTTAAAAAGATGGGTCAGTACACATTTTATTTTTGTTATGCCTGTTCTTTTCATGTAACTTTCAAAGTAGGGAGCTGTTAAGTAACTTGACATAATATTGTAGTTGAATTTATGCATATTGCTAGGCTAAGGACTTTGTAGCCATGATCTGTTAAATAGGCTGTAGTGACTTAATTAACTCATAAAACTAAAACATAATGTTGGGTTCATATATCACAATAGACTGGAAAGAGATAAGCCACATTATGACTTTGATTGACTATAAATCAGGCCAGAAGTCTTCAGAGTTACAGAATAAGCATACTTTACTGTCCAGTGTGTGTAGTGTGTCCAGTAACATCCATATATGGCTCTCTGTGCATGTCAAAATAGGAAGAATGGTAGTTGCAGGACACTGATTGAAGCCCCTGACCCTTTTGTATGTGTATGGATGTCACACGTCACATGCCTGTGCAAAGGGGAGGGTTTTGATTGTGCATACCAGGGTGGATAAAAATCAATGATTTTTTTAAAAAAAATTAAAAAAATCAGATTTTTAAAATTTAAATCGGATTTTTTTTTATTTTTATCGAATTTATTTTAATAAAAAACTTTTGGGGTAAAAATCTATCGTAAGATAGTTTTCTGTTTAAGATACATAAATAATATAGTTTATTCAGCATGAAATAGAATTTAGTTATGTAGCATGAGGCTGTATATTCTGCAACACAGACTATCGGTGAGTCAACAGTGGGTCAAAGGAGTAGCAGAGATGACAGTTGCTCTTTAAAAATTATGATTTAAATCGAGTTGATTTAAATCAAGCCTTTTTACTAGTGATTTAAATCATGATTTAAATTGTGATTTAAATCAACTCGATTTAAATCAAATCCACCCTGGTGCATACTCCCTCTTGTCTGTTTTGACCCCTCTTCCTGTGGACTTTGGTGAGTAATATTACCCATTTTGATGTATTCCTAGTATGCAAAACAGTATCTCCCAAATCTGAAGGTTTGTTATGTAAAAGGCAGGGCAGAATGGTTTACAGTAGTTCCAGAACACAGGTTAAAAAACAGTGGGTTTATATTACAATGAAGCAAATTTTGTGTGGATACCAGTATAGCAACCTGATGAGTGGGGAGTAGCGGACTCCCCTTCATTGGAGTTTATTTTCAAATTTATTAGTTCAAGTTTATTTCTAGTTTTAAAACTCCTTTGAGGGTTTTTTTTTTTTTTTTTTTGGATAGGCATACCATAAATAGCCTTTATTGAAGCAGATATTTTATACGGGATCTTTGAAAGTATTTAACTCTAAATCAGGAAGGTGATAAAACACTGCCAGGGTTTTCTTTTCTGACTCACCGTAATAATTACTGGGTACTGGGGGCTGACTTTCACAATAGTACTTGTTTTGCCTTATCTTGGGTACATTTGGGAACTAATTCTGGAAGTAGCTTTCTATTCAACCTTGAGCTATTCTGGTTGATTGGTTATATAATATATAACCTTGATATAATATATAACCAAGGTTATATATATATAACCTTGAACGATAAATCAAACAAGGTTTCTATGTTGACCTGTCCTTAATAGCTAATGAGCACCCATTCTTGGATAATATCTTCTTGTGCCACTAATCCTCAATGTTTAGCAGGCTGTTGAATGCAGCCACCCACATCTGGCTTCTTCCAAATAGAGTGAACTGAAACTCCTATTGTCCTTCTTTTAACATGTTTTCTGGAAATGAGTGTCCCTGTGATCCCAACAGATCTGAAGAAGGACAGGCTAGGAAACACTGGGTGAAACTACAGTATCAGGCATATATTTCTATCTTGACTCTATTATGTTGGTGATAAGTCAAAATTGAATTATGGGTTTGCATGTCAAGATTTTAAAATATAGTAGTTTCAGTGGAGGCTGTATTCTCTGAGGGAGATTTTATGTGAGTCTGTAGCCATATGTATAAATAGATGAAAATATTTTGGACCAAAGATAAATTGTGATTGTTCGGCTTGCAGAATTTCCTTATTTTTCCTCTTGAGGAACAAAAAATGGAAAAACATAAGCTGATATTCTGTCTGTAGAAGATTTCTGCTAGTCAGTGTTCAGTACAAAACTAGATGAGTGAGTGATATGGAATAAGGTAGTTTTCTTGTGTCCTTTCTAATAAAAATAGTGCAATTCAGAGTTCTTTCCTCTTTTTTTTTTTTTTGCATTCTGCTTGCTAAATTGGTTTTATGGCAGCTAATTTTTTTTTAAAAAAAGTTTATAAGCCACATAAGTGTGTTTTACAAATCTGAGAAATATATAAATGGAATAATTGCAATCTGGAGTATCTGAATTATTAAACTAGAAGAACTGATAGGTTTTGTAATCATCTGAGGCCTTCGTTTTAAAAGATCAAACAGCTGGATAATAATGTAGACTGATCTCAGCCAAGCTTTGTTTTCTCTTGATAGAGTTAAGGACGGGCGTTCTCATTTTTTTGCCTTGCACTGAGTACAGCATGACCTCATGCTTGCACATATGTTAACTGATTTTGCCACTGCCCCTTTCTTGTTTGTGTTTCTGCATAATTAGCCCGAATCACAGAGCCTGATTTCTGAGAATGCTATATATTCAACAGATCCTTCAACAATGAGTCTCTTTTCTTGCACAAATGTTGATAATCACTGACTGATTAATCTTTTTTTACTCTCTCCATCAATGATCATTGACTTGTTGATCTGTAAGTCCTACTCCTAACAGATAGATATACACATACATATGCAACCTACACCTTCTTTGTTGATTTCTATTCATGAGCACATTGAAGCTGTCATCACAGGATGCCTTTACTTCCTTTCATCTTTGCTCCCTTTCTTTCTTTTTAAATAATCTTTTTAAATAATCCCATAAAGAACTCCAAGCCAGTGATACGTAGAACTGCATAAAGCAAAGTGACAGGATAGCAGAAGAGAACGGAAGCTGATTGTAAAAGCACTGCTTATAAAAGCATGATTCACGAAGGCCTCTAGTTACCCTTAAGCTGAGCAAATTCCTCTTAGCCTTTTGATGAGGACAGTTTAAAGTAATTGATAATTGAACGGGCTCTTTAACTTAGCCACTTGTGCATTGTTTTTGCTAACTGATCATAATTAACCTTGAATTTTGAACTCCAGTTTAACAGCCGTGCAATTTCATTTGTTTGTTTGTTTTGATAAGTGTGAGCAGCATTTTTCTTGATGAAAAGTATCTTATTGGCCAATTATCTGACTGTACTTTTCCTTTATCCCTTCCAAATGTTCTGCACGACTTGAGGATGGCTAATTTTTTAAAATTTGGGACTAACCATTTCCTTTGCACTAAACATTCTGTATCCGGGAAATCCCTATTCAGAAGATCAGCCTGCAGGCAGGAATCCAACACAGTGTGTAGAGGGCCAGGGCTACATGTGCTAACCCACCCCTTGACCTTGGGCATTTGTTATGAAGATCTGTATGGTGATTTTTAGTGCATTTAGCAGGCAGTGTTTGGAAGTTTTCCTGAAATGTGGAATTCTGTATTAGCAGGGTTGCAATTGGGAGGTATTTTCTACTCATGTTAAATTACCGACAACCCCTCCCCACACACACACACATACACAGAAACACACAAATCAATCTCTAATATTTCTCACTAAATAAAACTCTTGGAAAATAATCTAAATTTATGGGGTTTTGTTTGCATACCCCTGCCTCCAGGTTCTTGAGGGCCTCACACACCTAAGTAAGATTATTGCTGGGACTTCATGCTCATAAAGTCATTAAGTGGGAATATTTAGTCATGATAACATTTAAAAACAAATCTGCAAAACAGTGGATCTAGCTGAAATCCTTGTGATGCTTAAGACATCTTCTCTAGAAATAGATGTTGCTGCAGTTGTGAGTGAAAAGCCTTTTCATGATGATCCATGATGTAGTCTAAATATGTTTCCTTTGATTCTAAAACACAGACACTTTAAAAAAAAATAAAAAATATGTGGGTGAGGTTCATAAACAGAAGGGAGTGGTACTAGTACTGCTTTTTTTTTTAAAAAAGTGCTGTCCATAATTTTTGAAAAATCTGTTTTTACATCTGAGCAAAACACATCCTAAAGAAATTTTCTAGTTGGATCAAGCAAGCTTTAATCATTAGATGTTTATAAATTGCTGAGTTCAAGATATAAATGTATGATTTATTTATTTATTTATTTATTTATTTATTTATTTATTTATTTATTTATTTATTTATTTATTTATTTATTTATTTATTTATTTTTTAAAAATTTTATACAGCCCCCTCTCCTGAAGGACTCGGGGTGGTGAACAGCCAAAATTAAAAAACATACAATATAAACATTAAAATACTATAAAAACAAAATTAAATTTATATTGGCTTCCCCCAATTTAAAACCTCTTACCCATAAAATTCAACAATTAAAAGATTTTTAACCCAGTCTGGCTTGCTGAAATAAAAAAGTCTTCAGAGCCCGGTGGAAGGTACGGAGGTCTGGGATCAGTCGTATCCCTGGGGATAGCTCATTCCAGAGGGCGGGTGCCCCCACAGAGAAGGCTCCACAGGGGGTCGCCAGCCGACATTGCCTGACCGACGGTACCCTGAGGAGGCCCTCTCTGTGGGAGCGTATTGGCCGGTGGGAGGTTATCGGTGGCAGAAGGTGGTCTCGTAAATAACCGGGCCCTAAGCAATGGAGCGCTTTGAAGATGAGAACCAATACCTTGAAGCACACCGGAAGACCACTGGAAGCCAATGCAGCTCACGCAGGAAAGGTGTCACGTGGGAGCGCCATGTCGCCCCCCACAATGTGATGGTAAATCCAGATGTAAGGTTCAACTCATAGAAAGTTACATATGAATTATTTCTGCATTGCACATTGTTCAAGTACTCAGGTTTTCTGACTTAATTCTGACTTTAATTTTAACCATTAAAGGATGGATAAAAATTGCACTTTATAAAACAACCAGAAAGAACAGCAATACATAACAGAACTCTGAATTTCATGTAGACAGGTATCTTGATTCTATCTATCTATCTATCTAACTACAGGAATCAAAGTAAATTGTACCACACTCTTCTCATTGCCAACATAAATTTATGAAAGTTTACAAATGTGTTGTTTTTAATTGTTTCCATAAACATCACTCAACAAATGAAAATCCTAGCCTTATTTTACCAGCAGTAGAATAGATGCACCTGAAACATTTGAAGGTTATGTTGATCTGATATATCTCTTTGCACATATTAAAAATTATTAAAGGTTATAACCTGGGATGCTATTCCATGCACATTTACCTAGAAGTAAATCTTACTGAATTAAATGGGACCTGTGGTGATTCTCACTTGAAAAATGTATGTAAACAGTGGGGAAGCTGGTAAAACCTGATTATCTACCTGCAAAAGAGAGCTGGCAAAATTGGAAACAAATTCTGCATCACTTAAAAAAAAGACTTGGGATAATGACCCTGCACAGATACAAAACTGGGAGTGAACAGATTATTATTTAAAGAGCAGCAGTTTTAGGTTTCCAAAAACAAAATGTACTTAAATTAAGGAACTGATGACACAAATTTTGTTAGTGGAAATAAAGAAATGTCATAAACAATAAATAAATACCATATTTTTTGGACTATAAAACGCTCCAAAGTATAAGACGCCCCTAGCTATTGGGGAGGAAAACAAGAAAAAAAATTGGCCTCTTCCTCCTAGCAATTTTCTCCTTACAGCAAACAGTGTGGTCAGCTTCAGCACAGCATGATTTAGCATGAGCACCTGATTGGCGGTTGGATCTGCCTTCTGGAATACCTCCTGTCAGCTGTTCCAGGCTGCGGGGATTGCTGCCGCCCATCGGTGCTGGCGCCATCCATCGCCATTGTCACCTATCGCTGCCTTCACGTGCCCTGTTTTTGGCCTCCGTGGGTGCTGTTTTCGGCCTCTGTGCGTCTCATTTTTGGCCCATTCCGGACGGCGGGGATAGGCGGTGAGGGCTGGCGGGTGAGCGGGACTTTAGCAACATTTGCTGTATAAGATGCACAGACATTTCCACCCACTCTTTTTTGGGGGGAAGTGCATCTTATACTCCGAAAAATATGGTAATATTCTAAATTAGGGTCTGTTTTGAGCTCACCCTTTTTCCATTTGTGACACAATTACAAAGAATTAACAACATAGTTTCTCACAAAGTTGAGGTAGAAATTACACAACCTTCTGCCTTCTGCCTTCAGATAGGCACAACACAGGGGTGAAATCCAAAATTTTTCCTTACCGGTTCTGTGGACATGGCTTGGTGGGCATGGCAGGGGAAGGATACTGCAAAATCTCCATTCTCACCCCTCCTGGGGGAAGGATATTGTAAAATTTCCATTCCCACCCCACTCTGGGCCCAGCCAGAGGTGGTGTTTGCCAGTTCTCCGAACTACTCAAAATTTCCGCTACCGGTTCTCCAGAACCTGTTAGAAGCTGCTGGATTTCACCCCTGGCACAACATATGGTAAAATGTATTAAAATAATAAGATCCTTAGCATAGTTCGCTTGGTTAGTGAAAGAAGGAGTAGCATTGCTTATGCCACCCAGCTGTTTCTCTGCTTCATGTTGCTCTTTTATAGTCTCCGTAGAGAGTGCTTTCGGTTACTCTGCTGGAAGCTAATACTACCCACAAAAGGATTCAATGGATTTTTGGAATATTCCTTTTTTTTTTTTTTTTTTTGGTGTAGGGTAAAAAAATTAATCTCTTAAATTTTCCATAAAAAATCTGTTGAGGTACTTAGAAAATTAACTTGTAGAAGAATGCACAAACAATATTCTTACACAGTCCTTTGTAGATAATTTCCAGATAAATATTTGCAGGCTAATCTTGTGTAGTAAATTTTCTGCAGTTTTTCAGAGTTGTTCCTAGATAATAGAGGAAACAGCATTATATTGAAAGGCATGAGAACATTTTTTTAAAAATACAAAACAAGCTGGTCCTTTCTGGAAATTAAGAAAAGTTGAAAGAAATGGTGCTTCCGGTGGAAGGAAATGAAGAAAGTTGAGGGCTTCTTATCAAGAGCTGTTTGATTAGAGGGAAAAGTTAAGTATCAGCAAGTAGAGGCATCCCCCACTTTGGGCCCAGAATAACTGAATAGCAGAGGAGGAGCTGGCAATCTATTAGGCATTAATCTTGGAATGATGCGTAGGCAGCGAGAATAGTAGCTGTTTCCCCTTAATTCCCAATTCTTTGGCTGACTATTGTTTGCCGGTATCTTTAAAGAGAAAGCTGAGCATCTGCTATACTTTTACGATGACAAAATAGCAACATAAAAAGGATTAATACTTTGTAAAGGATGTATCTTTACAAAATGACATTAAACAGGTACTACTAAATGTACTTGTTTTTCATTTTTCCCTCCAAGCATAATAAAATGTTTAGGAAGCAGTATTGAAAAACAACATGCATGTTGGTTAGGATTAGGAAAGCCTGGGAGTTGAAGGCTACACATCCTAAAGTGGTGAAGGTTGAAAAACACTGATTTAGACCAGGCTTGCATAAAGTATGAACCATGGAATATATGCGCTCTTCCCCGAAGCACTGTTCTATAGCACGTTGGAGACCCCTGTTCTATAGCATACCTGCATTTTAAAAATAATAATAATAACCTATTCACTACCATGAAATGTTGTAGGGATAATACTCTGGACTCCAGTTATGAAAGTCTTTGCTTTCAGAAAGTCCACCATCTGATACTTTACACAGATCAAGTCTTTTTCTTCGGGGGTGGGGGGGGAAACACCTCCCAAGTGACCAACAAACCTAATATGTGGCCATGATGTCTCCTGGCAAGGGGTGGGTGGGCAGGGAATAAATTGATTTAGCACACAGGTGTCAAATTCATGGCATCATGTTGCTGTCACATGACATTTCACGATGTTTTTCCCATTCACGGAGCTGGGTTGGGCGTGGCCTGCATGTGACGCATCCGGCCCGCAGGCCGCCAGTTTGACACCCCTGATTTAGCATGAGCTAATCAGATGAAGTGCATCTCCTCTGCTGTTGTCAGTGACTTCCACGTCAAGGTTGCTGGAGATTCTACAAGAAAACACAATTGAAAAAAATGTTTTTTTAAGAAAAACTTTCCATGCTGCATGATGCTAGAGCTCGCATGCAGGAAATTTTTAAATATGCTATATTTCAGCTGCCAGCCTTATGCTTTGTTGTTATGTTGTAAAATGTGAGAAGTATGGGTTAAAAGCAGGGTGGATTTGATTTAAATCGAGTTGGTTTAAATCACAATTTAAATCATGATTTAAATCATTAGTAAAAAGGCTTGATTTAAATCAACTCGATTTAAATCATAATTTTTAAAGAGCAACTGTCATCTCTGCTACTCCTTTGACCCACTGTTGACTCACCGATAGTCCCAGTGTTGCAGAATATACAGCCTCATGCTACATAACTAAGCTCCATTTCATGCTGAATAAACTAAATTATTTATGTATCTTAAATCGAAAACTATCTTATGATAGATTTTTACCCCAAAAGTTTTTTATTAAAAATTCGATAAAAATAAAAAAAATCTGATTTAAATCAAAAAAATCAATTTAAATCAAAAAAATCTGATTTTTTTGATTTTTTAAAAAAAATCATTGATTTTTATCCACCCTGGTTAAAAGTAAATTTTATTAGAAAGTTTTCATATTCTTTTGCAAATTTTATGAGAATTTCCCTCAGATTATTTCAAGGGTTCTTCCAGGATAAAAGTTGGGCAAGTGTGGTCTCCATCACTGAGTAGAGTTCCAGTATTTCCAGTGGTGTCTGTTGCCTGGCCTATGTCAAAAAGTTGACAGTACTGGGCTTGAGTAGGTTGAATGTTTTGTGATTGCTTCTTTGCAGGAAATGAATTAGATACTTCCTGCATTGAGTCACTGAACTGAGCCTCTTCCAATACTGTTCTAGAGGATTTCCCAAATTTTCACAGGAGATTTTCATAGATGAAGAATAAATGAATAGTTAGATCCAGAACTGTTATGAAGTAGATCTTTGTGACCTGGAGAGTTTGGAAGACAAACCAAAACAGATAACTGAGTTTTGTTAATTATTAGATTTATTTATTTATTTATTTGGGCATGGCATTATTAGATTAGCTAGATTATTACTCTGACCTTGATGTAGGGGTGAAATGCTCCCGGTTCAGACCGGATCACCCGATCCGGTAGCAATGGAGGCGGGTGGTTCGGAGAATGGTAGCAAAAATTCCTGCCCCCCCCCATGCCCAGCTGAGCTACACGATCATCAGAGGCTTTTAAAAAAAAAATTAAAAGCATTTTTTCTACAACCTCTTTGGCCTCTGATGTTCACGTGGCTCAGCTGGGATCGTCAGAGGTTTTTAAAAGCATTTTTTCTACAACCTCTTCGGCTGAAGAGGTTGTAGAAAAAATGGTTTTAAAAGTAAAAAAAAAAAAAGTTGGCCACGCCCACCCAGTCACATTACCCCCCCACCAAGCCATGCCCATAGAACCGGTAGTAATAAATTTTAGATTTCACTACTGCCTTGATGGCAAATGTTAAAATACGATGAGCCAAACTAGATGCAGTAACAGGTAGGTCCATACTGTGATTGTGAATTTGGATAAAGGAGATGCCAGTTACAATGTATGGAAGCGCATCCTGGAAGAAAAGTATGTTTTTGGATGTCCTCTCCCTCCACACCAAATTTGCCCTATCTGTTACTTCACTATGAACACACTTTGGTAAAGGTAATAAAACCTGTCATTTTCTATGCATGCATTTGGGAAACGTTATATATTTTCTATAAATGCGGAACTAGAAAAGTGAGGCAGAAAAGAAGTTTAGTATATATCTGCCAGCACTGTTTCTGCCAATATTGGCAAACATTAGTTTCAGCCAAACTATATTTTTGCTAAATTTCTATTATAATCTAGTATTGATGCAATGAGAAGCCTTTGTTAATTTCAGTGCTATTGAGAATGATTCCAATGGGCATTTTGCTTATATATAACATTTGACAGTAGTTATGTACATGAATGCAGTTCTGTTTCACAGCAGCCCTTGAAAATATGCCCAAGAAGGATCCTGTTAAATTTCATGAATTTTAGACATATATTCCATCTAGTTAAAATTTTCTTTTCTATACTGATACCTGAAGTCTATAAGAAAAAGAATGCATGTATGTCTTATAGTTTTAAATTGAAGGCTGCTTTATTTTAGCCCTAAAAGAGCTGGATTGAATCTGGTCTTTAACTTGGTTGCATGTCTGTGATACAGAATAAAGCTTTCTTACTTCTCCTATATTCTACATTTGTAGAGAAGTTAGAGGCTTACTGATATTGCAGTATGTAGTTGTTTCATACCTTAATCAATTGCTAGGACAAACATTTGTTACATACTATATACCTGATGTGAATGAATGGTTCATTGTACTGAATTGGCATGCACTGCTGGAATTGCTTAGTAGAGTGAAAGCAAAGTATTTAAGTGAGGTGCCTTGCTTTTATGAAGCACTTGTTTTGCCAACAAGATCACTAGTGTCAACTCGCGAAGCTTTCCTGACCTGCTCCCAAGTTGCCATAGGCAGGGGGATGGGAAATCGTGCTTCGTAGCTACATCGAGGAATTCCCACCTCAGTCAAAACAAAACACATCCTAGCCGGCCAAAGTCAAGGCCATCTCTGTGGAGACCCACAATGGCCAGAGGGAGTGACTTCTACGACCCACAATTTTTTTTCGTTGGGGAATGTGACTGATGACACACCTTGGGGGAGGGGAAAACAGGGTCAGAGGCAAGGCCTGAACTAAGTGAAGCTAGAGCTGGCTTAACTTGGTCCGTGCCAACATGGATTTTTTAAACAACTGGATTTTTCTTGAAACTTTGCTTGAGGCTCCTGCTTTTATTAGGGCATCGGTCGGAACCCTGACAGCAAGCCAGCTCTAACTTCACTCAGTTCGCACCTTGCCTCTGACCCTGTTTCCCTCTCCACCCAAAGTGTGTCATCAGTCACATTCCCCAACAAAGAAATTTTGTGGGTCGTAGAAGTCACTCCTTCCAGCCATTATGGGTCTCCGTGGAGATGGCCTTGATTTCAGCTGGCTAGGATGTGTTTTGTTTTGACTGAGATGCGAATTCCTTGATGCAGCTGCGAGGCACAATTCCCCATCCTCCTGCCTATGGCAACTTGGGAGCAGGTCAGGAAAGCTTCGCGAGTTGACATTCCCTCACTTCCTGAAGGCAACCTGTGCAAAGCAAAAACAGTTTGAGTACAGATATATCTTTTAGGGGTGTAATCCCGCCCCAGACTTGATCGGGTTCTTTTCATGGAATTTGGCTATGAGGTGATCAGCTTGAATGTTTCTGCTCTTTACCCAAGACGCCTCTGATAGAGGGTAGCCCTTCCACTTGATTAAGTATTGGAGCTGCCCCCGTGCCACCTAGAGTCGAGGATGCATTGCACCTTGTAATCAGTTCGGCCCTCTATGCCACTGGGTCCAGGGGCTAATGGGGTGGTGGTCTCAGGGTCGACCCCACCACAGGTTTTAAGGACTAGTTTATTATGTAGAAGTGGATTATTATAATATATCATAAATCATCTAAAGCAGGGGTGTCAAACTCATGTTGTCACATTGTCAACAATACGTTATGGGACGTATTGTGAGTTTTTTCCCTTTGCTAAAACGGGGGTGGGTGTGGTTCGACATCCCTGATCTAAAGGACCGTTCAACTGAATACAGAATATTTAGCATATAATAAATGCATTGACATATTATTGCAGGGTGGAAGAAAATGGCAAGGCTGAAACTATATATCAATTGCATATTATAAGAGAAATACCTGAAACAAGCCAAAACCTTTTTTTACTTATGTGAATTATCCAACAGACAAAGTGCACTTGGAGTGTGTGACTTTCTAATATACCCCCAACGTCTTGAAAGATCTTAACCATATCTTGAAGAGAATCTGTTAACAAAGGAAGTTCTTGGCCTTGTATTAGCTTTGTGATCCCAGCTGGAAAAGATTATAACTATGCTTGTCATAGTGTTACCCTTTCCCTATTCACTCAAAGGTTGTCTTAATGCCACTTACATTGAAGGAAAACATAATCTTTCCATCATCATTTTTCATTGTCTGTCTCTAATCCAGCTATAAAAAATGGTAAACTTTGTAAATCAAGAAATGCATAACCAACGTTTTGCACAGACTTTGTGCCTAAACATTCAGATAACCTGCATTCCCAGGCAGTATCTTTTTGAAGTGCCATATTCAATCCCAGGAATAGCCCAATGAAAAATCCAAACAATAATTCTAAGAAAGGATTTCTAGCCTTGCTGATTGCCCAAGGTCAAGCCAGCCGGTCTGTGGCTACTTAAGACAAAGCCTACTCAGGATGAACTCTCTCCTCAGTAACCTTGTCCCTAAAAGACTCCTTTGGGCCTCGAGCCAGGTCTCTCACAGTTCCTCTATTGGGCTGTCATCTCTCAATGGAGACATTCTGTTCTGCTTTTCAGGCTGTGAGTAAAACTTGCTAATTTTAGCTCATAAGCATTTCTGTGATATTGTGGAGTAAAGAATGCTGAAATATTAGTTGTCTTACAAGTTGGCACAGCAAAATAGTATGTGATAGGAAACAAGGAGAATCTCTTTGGAAATAAGGCAGAAGGGAGAAGTTCTTTGTCTAAATTCAGTGTGCAGGTCTTCAGAACGAAAATAGAAGACTGAAGGGTAAAGTATTTAAATCTTAGGAGATCTCCTTATATGGGGACCAATGCAAGTGTATATATGTGTTACTGACACTCACTTAACTAGTGTTTAGTATTGCCAAAAAATGAGGTACAGAGGATTCATTTTAAGAATTTGTGAGCAAACTAGCTTTCTTTGCTTCTGATGAAATGCTATACACAATGCCCACTTTTATCTTGTTATACCGGCAAGATCTCAAGTTAATGTTCATTTATTCTAATTGACTCCAATAACATTACTAGCAGTTTTATATCTGTGTCCATTACTAAAATAAGTTTCCTCTGGTTTCCCACTGAGAATCTTCTGCCACATTCTGCCTGAGGAGAAAAACTGCTAGCAAATTACAGGGAGTGTTAGGGCTGCACATGTATTTTGAAAGAAGTTCTTCAAATCATCAGAAATATTTATGAAGTACTTCTCTTTAAATGTTAAAGCAGCTGCATTTTTTTCAGATTCCTTATCTGCTTCAGAAGTTGCCCCAGCTGTGTCCATTTGTGTCCCAGCTAAGCAACTGTGTATGAACATGCATGTGGAAACAGCCAGTAGCATTTTCCAAAATAACCCTGTGAGTCTGTAAAACAACGTGGCTGCTTTAATGATTTGCTCTGAATATGCATTGCATGCTTTTGAACAATCTGTTTTAGAGGGAATTTTTTTTGAAGAAATAGAATTTGCATAATCGGAACAACTTGGAGACCTCTACACTTCAACAGAAAAAAACTGTATTTTGTGTAAAAAACATACTTTTGTTTAAAATAAAACTTAAGGCTATTGCTGAGCACATTGTAAGCCGCCCTGAGTCTTCGGAGAAGGGCGGCATATAAATCAAATTAAAAAAACAACAAAACAAAACTGTATTTTGTGTAAAAAACATACTTTTGTTTAAAATAAAATTTAAATGTAAATTACTGGTGGTGGTAGGGATGTGGTCTTTCAAGAAAATACAACTTCTTAAAATACTTTAAAGGTAGATTATAGGACATGATAGTGTTGTCCTGTTTAGCAACCAGCATAATATAAAAATGTAATAGTGGGAAGAGAGAGGTTCTGTAAAGGGGATCAGATTGTTTACTCTGACTTTGGCATTACTTTGCCTCATAATTCGGAGAAATGTAATGCATTTGGAAGAGACAAAGCAAAACTTTTCATTCTGGAATTTGTGCACCATTTTATTGGCTGATATAATATCAAATATGTGGCTATTCTAACAGCAATAATTTATGTTCAGGTACACTTTATTGGAATTACACAATCATATTGCTCTTTTAAATCTTACTTCAATAATATGATTTCCAGTTTCCAAATTGTTGTAATTTTGAATCAACTCCCAGCGACTACAGGGAGACTCCTGCAATCTACATTCATGTATTGTATTTTTCAGAGTATAAGATTCACCGGAGTATAAGACGCACCTTAGTTTTTGGGAAGGAAAATAAGAAAAAAGCTGATTGGCAGCTGATTGGCCTCCCGTTCCCAGAGGTGAATTTTAGCAACAGGTTCGTTGGTTGTGAGCTCTGTGCCTTGCTTTTTTTTCAGCCTCTGAAACTTCTGAAACTCTGTTTCAGAACAAACTTTTTTCCTGCTTCTGAAAGCCTCCGAAACAGAGCTTCAGAAAAAAAGGCTTTTTTTCCTGAAGCTCTGTTTCAGAGGCTTTTTTTCTGAAGCTTCCTTTCAGAGGCTTTTTTTCCTGAAGCTTCATTTCTGAGGCTTTTTTTTTTTTTTTGAAGCTTCCTTTCAGAGGCTTTTTTTCTGAATCTCTGTTTGGAGGCTTTTTTCAGCCTCTGAAACCTCTGTTTGAGAGCCTGGGCAGGGCTATATTCGAGTATAAGACTCATCCAAATTTTCACCCTCTTTTTTTGGGGAAAAAGGTACATCTTATACTCTGAAAAATACGGTAATTTTTTTGGCAACAATTTGAAAGTGGTTTGCTATTGTCCTACCTGTTCTTCTGTTCACAAATTTTCAATCTAGTATTCAACCCTGATAGTTCCTGGTGGTACTACCCAAGTACTAACCAAATCTGAGCTTGTTTTATTTTTCAGAATTACCCATGATCCACTAGGTGCTCCCATTTAGTGAGACACTAAGTTTAATAAATACAGCAGCCAAAATGTATGGTCATTTTTAATTTTCTATTGCCTAAATTCAGTTACCAGAAATTGCATATATTCTGTATTGTGACACGTACTGTTATCTTTATTGGTGCACACAATGGGAAAGATAAATGGTATGAGGGCTTTTTGAATGAGTATCTGCAGTCACGATCCTTAAAGCAACCATTCTAGTTGCTTGAAATCTGCACTATTCAGTATATATAAATATAAGTTTTATGTTAACATTTACATTTTTGAAAATGAATTCCATTTTTTTTCTTTTCAGTCCCTTAACGGGCGTTTGGGAAGACCTCTAGCAGGTGCTGTTCACACGGATGAAATATCTTATATGCCAAGGTTTGAACTATTTGTTATATTTGCATTTTTCCTTATACTGAGACAGACTCTTGATTAATCTACACATCACAGTAGTTCTTTCCATCTTCTTAGTCTACATTTTCCCCCTTAATCTACCTGGAAATTCCAGGGATGAACTAGGACTGTTTGCATTCAAAAATGTATGCTCTCCCACTGTGTTATGTTCCTTCTGTCAGCATTCCAGAAGAACCCAACTCCAATTAAAAACTTCGAGACATGCATTTTCTCAAAGTTCCCATTTATTAGAGTAGGTATACTGGCACATCTGGAAAACCTGAATCTGAGAGTTCTGGGTTTTTCCTCAGTAAATCAAAATCCCAAATCCAGCCCCTGCACCCATCATTCCATTACAGTGTCCAATCACAATCCGTCCCAATTTGAGACACCACTTCAACCACTCCTCCTCCAGATGCAAACGTACCATGACCTTGACCGAAAAGAAGAATGCTATTATGTCTAACTACATTCCCTCTACTAAATCCCCCCTCCTAGTTTCCAAGCCCAAGAATGTGGCAGTATGGAAGCGTTTGGTGTTAATATGGCTTCCAAAGCTGACACCTTCTCTAATCCAGTAGTGCCTATTGTGATTGGTAGTAGCCCAGGCTGAGTCAACCAAAGATTTTTCCTGACACTAGTGCCAGAAAATACTTAACTATAAATGCCTAGGCCTTAATCTGTATGTCTTCTATGTATAGACAATATTGTCCTTGAATTCTCATTTCTGCTGAATTGGAAAATATTCTCTGATTAAAATTTAAGAATTAAACAAACTGAATTTTGTTTGCAAAATAAGCGTTACTCATATCCCATTCCATTGCTTCTTGCTGAATAGATATACCTTGTTGGCAATAAAAAGTCTCTTGTCGCAACTCGGGATACTTTAGCAGTTTAGATACTATTATAGTTTAATAAAATGCTATCTGTCAAGCTCCAGAGAAATCAGGAGATTCAAGCAGTTCAATTGAGTATGAAGATTTATTGCAAGCATAAGCTCTCTACAAGAATCTGAACTACTAACTGCAAAAGGAAATTGGCGGTAGATAAGAGTAAAAGGAATTCAAGGTGGGTTGGATCTCTTGTGGGCGCGAAGGGACTCATGACTGTTGACACATTTGACCCCTTCCATGGGCTCAGGCCTCGTTATCTCCTACACTATCTACAGACTTACTGAGAGATAAGACTATAGATAAGACCACCTGATCAGGGTACTGATATTTATAAAACACTATATTCTTAGAACAAAAATATCTGAACATTTTGTTTCACTATTGGAACTTTTCTACAAGTTAGAGTAACATTTTCCTGAGTTGTTTTTGAATGTTCCACCATGGAAGTAATTCAGGTCAAAGGAACCAGCAATATTGCTTTAGAAGAGCCTAATTAATGGAATTCCTTCTGAAGGAAAATAGATTGGATCTGCTTCTTATAACTTATAGCTATCCAACAAAACATTTTGATTCCATCTGGATTTTCATGGTACAGGGTTTCAAATTAAATCTGCCTGGAGGTGGTGGTGGCATATTTTGTTTTGCAATTTATTTTGGCGACCCATGAGGATAACAGTATCTATAAGTAAATAGAATATCTTCCTATTGTAAATATGAAATGCTCATGCACCCATGAATTCCCCCAGTCCTTGACTTACAACCATTTGTTTAGTAACCATTCAAATTGCAGTGGCACTGAAAAAAGTAATGATCCTTGCACATAGGCCTGTTGCATCAACCCCATAATCACATGATTAGAGTTATGGTGCTTGTTAATTGGCATGTATTTTGATGGTTGCAACATCCCAGGATCATGGGATCAAAATTTTAACCTTCCTGGCCAACTTCCAACAAGCAAAGTCAATAGGGGAAGCTGGGTTCATTTAATGACAGCATGATTCACTTAGCTACACTGATTTGCTTAACTGTTACAACTCATTTTACAACTGTTGCTTAGCAATGGAAATTCTGATCCCAATTTTTGGTTGTAGGTTGAGGACTACCTCTACCAATTTATGTTATATTAGGAAAGAATAGTTCACTAGAGAAAAGATGTTGATTGGGACGGATTGTTCATATAAGAGAGAACTACATTACATTACATGAAAGGCAAAGAACAGCTTAAATTCGTGCCAGTTTTGTATGATAAAGACAAGGTTTTTTTTTTTTACATGGACGAATATATGCAGCATTAAAACAAGCAGCATGAGCTGTAGAGCATTTCTGTTGTGTAAGAGGTTCCTGTCAGTCATTCAATATCAATATGCAAAATCAGCAGCATATTTTACCATGTTAGCAATATAGAGGAAGCATTAAGTATATGTATCTGGGTATGATGAACTGAAGTGTTAATATTTTCAAAAAAGTAAGCTCTTTCTCATTTGTTTTAAAAAACAATAGTTACCCTGAAGCACTTTTCTCTTTCTTTTTTGTTCTTGGCTTTAATCATGCAGTGTACTAATTAAAGTTTATAGAGCACTTTGCAAACTGTCTTCCTTTATAGCTTCTAAATTGGGAATTTAGCTGAATTTTGTAAAGCCGCGATTATACACAACTTACTCTTCAGGTGGGTTTTCATCCAAATCTGTTTGATCATTGAATGATCAGGCTTAAAGGACTTTATAGTGATGATGATCTGGCCTAACATCTTCCAAATCAACTTTTCTAGCCTCTAAATTTTGCACTTTGATGACTATAGAACTATATTTATTGAAGTGTTAAATTTGAAATTTTCTGGGCTGCTGTACATTCACTATGCTCACTTCTATATGTATAATAATATTGATATTTATAATCTGATTATTTCCAGTTTTTGTTTTGTATTTAATTTGAATTCATTGGCCAGCTCCAATGGACTCTGTTCAATCAGGTTGTAAATGGCAAAGATTATCAATAAAATAAAGCAATTATATAAGATATATTAAAACCACAAAACATAATGTAAATCCTTAATGAACAGTAGTCAGACAATGCATGATTGTGTATTGTGTTACTGACCATATTAATTTTCTTTTCTAAGCCCTAAATTTAGTAATAAAATCCAAATCAAGCTTCCTTTTGATTAATATACAGTATACCTGAAGCTTCAGTATAAGCTCTAGTAGTATGCTTTTAAACAGCAACTTAAGCAACCACTTTTTGTGCATTTACTTATTTAATTAAAAATTAGCATCTTATAGCCCAAATAAATAATTCAGTGAATGCTCTAAAGCAGGAGTGTCAAACTTGCATCGTCACAGCAGTGTCACGTGATGTATTGTGACCTTTTCCCCCCTTCGCTAAACTGGCATGGGCACGGCCAGCACGTGACACATCTGGCCCGCAGGCTACGAGTTTGACAGTCCTGCTCTAAAGACATGTGGAGTTAATACGATTGTGTTGAAACTGAATATGGGAATTTTGTTATATCAAAATGAGTTTTAGAATAATAATGCGTTATATACTCTTTCTATCCTGCATTTCTATCTTGCAGGTTGCTGCATTTAGCAAGAGTATTAAATCCATTTGTTGGTCCTCATTAAAAAATATCACATTATTTAAACTAAGCAGTAAATCATCTATTTGAGGGGTCCTTGATGTTCTCTGGGCTTGCTAGCATTGATGATGATGTTAGCTAGTTTGGGTAATGAAATGTCTGCAAGAAAACAAGCAAGCTAAGAGAGCACCAAGGATCTCTCATTTCAACTCTGAGCTACAAATATTCTCCTTTATTGGTATCATCTTATGTTTATAAGGATTTTTGAGCTGTAAATAGTATTGTTTTATGGGTTGTGCAGTTCATCCAAAATAAGTTTGTTTCAAAACTGATATACACACTGAAACTGGTATCTGCCTTCGATTCAAAATTTATTGTATACAAGATAACCTGTGACCCATTAGGTCATCATTTCAGAGATATTTCCTAATCTAAATAAACAGAATTACCACGGGAGGGGGAAAAAATTAGTGGGAGAGAGGGCAACTTCATGTCAAGTTGTCCACTGAGTTTCCTTGTGGGAAGTTGGCACTGAGCATTCGAAACCCTTCTTTCCTTCCTTCCTTCCTTCCTTCCTTCCTTCCTTCCTTCCTTCCTTCCTTCCTTCCTTCCTTCCTTCCTTCCTTCCTTCCTTCCTTCCTTCCTCCCTCCCTCCCTCCCTCCCTCCCTCCCTCCCTCCCTCCCTCCCTCATAATGTAGTCTTCTTAGGTATGAAATTAACAGTTACATGACAATGACAATCCCAATAGCAATGGATCTTTTGAGTATCCAAATTTCTTTCCCATGCTACCGTGTTTCCCCGAAAATACAACATGTCCCAAAAATAAGGCCAAGCCTGATTTTTGGGGTGGGCGTAAATATACGTCCTCCTCTGAAAATAAGCCCTAGTGAAGGGGTGGGCATGGCCAGCACAGGAGGCAGCCCTCCTCTTCCCTGGTCACCTCAGGGCTTCTCGGCCCCTTAATCGGATCAGCTGAGCTGTTCTGTCCACCATTCACAAAAAAGCTGATTCACGGGTGCCGCTCAGGCTATCGCCTCCAGCAAGTAAGTGCGGCCGCTTTTGCAGCCAATTGTGGCTGCAAAAGAAGCCGGAGGCCAAGCCGGAGGCCCACACACCTCGCGCCCTCCTTAATTGTGAGAGTCATAGCAGGCAATTCCGTCCACAGAACAGGAAAGGAAGGCATGGAAATCCATATACCTGAGACATCGGAAGAAGCCTGCGAGGAGACGCCGCTGCTGATGTGCAGGATATCTCCCCCACCCCACCTGTAGATCATCTTTTCAAAGAGGAGTTTCACCAGGACAAGGAGGTGGCTGGAGGCAGCGTTTGCATTGGGTTAGATTTTCTTTGTGAGGGGGATGATCTGGGGAGCGAGAGTTTTAGGAAGCCTGGGCTGGCATGGGGCAGTTTCTCCAGTGAAACGTCTTTTACTTTTACTTTACTTTATTTTGAATTTATATACCACCCTACTCCTGAAGGACTCAGGGCGGTGAACTGCCAAAAGATAAAACACACATAATACAAAATTTAAAAACAATTGATTTATTTTATCGTTCTGATTTATCCCCAGGGGTCAGCGTCTTGGGCTGGCCAGAGAGGGAGCGTCAGTTCTGAGCTTCAGAACAGGGTGAGAGGCAAGAAAATCCCCTCTCCCCATTTTCAAGCCGTTTACAAAAACGCCCCATTCCGAGCCTTCAGCATAATCCAGGATTGCAACATTGAAGATTCAGAATGGGGCATTTTGTGAAAGGCTTGAAAATGGGGAGGGAGGATTTTCCTACCTCTCTCCCTGTTCTGAAGGAAAGGACGGTGTGTGTGTGTATGAGAGAGAGAGATCCCTAACCCCCCCTCACCCCTCCCAAGGCAGCCACATTACTCCACTAACCTGCTTTCCTACTTCATTCTCCACTGCCACGTGCAGGGCAAGAAAAGTAGTCTGTGGTACTACTTCCAACTTCGTGAGATCTTTTTTTTTTTTTTGCGAGAAGTTGGAAGGTCTGAATTTCTGGTATTTTTTTTACCATAGTCGCACAGACTACTTTTCTTGTCCTGCAGGTGCAGCGAAGAACGGAGCTGGAAAGCAGGTTAGTGAAGGGATGTGGCTGCCTTGGAGGGGTGGGGTTGTGTGAGGGAACTCTCTCTGTGTGTGTGTGTGTGTGTGTGTGTGTGTGAGAGAGAGAGAGAGAGAGAGAGAGAGAGAGAGAGAGATCTGATCCAACCTTGGAGAGTTACTGTATACCAGGGCTGACGCCGGTGTGCTCTCTCTGTCTCTTTCACACACACAAACATACACACAGAGGTTCGCAGGAGCTGTTCACTCTCCTGGCAGTGCTGCTCTCGGCCACCCTGCTGGGCTACTCCTGCCTGGTGTAGGATGAGTTGGCCGAGATCTACGACTCCAGAGTGCCCCCCCGCTGCCGGTCTCCCAGGGCCCTTTGCTAGCCGCCACTGCTGGAGCCAAGCCACTTCACCTACTGCTGCTTTCAGGCTGCTAAGTGCCTTCCTGCAGGTCTACTCGGTACTGCAGGCTCCAGGCTACGAGCTGAGCCCGACGCTCTTCAGGCCCTGGTGGGCACTAGCTCTCATGCTGGCTGTGCGAGGCGATGTGGACAGCGCAGCTCCACCGGCAGCAGGGGGGGAGCTCCGGAGGTCATAGATTTGGGACTACTCACCTTACACCAGGAACGAGCAGCAGAGCAAGATAGCCAAAAGCAGTGCTGCCAGGAGGGCAAAGAGCCCCCATGAGGCCAGAACAGCACAGTCAGCTGTTCAGCAGCAATCCAGCGGCAAAGCCAGCAAGCAGGGCAGGCGGAGGCCAGAGCGCAGAGAACTTGGGTCATTCTGACCATAGGCAAACAGGTGGCGGGATGGAGAGGGTGGGGCCAATGGGCTTGCTGCTTCCTGTACCTCAAAAATAATATCCCCAAAAATAAGGCCAAGCCCTTATTTGGGGGAAGTGGTACCTTTAATTCAGTATTGGTGTCTGGCATGTGGTATACCAAATCTGGCTGTTCTACATAACAAGCAGAACTTTTTTTTCTTGAAACTAAAATAGTGGAAATAATAACTTGCGATGAACTAATAGTAAACTTGTGTTATGAACTATTTTTCCTTATGTTTATTCTTACGCTTATTTATTCTACTTATCTGAAGTAGATATTCCTTATTCTACTTAACTGAAGATGTTAAAAATGTATTTTATTGGGCAGTTGTTTCTGAACAAACAAGAGCTGAGCATGTCAAAACCCCATTTATAGTGTGATATTCATGCCTTCAACTAACATAGTTAGAGCCTATTTTTCTTCTCTTGCATTAACTTTGATGAATATTTATATTGAAACCCAAGTTCACTACATTTAATCTATAAAAATTAAGTAGCAAGACTTTTTATTTTTAAAAAGAGTTTGAGGAATAAAAATCAGCTTTGATGAAGGAGAATCAACTGGTATCCGATGCCCCGTTCTATATTTTATCACAAAAGTTATACCAGTTAACAGTTAAACAGTTAAGAGTTAAACAGTACTTTTTTATAAAGCCTTAGTAAGACCTCACTTAGAATACGGCATTTAGTTTTGGTCACCACAGTATAGCAATAGGAATAGCATTTAGACTTATATACTGCTTCACAGTACTTTACAGCCCTCTTTGTTTACAGAATCAGCTTATTGCCCCCAACAATCTGGGTCCTCATTTTACCAACCTTGGAAGGATGGAAGGATGTGTCAATCTTGAGCCAGTGAGAATCGAAATATTGGCAGTTAGCAGAATTGGCCCATAATACTGCATTCTAACCACTACACCACCACAACTCTATCTTATAAAAAAGATATTGATATTGAGCAGGGGATTGGATCAGAAGACCTCCAACTCTTGTTATTCTATTATAATACAGTAGTAAGTAATGTATTTTGGCTTTATATGTTAAAGCAGATATTCAACCATTTAGGTTAGGTTAACCTAAGAACATGATGTTACACAATAGACTAGATTTTGCTAGGATATTTGGCTTGGATTTTGCAAACCCAACCTTGGCATTTTATTTGCTTAGCTTTGGAATTTTCTTTTCACATGTACGATGCAAACATTTTAGTATACGGCTGTTTCCCCAGAAAAATATTCGAATTTTTTTGTAAAAAGGATTGCTTTGGCTGTTCATGAAAACAATGTATCTTTGCCCCCAACAGTCTTTTCTTTCTGGTGTTGGACTACAACTCCCATTGTTTCAGGCAACATGGCAGAGAATGGACAAAATAACCCTATTATGTGAGTGAAGAAGAAGCTTTTCCAAAACAAATATACCCCAAACAAAATTCAAAGAACTCTTCTGAGCTCTAGTCTCACAAAAGTTTGTACCACAATATATAATTTGTATCTTACAAACTATATATTGGTTGCAATGTAGCCCAAGTCTTCAAAAAAGCTGCTATTTAGAATGTTTTGTGCCATTGCTTTAGTTTCAGTTTCAGAAAAGGCACTTTGTTGTTTTGCTATTCTTATTTTTTCTCCCTTTGAATTGCCAAGCCCTTTGACCTTTTGTTCACATAACTGTAGTATTTCCTGTTTAGATAGAGATATATACAGATTTTATGGGAACTATTCTGAACTTTATGAGAGATAATAAGGTGCAGATTCGGTAGCATGGCTTTTCCCAAATGTGCTATTTTCAAGTATATTATGTTATTGAGAAAAGGAAATCCCAACCGTGCTCTGTTCAAATCAAACAAGGACTGGGTTTTATTGCCTCCTCATAATCCCATCTAAGATCCCACAGGCAAAGTGACACTTTTTGTTTTTGTTTTCCTATCAGACTTGGTACAAGTTGTTGGGTGTTCTGGCTTTGTAGAACAAAGCAATGTGTGTTCCTGCACTACATGCATTCTCACTAATCTGACTAGCTCTGCTAGAATTGGGTGGATGAAAAAGCCTTTGCATTCCTCTTTAAAGTAAAATAATGAAGAAGAAAACCAATCTTAGAGAATTTAAGAAGTCTTCCAAAATAAGTGAGTTGATGCTGTGAAATTCTTCTGGCAGGCTCCTGGCAGTTCTGCTAAAATGTTGTTGGGATGGGGGAGAGCTTGATCATTTTGCACCTGCTCTTCTAATTATGTGTGTCATGTCTGCCAAAAGCGTTATAGCAATTACCTAATTAAGCTTCCCAATGTGGCTGTGAGGAAATGAGACCAGGTGGAATTATTCCACTGATAGGGAAACCTGAATCAAGAACTGCAAGTCAGTGATAAAAAGGTGTCTCTCAAATCAAAGGAAAGTTTAGATGTTTTGGGGAAGAGTTTATGTAGTATCATATGAAGAAAAAATACCTTGGTAGTTTGTTGTGTTTAATACTCCTATTCCTTCTTAAATAAAAGGGATTGTAAAATACCACTTTTATTTTTAAGTTGTTATGCTACCCACTCCAGTAGACTCTGGGCAGCTTACAAAATCTAAATAAGCAGTTAAAATAGTTACAAGCACAAAATGGTTAAATAGTTTATGTGTAAAAAGCATGCCTCCCAACTGCTGATTTTATAGTTGATCTCCTTTAATAGCTTGGCGGGCAAGGCACAATATTGAATGTCCAACTCAAATCCATGCTGACATTTAAAATATTTTAACAAGACCCATATTTTAAGGCAGAGTTGTGATAAGAGATTTCTGTACTGTCCTGTATAACCACCAGCTGTTAAAATTTTCCCTGTTTCAAAAACAATTTTTTGTCCAATGTGGAGTTCATGGAGGATGGCTGGCTAATGAAAAACACAATTTGTTTGAATTCTGTATTTGAATTCATTCTGTTATTAACTGTCAGAAATATTATGTATGGAAATGCCTTTTAGGGGGAAAGATTTTTTTAAGTGTTTGTCACTTCTTATTTCCATAAATAGGTTTTGTTGCAAAAACTTAGATTTAAACTCTATTCATGGATTTTTTTCAGGCTTGCAAAGCAATAAAAATCATACCTAATAGCTGAACACTTTTCAATTTGCTTTGGTATTGTCTTTTTTTTTTAAACTCAAGATCAGATTCCTTTAATAATTGCATGACACACTTTCACCCAAGTTATTTTGCTGGCTAGGAATGGGCCTCCTAATGTCCTGGTACACCACAATGTCACATTAGACAGACAGCTATTCAGAAGATTCTTTTGCAAACCATTCTTTCAAGAAGAACCAATGTAGTCATTGTTCAGAACTTCACTGCTCTTCCCATAGCTGCCAGCCAGCAGAATAATAGGCAGAACAGTTGACTTGATGCCTGCACAAGCAAAGAATTGTTATCTTCTTTATGACCCACTAACTAAATGACACACACATAAAAACCAGTGAAACATTTGAAGAATTGTATTTTCTATATGCCTCTATGTGCAACTAAAAGAATCTGCTACCATAAATTAGTTTTGACCAGTTACATAATGGTATTAAATTTACCTCACTTTTTCCATGTGTGAGATCTAGTCCGTAACCCGTTCCTGTGGCATTTCTCAAGGTTATATTCTCTCCCCACTCCTATTTAACATCAACATGAAACTGCTGGTGAAGTCCTTTGTCAGGCCTCAACAATATATTAATGAAACCTAGCTCTGTCTTAAGATGATCAAGTGATTATATCCATGTTCTTAGTATCTGGAGGCTGTGGTAATCTGGGATGAACAGCTTCAGCTCAACTCAAGTAAAACCAAATGTCTATCTTGATTCTTCCAGTGCTGATGATTCTCATCAGTTGTTGGAATCCAGGTACAGGGAATGACACTCATTCATTTTTGTAATCATTCTATCTTGTTGGCCTCCAAGGCTTTGCAGTTCCTTTGAAAGATGTGCTTTGCATTGCACTTATCAATTCATTAAAACAGCTGCCTTTATTCAGGTTTTGATAGCTGTTTTGCAAGTTGTTCTTACAGAGGGCATAGGGAATGTCCTGAAGAACAAGAAAAAGAGCTGCTACTAAGGCAAAGATCAGACAAGTGGGACATGAGTTCTTTCCAAGAAACTAGTTTGAGACTCTCAGACACATTCGTTCCTAATTCAAACGAAGATAAAGTGCAAGATTTTGTCACTGTAGCTGATCTAATAAGCTATAGGCATTGCTTTCTTAGTTTGGTGAACTTCAGAGGACTGACAGTTCCTCACTGATTCCACATATACGTGCATGTACAGCAACTTTACTTTGTGTTTGCACCCAGCAATATGCTGTGGCTGATGAGAATCCATGCATAGCCAGCCAGGAGAAGCCAATGAAGTAGCTACATGGATGTGAAAAAAGACAGAACTGCTTTCATCTTTCAAAGTGTGGTATTCAGGTGTTCTCCCCTCTGTCAGAAAGCACTTTACAGGATTTGCACAGTCCTACTGGACACTGTGGGAATAGAATGCTAGACTGCATAGGTCTATAGGTTGATCAGAAGAGTTTATTTTACCCAGTGTTCTTAGCAAAGTTAGATTATGGTGTCTCTGATGAGGCTTTTGCTGTTTCTAAATCCTTACTTGGGAGGGCTGAAGAGATAATTAGTAAATGATGTCATGACTTGGCTGGAAATCAGTTGAGGCAGCGAAGGCTGGCTTATAATATAAACACTTTTAAAATGTTTATCATAGGTTTTGCCATTTTCCATATTTGTCAAGTAATCTTGAAGAGAATGAAAGGTTTTCTGGTACAGCATAGTAACTAGAGAGATTTCCATAAAAAGGCACAGAGAATGCTTTGAGGAACAGAAGATTTCTGAGTTGGCAGTAGCAAGTGAGGCCTGACCTTGTACAGAGGAAAAAAAAATGTCTAAATCACTCCCTGTTGGGAATATGAAAGCAATCCTAGTTGCTTGCAGCTCTCCTTTATAATTTTATTGCTCAATGGCACATACTTCTGTGCAACTGAAGGTGGAAACATAAATTATGTAAGTGAATATTAATGCATTTGAAAGTAAAATGTTAATGCCTTGGAATTCACATGTAGCTGTTTTACTCATTTCTACAAAATTTTAATGTGTCAGAGCTGTATTCATACTATTTGACTTCAAATAACAGAGAATATAATATATCTGTATCAATGCAGATTAGGGAAAAAACATATAATTTGTTTTTATCATAGTTATATATTGCTTTTTTAATCTGAAGTCTGTTCAAATCTATAAGGAGCTCCACCTTGCTGCATGTACCTGTGATGTTTTTTTAACCCAACAGTCTTTCAGTGTTCTTACTCACATAGAAACTATTGCCCAGGTAGATTTTAAAAATGTTAACACTGTACAGATGGGTACCTGCTAACTTAGCAACATCATCAGTGATGTGAAGTTCATGGAGAATGGTATATATTATATCCTGATGCCCCTTTCATTGCTTGCATATTGCTTTATACATGCCTTAAGATACTGATTAGACCTACGATCACCAGACCTTTTATTTGTTGTTTCCACCTTCCTCAGTTTTTTTCACTTCCTTTTTTTAAAAAACAGTCTATTTCTTCATCAATATCACCCTATCCAAATTTTAGGGCCTGAAAGCAAAGCGATAGTTGAAAGTTGGACTCAGTAGTGATGGTAGGGTGGCTTTACTTTGTTTTGTTCATTTTATTTCCATTACTTTGACTGTCTCTTATTTAACTGTAATGAAACAGCTGCATGTTCACAATCTGTCAAGTGCTATAAGGCTGGAAAGCTCAGGAAAGAAGAACCACTTGAATTTTTAAAAAGATCTTTATTGCTGGTAGAGTATTTTAACAGTATCTTGAAAGCCTATCAAAGTGACTCTCCCACTCAACTTATACCCAGCATTATTAAGGCAGAGTTGTTTTGCATCTCTTTGTCATATTTATTCCATTATAAGTTTAAGGAATATTTTTTGAACTGATTTCAGCTATCTTATTTAACTGTTTAGTTCCATACTCCTAGAGTCTGGCAGGCATTCCATCATTTAAATGTAACTGGTTGGACACCTAGATTCTCCTGTTTTTTTAATACTAGTGTACCATTGTCATTACATGAAAACCAATGGTTTGGAATAAAGATTCAAATAATTTAATTTGCAATAAAACTATTCAAAATAAATAGAAACATTGAATATATAATGAGTTTTTTCAGTTTTTCAGTCTATAACAGTTACATAAATGAACTCGTTTTTAAATATATGTTTTTATTTTATTGAAAACAAAATACGTTGCTATGCTTTCCAACAACATATATCAAAAGAAAAAAACAGAAAAAAACAATTAGAGTCCAACAAGGAGTTGAAATAAATTAGCATTCAATGGCTAATCAACTTTGTAAAGTAAAAGTTCTTTTAGTGTGTATTAGCATAGCAAAATTTTGTTTTATTAATTACTAATTTCTCTTTTACAGCTTCTCAGTATTTGAATAGACCACATCATGCGTGAGTACAAGCTAGTGGTCCTTGGCTCAGGTGGTGTAGGCAAGTCTGCTTTGGTAAGTTTAATGTTCAGTAAAAAGCAAAGTTTCTCACTTCTTCAAGAGTTTGATTTTTCAAAAAAGTGTATTTGAAATCTTCCAAGTTTGACCCTTAATGCAATAATTAATAGTCAAGATGTTTGAATTTAAAATATTCACAAAAGAGATATTTCTTTAAGTAGTTGCTTCTATAATATTCATAGGGCAAAATTCTGAATTAAACCAAACAAGAAAACTTAGAATATTAACATCAAGGTTATCTGATTTCCATTTTCATGGGAGCTTCTGTATCCTCTATAATGCCTGGGAATTGAAATTTGCTTAGTAAACACATTGCCTTCATAATGTTTGTTCTAATAACTTATTTCTAAATTATTATGTATACTCAGCAGCAGCATTTTGTGTGTGTGTGTGTGTGTATGCTCCCTCCCATATTGGGGTAGACCATCATATATATAACATATATTGTAATGTGTGTAACCTCAATAGATTTAACATCTTTAAACATATATGAAGTTGATACATTTTTTTCTGGATAAATGAATCTTGGACCAAACTTTGTAGTATATTTTAATTAAAATTTGGAAGGCATACCAGCAACCAAATTCAATAAAACAAGTGATCACAACAAATCTAGAGAAACAGTTTGTCACCCTTAATTTAGGCCAATGGCATCTGTGTGCATTTTGAATGATGAAACGGGTGTTTTCCACAAAATGCTAAGCTTGGAAATAAGGACAATACAGTAGGTTATAACTGGAAAGTCACAGGGAGGCTTGGGATCTGAGCACTTAATTGCATCTCTTAGATTATCTTTGATTTTTAATGTAATGCAAGGTAGATAATTAAGTGCCAATTTCCAGCAATGTAAAGGGTTTAAGAGCATTTTGAAAAGTTTACTGTACAATATAGTTAAAACCCCATATTGTACTTTTAGTTAACTGAAACTGAATTGATAGAGCTGAATATTGTTAGAAGCTTAAAATACCACCGTTTAGATGCTGATAAACATTGGTGCTTACTTTAAATTCTAAGCCTTAAATTACTATGCCTCCATGTTTACTTTATTGCTCTTTTAAGTATCATATATGTAGCCTTGAATAAAAAAAAATAACATGTTTGGTGTTGGCCTACTAAAGGGCGTGAATTAGATAGTGTAGGCTTTTGTAACGTTCTGTGACTAATGATTTGTAATGCTGAAATAGATATAGAGACTAAAAACTGCACTGGTAAACTAAGGAATCTCTTTTTAGCGGTTGTCCTCATTATCTTTGAAAGTAATAAAATTACAAAGAACCGATTCCCAAACAACCTTTTCCCTAAAAGATTGTGATCACAAAGCAAGTAAATTTAAATGGATGTGTTATATAGTACGGTAGATAGATACGTTTAAAATCTAGTCAATTTGAATCATGATGGAAATCATTAATTTAAGAAGACTGAGTTTAATTATATAGATCATATTTATTCACTAGTCTGGAAGTTTCTAAAATTGTTTCTAGTACTAATATGGATTCTTGATTGTGTGCGTTTGTGTTTTCAGTACTTTTATATTTCTACTATACTTTGAAAAAAGATGTATATGAAAAATGCCTTTTAAAGATTATTTTTATTAGAAATAACAATCACTGAGCACAAGTTCTCTTTTAAAAATACAGGGAATTTATGTGCAGTACATTTTTTATACTAAAATCTTACACTTTGGCTAGACAGATTCTTTTAGTTTCTCCTTGGCATTCTTTTTGATTGTTCTTTGTTAGCACTCAAAAAAAGTCCCTCCTTGATTGATCTGTTTTTATTAGATTTTATTTAGTGGTGACAAAGTCAGTCAATATTAATATTGTTCAAGCTGGCCTTGCTGGATGACCCTGGGAAAAGAAGCTCTATTTTTCACTATTAGGGAATAGCATTGACTTATTTAATTCTGATAAGATGATAGAAAGGAACTATCATTAGCCCACAACTTTATTGGGCACTCTACTGAAAGTTATACTTGCTTGGTCTGAGTACTTCCAGATGTGTACATTTCTAAAGTAGAATTTTCCAACTCACATAGTCATTGCTAAGAAATCTGAGAGTTGAAGGTTGTTTTCTGGAGGATATTCTGATTGAAGAAGGCTGTTGAAAATAAAAATAATATAGTCTATTTTTCTGATGTACTTGGCTTACTCTATGTAGTTTTGTTCAATATTCAGTGTAGTCCCACATTTTGGATTAAAAAAGTGGAATTTAGTATTCTGGCCTCACAAATGGTAATTCTTATCTGGTTTTATGTTATAATAAATCCACTTGATATGTTGTAAAGTTGTAAATTCAGTTCAGGTTTCTTACATGTTTAAGCAGACTCATCAGGCACAGTATTTAAAGAGATAGCAAAAGAGAATCCAGAAATAAACTGAACCAGAATTTTTTTCTGCCAGTTACTTACTGACCTGTGATTGATCCCTATCTACTCCACTCAGACACACCCACACTTAGAGACTGCTTCCTCTCATATATTACATTTTGGATCTTGAGATTATCCTTGAGGAGTTATTTTTTAGTTGTTAAGTGAAATAAGGTAATAAAAAGAAGAACTACTACACTCCTATTTTGATTGCATCTTCTTTGAGAGGAGGATACTTACTGTATGTATTCATCCAATAATTATGACAAGCAGGATGAATAGGCAGGATTGAAATGGTGAGCATGATATATCTTGATTTCACCAAAACATTTAATAATGTACATCATAGGATTCTGATTAGTAAATTAGTTGAATCAGGATTGGATATCCACAATTAAGTGGATACATAAAATAGTCAGTATCCACCTGTGCAATTTAAGAGTTGGGTAACCTTAAAATAAACTGCTGAAGAAGATCGCAACTTGATAGTAAAGTTCATATTGATTTCTTACTACTCCAGATTCCTACATATGAATATCTGAAGGCATGTATTGCTGAAATAAACAGGTTATTCCTATTGCTACTCTTAATCTTTGTTTCCCCCTCAAGTTTTAGATTACAATTTCCTCTAGGAAGGGATTAGTTTTCCTATATTCTACATAGCACTAAATATGCTAATGGTGATAAATAATAATAAGCAGTTGCTTACAAAAAATTATTCTACCATTGGCTAAATTTAAGCCACAGTACCATAAGTCTTTGCCTTTCCTATTGTGCAATTATGCCTTTGATAAAAATATAAAAATCTGATATAATTAATAAAATGAATGTTCTAAATAATTAAAATCACTGATGTATACTCTTCTTTTGCTATTTGAAGGAAAGCTATTACAACATACGTATTTACAGAGTAGCTGCACTCCTGTATTTAGAACACTGGCTCTTTTGCAAATGGCTTAGGCAAGTGAGAATTTTCTATAATTCTGTGTTTCTTTGGCAATAAATATGTTCAAATCATTTACCTTATGTCCACACTGTACTTCAATTCAATTATTTGGGTCATCTTCCCCATTGAAGCTTTTTTTAATAGGATGAGTTACATAAAAAGAACTGAAACTGGTATTTCATTTTGATTATATATTGGGAGACCTTTTTATAGGAGAAAGTGTAGGTTGAGCTAGACTGGCAGTATGTCTGTAGTCAACCTTCCTAAACACAATTGCAAGAAAGCACCTATGAGCATGAAAGGTATAACATTGGTTTCTTGCTTGTTAAGAATTTTCTGAAGCATTCATCAGTTTCTTGAATACAATGATGTTTTCTGCAGATAATTAGACTTTCAAATCTGAAACCACTTATTAGGAGCAATAGCACTTGTATCCCTTGTTCTCAAGAGAAATTTTACAGCTAAACAAAATGGGGTGGTTATTTAAAGATGTAGTAGTGGCTAGAAAAGCTTATTTTTCAGACACTGCAGAAAAGGCTCATTATATATAAAGGGGAAACACCCAAATCCTATGCTTTTGAATTATTTTCATTTAATTCTGGAAAGCAAAGGGTTTCATTTTTAGAGTTAATGCTTGTTAAAAAGTGAGAAAGGCCTATTTTGAAAGCTTGCTGGTTGGCCTCTAATGAATGTGTAAAGTGGTGGTGGTGGTGTTTATAGTATAGCTCATAGAAAGTAGTAAAGTTGCTGAAAAATAGGAAGATTCTAACAAAGGGTAGCTTGAGTCCATTGGAATATAATTCCAAATTTCTCATTGTTTAGATTTTTATTTATGGATCAGGAGCACATATTGCTTCAGTAATGAACTCTAATTTCAATTACTTGGTTTATGCATAACTATCAGAATCTAGCTTCATATAGTATCTTCTTTGACTAAAAGAATGAAAGAACAACAAGATACCATAAATTTTAGTATATTGAACCACTTGGCCCTACTTTTCATGCCCACTTATCTCTGAGCTATGATTGTCAACATAGTGCCTTGATTCTGATGCCTCACATCTTTAATATATTATCTAATGTGTGTGTGTGTGTGTGTATGTATATGTATATAAATAAATATAAATTGTGTGTATACATACATACATACATACATACAATGAATTCCTATGACTCAGACCTGGCTTCATTCAGACTATATGCTTTGCATGTAACAAAGTACCTGGTTAATAAATTAGAGTATCCACAATGGAGGAAGGTCAAGGTAAAAGGGAGAGTGAATACATGGGCACTTAGTTAGAATGACAGTACATTTATATTGAACCATATTTCTCTGTCAGCATATACTTTATTCCTATGAGGTACATTCAGAATATGTTTCTTTATTAGTAGAACTATTTCTGTGTGTGTGAGAAAGGGGGGGGGGAAGATATTGCACTTATATAGAAATATGGAAATGCTTGTTAAATTAATGGATGAGCAAGTCACAAGATAACCTTGGACATTGGATATCAACTGCTATCATTCCCAATCAATCCATGAAGGCTTTTGAATTAAGAGAAAATAGTCTAATTGATCAGTATTGGAATAGTTTAGGAATCAGTATACGAGGAGTGTAACATATTCTAAAGGAATTCAAGCTGGTTGCCATAATTTCTTATTTGAAAACAGACTAGTTAAACTTTATAACTGGACTAGTGTCATACATGCTTGGAAAAATAAACCCATTCATATGTTTCATTGAACTCATGAAAGGTTGAAACTCATTTTTCAGTAAAGAACCTGTTCTAAATCACATAGGTAAATGTATATTATAAATATATATATATATATATATATATATATATATATATATATATATATATATATATATATATATATATATATTTATTCCTCTAGACCTTGGAGCATGGAAATGAGACTCAAATAACCAAATTCAAAACTGTACTATTACTTGAATAGTCTGTTGTAGATTTTGGCTTCAGGCAACTAACCAAGGATATGTTTCCCCTTTCCTTCTTTTCCAGACTGTGCAGTTTGTTCAGGGAATTTTTGTTGAAAAATATGACCCCACAATAGAAGACTCCTACAGAAAGGTAAAATACCAGTTTTTCAAAAGATATGTTAAATCATACCCTTTATTTCAATCAATGAACAGATATACATTTTATGCCTTATCTGAGATAAAATTAATTTACAATGATCAATAGTTTCCCTGCAATACAGATTCTGATTGTGGATCATTGGTTCTTTATACTGTACTGTACTTGTATTAGACTACGCTATGCTATACGCTATACACTATACACTATACACTATAAACTATACAGATACCTATACTTAGATTTCTTTTTTTCTGTAAAATGATAAAGATATGATCTCATCTGGAATCATGACCCTCAGGGAAAAAAACCTTGATTCTTCTCCATTTCATTTCACTGCAAACAAAAATGGATATTTGTTCCAAAGGTGGTGTTGGAGCAAATTATACTCATAAGATAAATTGTTTTAGCAGTGATTTGTTGCTAGACAGTGGGGAATGGTCTTTGAAAAAAGGGCTCAATCTAGTTTTACAGTACTGTGTGAATTGGTTTTTCCTACTTATGTAATTTCTCAAATAATCAGCCATCTCTCCAAAGCCAGGAGAGTTCATTATTAGAAGCCTGTTGCAGCTCCATATGTTAATACCAACAATTACATGGAATGAAATTACAGTTAATGCAGGCTTCTTCTACAATATCAGATAAAATATGTAAATCAGAATTTGTTAAAGCTATTTACTTGCAGCATATTAATACATCGTGTTTATGTGAAATGAAGATGAAATTTAAGTTGACTCCACCATAAAAGTATAGAGGTTTTTTTTTTTTAAAAAAAAAATCTCTATGCTTATAGTATTAGTATACTCTCAGCTAATAAAAGGCACCCTGTTATTAAGCCGGTTATTAAGACCAGCTGCCTGCAATTACTGCAGGTTCAAATCTCGCCAAGGCTCAAGGTTGACTCAGCCTTCCATCCTTTCTAAGGTAGGTAAATTGAGGACCCAGTTGTGGGGGCAATAAGCTGACTTTGTATAAATATACAAAAGAATGAAGGCTATTGCTTAGCGCATTGTAAGCCGCCCTGAGTCTCTGGAGAATTAAAAAAAAAAACTTTTCAATTTAAAGTTGAATTATTTGGGGAAAACATTTTTTTTTCGGTATGTGAATTTTCTACTTATTGCAAAAGTAACACAAGCTAACTAATTACACGAAAGATTTTTTAAACAAAGTATGCAACTTATATTCCCCAATGATCATTATTGCAGTAATTTGTTATTACAAGCCACAACATTTATAAAATCCACAATGTAGATAAAGTCCTTTATAATTTCATTTCAGATATTTTTACTCATGATTATAATACATGTCAACACTGTCTAATAAAAACTTCCAAAAATGAGTACTACTGTCCATTTGGATAAGTATTCTAGTATGCCAAAGCTTGGCATATAAATAGTCAAAGATATGCTTTAATATGTTTAATTTCAAATTGGCAACCTATGGTAGAGCTAGAAAAAAAATACCCTTCTTTGCTTTACAAACATTAGATATTACTGAATGAAATTGTCTGAGTAAGTTCCTGCCAAACCTATAGATGTTTGGCAAAGATTGGGTTCATCCAGTGCATTAAACCATAATACGGCTTTTTTTATTTCATCTTCATATAATCGTCCCTTTTGTAGTTGGGTAGCTATGGCTAATAGTGTACTATGCAATACCTTGTATTCAGTATAACATAGCTAAGCAAACAGGTTTAGAGTGATATGCAAAGCACACTACTGAAAACTTTTCTGTTATTCTACAAATTTGAGAATTTGTAGAATAACAAATTATACTGATTAATCTGTGTATTTGTAAATACTTGTGATCATGAAGTGTCTTACCATAGTTGTGTGCTAAATTTTTAATGATTCGGTTGTGTGTCTTGTTCCTTTGCTTTTCAGCAAGTGGAAGTAGATTGCCAACAATGTATGCTTGAAATCCTCGATACAGCAGGGACAGTAAGTACAAATCTATAATACATTTTGAAATATTTCCATTTGAAGATGGAAGCAAGAACTTGAGATCCAGTGGTTAGGAGAAGGGATCTATCTTCCTTGGTCTAATTTTGCTCATAATATATTCAAGAGTAGCTCACGTCATACAGTTACATATTTAAGGTTGCTTTTATGAGAAATAAATTGGAATTTCATGATCTTGGTTTCCAAGTACAGAATTCCAATAATATTTTTTAAAATATTTACACAATTTTGGAATAATTTAGCTTTGCTTAACTATGACTTAACTTTTGTCACTTATTGGACTCTTACCAGACCAACCTGTTATGGTCATTAGCTAGGGTTAATGTCAATTGCAAAGCAGGTAAATATGGAATTAAATTTCCATATTCCTGCATTTTATTATTACTTTGCTCTTTACAGCAGAAGTTAATCGATTAACTTCTAGATTAACAATAAACACATGTTTATTGGACCCGTGTCCCTCCTGGTTGGTGCTGGCTTCTCGGGAGGTTACACGAGGCTGGCTCCAGGGGATTATTAATGCTTCATTGAGTGAAGGTGACTTTCCCGCCGCCTTGAAAGAGGCGATGATGAGGCCTCTCCTCAAGCCTTCCCTGAACCCAGCAGTGTTAGCGAATTATCGTCCAGTCTCCAACCTTCGCTTTGTGACGAAGGTTGTTGAGAGTGTGGTGGTGCGACAGCTTCCCCAGTACCTGGATGAAACGGTTTATCTAGATCCGTTCCAGTTGGGCTTCAGGCCTGGGTACAGCACGGAAACGGCATTGGTCGCGTTGGTTGATGATCTCTGGAGGGCTCGGGACGGGGTTGTTCCTCTGTTCTGGTCCTATTAGACCTCTCAGCGGCTTTTGATACCATCGACCATGGTATCATGCTGCACCGGTTGGAAGAGTTGGGGGCGGGGGGCACCGTGTTGCGGTGGTTCTCCTCCTTTCTCTCCAACCAGTCGGAGTCTGTGTTGGCAGGGGGCAGAAGTCGACTCCGAGGCGCCTTGTATGTGGGGTGCCACAGGGGTCGGTCCTCTCGCCCCTTCTGTTCAACATTTATGTGAAGCCACTGGGTGAGATCACCCGTGGTTTCGGGGTGAAGTACCATCAGTACGCTGATGATACTCAGCTGTACATCTCCACCCTGGACCACCCTAATGATGCCCTGGAAGTGATGTCCCGGTGCCTGGATGCTGTGCGGATCTGGATGGAGAGAAACAGACTTAGGCTCAACCCATCCAAGACCAAGTGGCTGTGGTTTCCGGCATCCCAATATAGTCAGTTGGTGCCATCACTGACTATTGGGGGCGAATCATTGACCCCCACGGAGTGGGCTCGCAACTTGGGTGTCCTCCTGGATTCACGGCTGTCTTTAGAAGAGCATTTGACGGCTGTGGCCGGGAGGACTTTATATCAGGTCCGCCTGATTCGCCAGTTGCGTCCCTTTCTGGATTGGGACTCCTTATGCACAGTCACTCATGCCCTCGCCTGGACTACTGTAATGCTCTCTACATGGGGCTCCCCTTGAGGAGCACCCGGAAGCTCCAACTGGTCCAGAATGCGGCTGCGCGGGTGGTTAAGGGAGTGACATGGCGTTCCCATGTAACACCTCTCCTGCACTGCGAGCTGCACTGACTCCCGGTGGTCTTCCGGGTGCGCTTCAAGGTCTTGGTTACCACCTTTAGAGCGCTCCATGGCTTAGGACCTGGGTACTTACGAGACCGCCTTCTGCCACCAGTAGCCTCTCACCGGCCAGTACGCTCCCATAGAGAGGGGCTCCTCAAGTTGCCGTCGGCCAAACAGTGTCGACTGGCGGCCCCCAGGGGGAGAGCCTTCTCTGTGGGGGCACCTGCCATCTGGAACGAGCTCCACCCGGAGATACGGAGGATCTGGACTTACGCACTTTCCGCCATGCCCTCAAGTCCTTTTTATTTCAACAGGCTGGCCTGGCCTAACCTCCTTTTTAATTGTTAATTTTAATTTTAAATTTGTTTTAAAACAATAGGGGTGTTTTAAATTGTTTGGGCCAAATTATTTAATGTGCTTTTATATTGTTTTTAAATTTTGTATTATGTGTGTTTTATCTTTTGGCTGTTCACCACCCTGAGACCTTAGGGAGTAGGGTGGTATATAAGTTCAAAATAAAGTAAAGTAAAAATAAAGTAAAGATTTGATCTGAAATCATGTATTCCCCTAACATATGGTCTGACTACAGTTTTCTAGAGCTAGCTGGTTGTTTCAGCTGTGCTGGGTAAGTGTATATAAGAGAGAAGAAAGAAGAGTCTAGTTGGAATATTACACAATTGTCTTTCACTGAAAAAATAGAGGCACACTCATGTACTGTATGTAAAATATAAGATAACTCCTAAATTAACACTGGAGAACATAATTGTTTGGGATACTTTTTTTCATTTCTAACAATGACACTTTTGTCTCTGGTTTAACATGAGCTAACTCTATTGAATAGTTAATTTTTAAATATATGTATATATTGATTACAGGAGCAATTTACCGCAATGAGGGATCTGTATATGAAGAATGGTCAAGGATTTGCACTAGTTTATTCTATTACAGCACAGTCCACGTTCAATGACTTACAGGACCTGAGGGAACAGATCTTAAGGGTCAAGGACACTGAAGATGTAAGTAAATAGGATTTTTGTCTTGTGAACTGCAGCATTTTTAAACAAGGCAGCATCTGTTTTTGTGCAGTGTCTATGTGACTGAAAAACTGTTCTAAATATTTTGTATGATGCAATAACATTCTCAGTTGATTGAATATTTCATTTATTTATGTAGATATTACTGGAGAATTAGTCACTAATGTTCAGCATCTTGAATGGACACTGAACTCTTGAAAAATTCAAATCATGTAATAAAGGGTCATTGCATATCTTTTGCTGTAGACAAGTTAACAGTTAAGCTAGATGCTCCATCCTGGCCTCCCAAAGCATCAGCTTCCACTGAACTATGTTTCTAGTGTTCTCAAAGACATATTTAGTTCCATTACTTTTTTTTTTACCTAGAGATGCATTTGTCACTCTTAATAAGAAATGTTGTTTCTAATTACCCTTTCAACTATTTCATGGCTTTTTAAAAACTGAATGACATTTTTGGTAAATTAAAAATCAAAAGTACTACCAAACTTAATTGCAAAACAATTTAAAATGTTGCACATACAGTAAATAATCCTTCAATAACTTACAACAACACAGGTTTTTTTACAACAACACAGAGACTCCTAGAGAGGCTCTGGCGGCTGGGGACAGCAAAAAACCTCACTTCCTGTCCAACCGGAAATTGGGAAACGGGCCGTTTCTGGCCTCTGGAGGGCCTCCAAGGGGGTGGGGAAGGCTGTTTTTGCCCTCCCTAGACTCATAGAGAGGATCTGGAGCCAGGTGAGAAAGAAAAATGGGCCTACAGGGCCATTGCATGCCGGGGGGGGAGTCGCATGCGCGGGGGCAGGGCACATAGAATTATGGGTGTGGGCAGATGCGTGCGTGATCCTCCCCGCCGCCCCCTCCTGGCACGCAATGGCAAAAAGGTTAGCCATTGCTGACATAGAATAACAAGGTTGAAAAAGACTCTTCTACTCCAATCCCCTACTCAAGCAGGACATCCTATACCTGTGATGGCGAACTTATGACACGCGTGCCAGAGGTGGCACACAGAGCCCTCTCTGTGGGCATGTGTACCATCACCCCAGCTCAGCCAGCTGGTCGTTGAGTTTCTGGCGCTCTGGTGCGCACGCCTTCTGGTTTGGGCACTCTGTGCCAAAAAGGTTTGCCATCACTGCCCTATACCATTCTGGACAAGCAGTAATCCAATCTCTTCTTAAAAACTTCTAGTGTTGGAGGACCCACAACTTTTGGAGGCAAGGCATTCCACTGGTTAATTGTTCTCACTGTCAGGGAATTTCTCCTTAATCGTAGGTTTGATGTGTTTGTGATAATCTTCCACCCATTATTTCTTGTCCTGCCCTCAGATGCTTTGGAGAATAGATTGACCCCCCTCTTCTCAGAAATAGCCCGTCGAACATGGGAACACTGTAATCATGTCACTCTTAGTTTTTCTCTTTGTTAGACTAGATATACCTAGTTCCCACAACCGTTCATATGGTTTAGCCTCCAGACCCCTTAGCATCTTCATTGATCTTTTCTGCACTCTTTCTATAGCTTTAGCATCTTTTTTGTATCATGGGACCAGAACTGATGCAGTATTCCAATGTAGTGTGGTGTTAACAGTGCAGTATAAAGTGTTACTATCACTTCATGTGCTCTTGAAACTATCCCTCTGTTGATGCAGCCTAGAATTGCACTGGTTTGGGTTTTTTTGGCAGTTGCAGCACACTGCTGGCTCATACTTAAGTCATTGTCCATTAGGACACCTAGATCCCTGTTATAGTCACTAGTGTTGAGCCAGCTACTACCTATTTTATACCTCTGTTTTTGGGTTTTCATGCCTAAGTCTTAAGACCTTTTCTCAGCACCAAATTGCATTTTGTTAGATAGGGCCCAGTGTTCAAGTTTATCAAGATCCTTCTGTATCTTGAGCCTATCTTCTAAAGTATTGACTATTCCCCCCAGCTTGGTTTTATCTGCAAATTTGATGGGTTCTCTATCTAGCCCCTCATCTAAATCATTTATGAAGATGTTGAAGAGTATTGGGATTAAGCTTGGGGTATTCCACTACATGATTCCCTCCATGTAGATGTAGTTACATTGAGGACTACACATTGAGTTTCCAGAATGCATTTTCCCCCTTTTTGAAGACTGGAACTATATCAGCTATTTCACCAGTGCTCCAGGGGTTTTGAAAGATTATGTTCAGTGGTTCCGAGATCACGTCTGCCAGCTCTTTCAGAACTCTGGGATGTAATTCCATCTGATTCTGGCAGTCTTAATTCATTCTCAAAAGAATTGCCTAATCCTTTCTAAATGAATTTTCTTCACATACTTGATGCATGTAATATATGATGTTGTCAGTTTGTCTGGCCATTTTCCAGAATTTGCTTTTTAACCAATTTAGGAAGCAGTCCTATGACTTTTGGCAATACTTTGGGTTAAGCTGGCTTTGGATGCAGCATAATTTCTGTTCTGTTACTGGGAATTTCTGTTCTGTTACTGCCAACAAGATAGGATACCTCTTGACAGAATGATCCCCTTTGCAGTAGTAGAAAGTTCAGCTGGATGGAACCAAAGTCTCAGTGTTTTAGAGATATGTTGTAGGATTCTAAGGCATTCTGTTTCTCTGTCACCTCCCCAGGCCTGAAGCTAATTTACCTCCCCTTACAGTGGGGCAATAAGAAATACAAGGGTGAAAATTAAGAGTTGTGGTCCCAACCATCTATTTAAGAGATAATGAGTCTTGGATGCAGCAGTCACTGAACTATAGAATATAAATTTTCAGTCCCCCCGCCCCCGCCATTCCATTTATATTTTTTCCACTACAGAATTTGTCCAGAACCTTCCTGTGCTGTTTCCTAAATATATTGCTGAATCCAAGTTGTGCTTTTTCCTATATATGTTTTTCTGCATTATCTCTTAAACTGCTACTTAAATAAAAATATTGGTGTACATTTTCATTATTAATAATAATTATCAAGGATTCTGAACTTGTTAAGTGCTTATCAAAGAGACATACATGCATTATGTCAGGCTTCAGAAAACAGCATTAACCAAATATATTTCATAAAACTGCTTAGTACTATACCTTTTATTTATTTGTTTATTTTATGCTACTCTAGGCAGAAGAATCTGAGCAGTTTACAGTTCTGTGTTTAATTGTAGGATTACAATCAATAGTTCACCACAGTGGTGAAATCCAAATTTTTTTACTACCTGTTCTGTTGGCGTGGCTTGGTGGGCGTGGTAGGGGAAGGATACTGCAAAATTTCCATTCCTATCCAGGGGAAGGATACTGCAAAAATCCTCATTCCCTCCCCACTCCTGGGGGAAGGATATTGCAAAATCTCCATTCCCACCCCACTCTGGAGCCAGCCAGAGGTGGTATTGCTGGTTCTCCGAACTGCTTAAAATTCTCCTACCGGTTCTCCAGAACCTGTCAGAACCTGCTGGATTTCACCCCTGATTCACCACCCCTCTGCCCACAACACCCAACAGAACAAAACTACTCTAATTCCATCCTCTTAGAACACTTATCTTCTGGATGTTGTTTCACCTTCCACCTGTCTCAAAGGCCCACTGAAAAAGCTAGTTTTCAGAAACTTAGTCAGTCTCTTAGCAAGATAGGGAAGGCTGTTCCAAAGACATAGGATTGGCCCTGAGAAGGCACAGCAGTAGAGTCCTTAATGATGACATTTTTTCTGTGACTGGACCAGAGGTAAAATCTAAAATTTATTACTACCGGTTCTGTGGGCGTGGCTTGGTAGTGGTGGGGGAAATGTGACTGGGTGGGCGTGGCCAACTTTTTTTTTTTTTTAACTTTTAAAAACATTTTTTCTATAACCTTAAGAGGTTGTAGAAAAAAAAAATGCTTTTAGAAGCCTCTGATGATCAGGCAGCTCAGCTGGGATCGTCAGAGGCTTTTAAAGGCTTTTTTTTTTTTCTACAACCTCTTCAGCCGAAGAGCTGAAGAGCCTTGGTACTACAGTGGTTTAAAGCACCCTGTTATTAACACAGCTGCCTGCAATTTACTGCTGGTTCGAATCTCTCCAAGGCTCAAGGTTGACTCAGCCTTCCATCCTTTCTAAGGTAGGTTAAATGAGGACCCAGTTTGTGGGGGCAATAAGCTGACTTTGTATAAATATACAAAAGTATGAAGGCTATTGCTTAACGCACTGTAAGCCGCCCTGAGTCTTCGGAGAAGGGCGGCATATAAATCAAATTAAAAAAAAAAATGCTTTTAAAAGCTCTGACAATCGCAGCTAAACTGTGCGATCATCAGAGTCTTTTTTTTTTTTTTACTTTTAAAAGCATTTTTTCGGCCGAAGAGGTTGAGGAAAAAATGCTTTTAAAAGTAAAAAAACCAGCCTCTGATGATTGCGCGGCTCAGCTGGGAATGAGGGGGCCACAGGGATTTTTGCTACCGGTTCTCCGAACCACCCGCCGCCATCGCTACCACATCGGGCGATCCGGTCCGAACCTGGAGCATTTCACCCCTGGACTGGACTTATGATATACCTTCTCTCCTTGAGTTCACAAGACAGGCAGATTACATCTGGAGTGAACATTGTGTTATAAAGAATCTCAAAAAGCAATGTATTTGTTTACTGCAGGTTTTTTTATTGACCTAAGTCTATCCTTATATCCTCAAGAGTAACCATTGTTTTGTGATGGAAGTTGTGATTCTGACAAAAAAGCATCCAGTCTTTTGCATCGTGGGGAAAGAAAGTTGGAGAAAAGTCATGTTTAACATTTGTGCTTAGAGTGGCTGTACAAAATTTTATGTTCAGAAGTAAGGTTTCTATTACTTAGTTTGGCCCAGGATACTTCAGTATTTGAGCTGTTTTCAGTCACATTTGAAAACATTTGCTATTGTTCCATCCATAGTCTAGTGATGTGAGTTTTTGTGTGAGTGTTTGTGTGTGTGTGTGTGTGAATATAAATATCTTATTTAACTCATTTTCCAACCAAAATGACCGATCTTTTTTTTTCTTTTTATGGTAACTACTTTTAAAAACTACCAACTTTTATGGTAACTACTTTTTTCTGTCTTTATGGTAACTACTTACTTATTGCATTAAGCCTTGGTAGAAGCATTAACACATTGCCAATTCTTACTATAGACAGGGGAAAAACATTACTATATTTGTTTTATAGTATGAGCATCTCCCTGCCTTTCTCTGGGAGCTGAATTGCTATTTAGTACTTTATCGACTAAATGGGATAACAAGTGATAACAAGCAATGATAATAAGGTGTATATGTGACTATATTGTACTGTACACTTCTCCAGCACACAGCTGTGGAACAGGTATTGTATTACAGTCACTACTGTTCACTGTATAATCCAAGTTAATATGGTTTGGAATACACACTCAGTTATTTGGCATTCTAACTATTGCAAGTTACCGTATTTTTCAGACTATAAGACGCACAACCCCCAAATAGTGGGTGGAAATGTCTGTGTGGCTTATACAGTGAATATTGCTGTGGGGGGGAGGGGTGGTGCGGTGCCAATCAGCTGTTCTAGAATGGGCCACGACAGCAAAGGGGCCGTGGTGGTGAACAGGCCGCAGTGGCGAATGGGCTGCGGTGGATGGGCTGTGGCAGCAAATGGACTGTGGCAAACAGGCTGTGGCGGTGGCAAATGGGCTGCGGTGGTGGTGAATGGGCCGCAGCTAATAGGCTGCGGCAAATGGACCAGATGAATACTGGATGGATGCTGGGAGGCAGCGGCAGATTTTTTTTTTCTTGTTTTCCTCCCCAAAAGCTAGGTGCGTCTTATAGTCTGAAAAATAAGATATATTATGAACTGTCCATTATGAACAGCCCTTCTAGATTAGATTAAATGCTCACTTTGTTCAGTGTTCTGTTTCTATTAGGCTTTATTATTTAGGCTTTTAAAATGCCTAAATTTTAAAGCCTATTATTTAGGCTTTTAAAATGCCTAGAATACTACGTATTTTTCCCTTTCCCCAAAATTGGAATAACTAAGGCTGCAGCTAAAACTGAAGACTACGTGGTTCCATTGGAAATGGAAATAATTTTTAATACGAAAAATATCAAGAATTCAATATTTTATCCTAGAAATATCAATTACACAAAATATCCGTTATTTTGGCAGTACATTTTACTATTAATGGGATAATATTGGTCTAATCTGGTCTTTCCTAGGCATTCTAGAGTTGAACCACAAATGAGAAATGGGGATCTAACTTTCCTTTGCTTGAAATGGAATCATAATTTTGTTTTTATGAATATAGTTATAAACTTCCGTGCTACAGAGATGAATAAAATTAATGAATGAATGAAGTTTCCCTTCAAATCTTCTCCGTCAGAGTAGGGAAATAAAAATGGACAAGTGGAACTGGATAACATATCCCAGTCTCTGTCTAACAAATTAGATGTGATAAGGCTGAAGATGGCTTTATTTTGAAATCAGAAAATACTGTATTTAAATTGTTATTGTTGAAGAATAACCTACTAAAATACATGAGTAGAGGGATTTTAGTTCTGTATTTCTGCTTTTCTAATGTTATACCAATCATTGTTTCATTTTCTTTTCTATAAGCTTTTGCTACCCATTCTGGTTTAAGTAAATACTTGTAAAACTAATCTTCCTTAAAATAGGGATTATTTTTCTTACAGAGCCTTTGAAACCCAATTCTTTTCTAAGCATTTAAGTCAAAGTCCTATAGCTTCTGAAGCTGTTTTCACCCATGAAGTGAGACTTTTATCAGATGATACATCAAATGAATTAGATTGAATAATTCTTAATTCTGCTTGTTTCTGATTTTTCATTTTTACTAGCACATTACTTTTCAGGCTTTAATATGCTAAAATGTTCTCATTTGTACTGTTGTGAATAATATTGCCAAGGAACATGAATGACTTTAAAATATAGTATAACTTCTTTTAATCAAAATGCTTTCTCTTCTATTTGGAATCTTACATTTTCAAAACAATAAGTTAATAGTCAGCTTGAAGTAAGTTAAATACTATCAGTGTGGAATAATTGAGAATATGTAGCACTACAATGTTCATACTTTACTTAAATTCAGAACCTGTTCAATATTCATTATTAGGTTGTAATTTGAAGCACAGGTATGCAAGCTAAAATGACGGATTTTCACAAAGCATAAAAAGCTTGCTGAGAGGCAGGTCCTATTCATGTTCATCACTTACTTATCTGTCTCCTACAAAAAACAAATTTTGCCAATGTGTGGAAATTATCTCTATATCTGATAGTCACCCAGAGTTGGAAAGTCCATTATCATTCTCCATAGATAAACATGGATTTTCCCATATCCTGTCCAGTTTAAAATGCTGTTAGGACCAATATTTATAGAGTAATCTCTTTTCTTTCCACTCTCTCATTCTGTGGGTCAGGTTTTAATTGTAATAGTCAGGCCAGCCTCTACTATATCTTGGCTCTCAGCAAAAAATTGAGTGACAGTAATTTTTGTATTTGCTTCTGAATATAATGGAGAAAACAACTCCTTTAGATGTCAAGTACAAAATTGCTAGCAAGTACAAAATTCATTGTTATTTACATTTTTGTTCATGATCTTTAAATTATCTGTGCTCATGCCAAACCTTAGAGATAACTTATTTTGTAAAATCCTGTAGCTTTTTACATCAGCTCCCAGTTCCTTATGAAGTGCCATCCTTTTCTAGAGTAAATAAAAGTTTAGGGTATTGTACATTTTATAGATTGCATTCTCATCAAACTGTAGGAACTAATGTGGAGGAAAGTAATCCTTTGTAATTTCCTCCTTTGTAATTTCCCACCTCAAACATCCATAATTTGGCAAGGTCTTTATCAAGGGAAGCTCAATGTCTACTGTTCAAATATATGAATGGTATATGAAACTGGGGGTTGAAGTTCAAAACTGGTGTCAAAGATTATCCTCTTTTCATGAACTCATTGGGATTTATACATCTCCTTTTGATGTTTGGATTGCACTGCAGAGAATACAAATGTAATCTAATTAAAACAAAATATAATTCAATTTTCAATTCAATTCAATTCAATTTGAAATAGAATGTAAAATCAGAACATCAAGACTCGAGAGCCGGACTGCAGACTCTGACAGACTCAGATATTCATAATGTTCTTGCAAATTTAGTCTATTGTGTACTGTATTGTGTTTCTGTGAGATATTTTGGAGGAAGGGGGAAGCAATATTTGTTTTACTTTTTTAAACTAATGGACATTTGTAGATTGCCTACTGTAATTAATATTTTCAGAACTGAGTTTTGAATTTTGCAGCCTCCAAAATAGCTTGATTTTAAAAATGCTTTCTTTTAAAATACATTATTTGCTTGTGTAAGATTTTCCTTTTAATCTTCACTCGGCAAGTGGTCAAATAGAGGAACAAAAGATCTCTGTTGATAGAAAGAATTAATAGTAATGCATTTTAATGTATTCTGTTCCTCATTTTATTTCTGCAAACATAACTTGTCAATAATGGTGATTCTATTATAGAATTGCAAAACAAATAGCTAGAGATGTCCACCCATCATACAATCATTTTTGGGGAAAGAGAGGTGTATTAATATCTACCTAATTTTTCCCCTGGGAGCTCAAAGCAGTGTATGGGGCAGTCTTTTAATTTTATGCCCACAACAGCAATTCTGTGAGGTAAACTTGACTGAGAGAGCATGATTAGCCCCAATCATTTGATGGGTTCAGAGGGAACTAGAATATCCCTTGTCACAAGTTCAGCACCTCAATTAGTGTGCTACCAGACTTCACAAACTCCTTTGAGGTGTTATATCTCAATTCAATGAAGATTAAAACTGAAGGTCTTGTCTGTCTATCTATCTGTCTACCTATCTTTTTTGTTTTAATTGAATTTTTCACCTTTACCCAACTTGGGGTGGTGGGAGGAAAGCTTATAATAGTATTAATAATGTGTAGCTGAACAAACACAAAACCCCTGTATTCCTTAGAAATTAAATGAAGTAGATCTAGAGAACTAAAGATGGGATTGTGCATTAAACACCAGCAAGGAAGTAAGCAAACAAAACTTTTTAATCTTTTGATATTATCCTGATTACATTGCCCTGATAATTATGAATTGTTTTGACAATTATTAAATAAAAGGCAAGAACGTTTGGTAAGTTCATTGATATGCTTACTTTCTCATGACAGGACACTAGCCAGCAATTTTTTTCAGGTCAGCCCAAAGTAAGAAACTTAAGCATTTATTTTATTGTCAGTTACACATACATTTCTTTTCTCTTTGTACAGGTACCCATGATTCTGGTTGGCAATAAATGTGATCTGGAAGATGAACGAGTAGTTGGCAAAGAACAGGGACAGAATTTAGCAAGACAGTGGTGTAACTGTGCCTTTCTAGAGTCATCTGCAAAGTCTAAAATCAATGTTAATGAGGTAATATTGGTTGATTTTTCAGAAGGCATTGTATTACCTGGCTTGTAAACATGAATGTATTTTCTATTTGTATAGTTCTATTGCATTTTGCCAGTAGAATCTCTCAGAAATGTTTCCTTTAATGTGCCAGTCTAAAGGAAGCTTTTCAGATAATCACCATTGATACTTTTGTTCCAAAAATTAAATTAATTAACAGTGAAAACTGCCCCATCAAAGCATATAAGCCTACATTGCTGTCTGTTAATGTTTTCTTCTCTAATGCATAAGTGATAATAAATTCTATTATTTCATTAAGAAGACAAAACAAATGTCTGAGGAGAAATACCTTTATCTCCTGATGAGCAGATGGAGGTATTCTTATTAAATGATGAATACTCAGGTATTTTGAAGGCAGTAGCATTGTTTTTTTTATTATTATTTATTTATAGCTTTACAGTACTGATAGAAACTGTTTGGTGCCTTCAGTGAATGGTTAATTTTCTTCCTTTCATATATGCATGTATTATTACATATATAGATAATGATATGCTGTATTTTTTACATTCTTTGATTTGGATTGTAAATGAACAAATTAATATAAATAGACCTGTGTGCAAAAAAAAAAAGTTAGGTAACAAGTTTATAATGCCACCCAACTCCACTGGCTCTGGATAGCAAAATAATAATTTAGCATGCCTACACACATCTCATGGACATCCATGAGCATAGTTATAACATTTTTAAAATAGTTTTAAGATATATGGCACACCCTTGGTTGTCACCATGCTGTTGCATTCTGGTCCAACGGTGGGTTCTCATCCATCATTAATAGCCATACTACAAGACGAAATTTGTAGTAATCCAACTCTGAGATTGCTACAGCCTGGGTTCACTCAGCTAAATATGATAAACATACTGTCTAGCAATAGTGCCACATCGAGGAGGACCCACAAGTTGTGAACCTGGTCCTTAAAGTTGAGTGCAGCCCTGTTCAAGTAAAGTGGAACATCTTTACAACAGGATCAGCAAGATATTAAATAAATGCCTGAATCATAAGACATACGGGGCAGCTTTTCCTAAATTGCCATGCTGGGTGTAATAATGAAGTTGTAATCCAGTGCAACTGGAAACTATCATGTTATGCAAGATTGGTAGTAATGTGTCTTGATAAGACTAGAAATACAAGTTTTAGGATCTCCAAAAAGCACTCCAAAAGTTTACAAGGTATCCCAGGAGAACATGAATTGCTTATTGGTTACTAAACTCAGTATATGCACTAATAAATTAAATAGACATTGTCATCTAGTGAATGAAGTTTTTAATGTACTTGTCTGCATTTATTTTGAAGATGAAAATATGCACTCCCTTGTTTTTCTTGTTGCTGTTCTCTTTCCCATCTCTTGCTCTGTTTTATTTTTCTTTTTGAGAAGACTAGTCAAGTTTCTGTACTGACCTTTAATATTCTTTGGATTCTGCCAAGACTGTGGAACTGATAAAGATTGCATTATTATTTTATGTTTTGGAAGCAAGAAGTGACTTCCTCTTGTAATTTCCATTTTTCAGAATCAAAAAGGGTTTTTATCCAAAAGAGCTGTTGTCATACTTGCTTTGATTTTCTTAAACAAGAGCCACTATGGAAAGCACACTTTGCCAATCTAGTTCTGAACAGTAGAATAAAAGAGAAGTAAGCCTTCCTTCCTTAGGAAAGGAAAATTGGACTTCTGGTTCCCATCCTTCACAAGTACAATAGTTAAAGAAAGTTCAGCTCTAAGTGTGAATTATAAACTTAAAGTCTAGCATAGTATTGGATAGCATTTCTAGGAACTCATTTTTCTTGCTTTTGTTGTTGCAATCAGTATTTTTTAACAAATCTAAAGGATCTGTATGTCATATTTGACAGTATGAAGTTAAGGCTTAAATATGCTGTCTGCTAGGGCATTTCAGTCTCCCAGGATACATTATTTCATTTTGGAAAAGTGAGACTTTAATAGTACCATTAAATGATAGATTACCAAAATCATATATATCAAACATTTCACACAATCTTAAAAGGTCTCAACAAATCCAACTGGTTTTAACACATTGCAGTTGTTAATTGATAAAGTGTTTGTAATCTGTCTCACATGTAAACTAAATCTGCATAACTAATCTCTCCTCCCCACATCTAATCCTAATTTAAATCCTACAGTACATCAGTGTAACCACTTTATGTATTTGATGAAGTGAGCTGCAGCTCACAAAAGTTTATAATTTTTAATAAAACGTATTAATCCCTATTCTTAGGGGAGGGTTATTCTTTTTTCTTTTGGGGGGAAGGGATTTGGGAGTACTACATTATATAGGGCTATCAGGATTGCCCTCTCATTTACTAGGAAAATGGATTGTGTTTTCACAAACCATGAAGCAAATGATGATTTCAAAGGAACATTTGAACTCTGAAGTTCATGTTACCAGATTCTACGTTTTTGTAGAACATGGATTTTTTTTCCCATAAAAATGAACTGGTGGAATGACTCAACCCTGAATGTTTAAAAATTAAATAATTTATTAATAAAAACAATAATGCTAACAATTATATTAAAATAAAAATAATCAGGGACTTCACATAATTAAATAATAATTTAAATAAATAAATATATTATTAATAAATTAAATAAATTCTCTAGAAGATGCAGTTGCTTTAAGGATCTTCGCTGGTTGTCCCTACTGAGGAGTGAAGGTGAAGGACATGGAAACAGAATAGGAGGATCCTTGAAACAGCCACTTTCAGAGAATGTAGCTACTTTGTATTAATTCATTTCCTTAGTCTGGTTCAAATATTTTGAATAGTCTTAATAAATGATTAGTAGTAAGTTGGAACGTCTTTGAGGCATCATTATCAGAAAACATAGTAGGTGCTGTCTGCCTATTCCGCCGAAATCTTTTCTCAAATCTGTTCATTGCAATCTTTGACCTCTAAGCTTAATGAACATCTAGCAAGAAGCTGTCAAGTTGACCTTATTAGAGTGCTGATATGTTTTGCTTGGCTGACATCAGAAACTCATATAACTGTTTATAGAATATTATTGTATTGAGTAAAAGAGATGCTGGCTTTATCATGCTTTTAAAAAACGCTTGGTTATACTTTAGGGCTTTTAAAGATAATATCAAGGCACTCATTTCTGGATTTTGCAGTTCACAAAATACTAAAGCTTGTTGGAATCTTCAGAGTATCCAGGGTTGGAAGAAAAAATGAGTTAAATTACGTTTTAATTGAAGAGAATATACATGACTCAGGGTTGAACAATAGCATCCTTGGTGTTCTCTGAGCTTAGATTGCTTATACTGATGATGTTACCTAGTTGGGTAATGAAACATCTATAATGCAAATGACCAAGTTCAGAGAGCACAGACAACTTTGCCTTAAATGAAGTTTCCCTGAAGGTTGCATTACTACAGAGCTGACTTTTACAAGAACTGTGTCTGCAGTCTCTGAGAGAGGAAGGTGCCTTTATCCCCCAGACTATACCCGTACCAATAAAATGTGACATTGGTGTTTATAGTTGCATATACAAAATGATCTATCTCCGAGAGCAATGCTTTGCAAGTGAAACACTTTAGCATTAATGATTTGTTAGACTTCTCTCAAGATTTCTTAGCACAGCTTTTGTTAGATTGACTATTCTTAGAAAGTGTTCATATGTCCTGCAAAAATTAACTCTCTTATAAGAGAGAGAGAGAGAGAGTGAAAGGGAGGCAAATAATTATAATGGCATCATGGTTTTACGTATACAGAATTTACATATGGACAGTAGCATATAATGTTTACAATAGCCAGTAGAACGGTACTATTTTTCTAAGGATTTCTAGGATATGATACTGTCTTTGTTGAAGCAATACTCATTTAAAGTAATGGGAATATTTTAAAGAGCACTTTTTGTTTTGTTTTGCATGTGCATAGTTTCCATGGTTAGGAAAGTCCCAGTAGGAAATCAACTAAATCTCTGTTTTAACTGAATTGTCTTCTGTTTTTGTGACAAACTCTTCTTTCTGACATCAGATTTCTTTCCACTTCTTTCTCACTTGATAACAGAACAAAGATGAATTTTTGTAAGAAGTTCCCATTCTATAAGACCCATTTCTCTAATTGCTCTCGGTGCTTTTTTATGTCTTTCTTTTGTAGATCTTTTATGATCTTGTCAGACAGATAAATAGAAAAACACCAGTGGAAAAGAAGAAGCCTAAAAAGAAGTCATGTCTGCTGCTTTAGACTCACAGCATGCAACAGCTCTGAGCCAGGTAAGGAAACACATTCCCTTCAGCTTTAGCCTTGTCAAAACTTGGGGACTTCTAAACGGGTTAGACTTTCATTACCAAAGTTCTCTGTCAGTTTGGCTGAACAGTCAAATCCAATTATTCTTTCTTGAGACATGTTTCTACTGACTTTACCCTGAAGCTACTCTGTTATGTAAGGGCAACTGCAGACCGTGGAACAGAAGCTGCAGTGGAACTGAAAGCTGTTTTCTGTAAAGTTTTGGCAAGCATTCTTTCTAATTCAGAACTTCACAAAAAGATCATCTTTTAGTTTCAGAAGACTTGGATGCAACACTTTCACATTGTAAACATGACATGCACAACATTTGGTGTAGTGTTTTCTTCTGATAAATTATTCTTCTTTTATATATTGAACCTTCTTTAGCCAGAATCTTGCCACAAGTGCTTTTATTTCTATTATAGATAAGTGTTATGTGATTACAGTATATCCTAGGATGTTCTCCATAGTGGTGGAGACAGAAGCCAGGCATGGGTTGTACTCGTCTGTTCAGATTGAAGGACTGAGTCTGTCAGAGTTGTCAAGTCCTGCCCTTGTTGCTAGGGGCTTCCAGCTTTTGACTCAGTCCTTCAGACTGGACAATCTCCCTATTCCTTGTTTTATATGTCATTAGATTTCTATCTCACTTTTCTGCCCATCTCTTCACACATTTGTTAGAAGTCTTGATTGCAGCTTTAATGTACAAACTCTAAAAGGATTAATATAGTATATAGATGGCAGTCTAACAATTTGTAAACAGATTTAGTAGTTGAGTAGTTTAAAATGCTTTTGGCCTGTTTTGTAAGGGATTAATATTGTTATATTATATTAATCAGCATTCAACTAGTGAGGATGTAATGTGTATAGTCTTAGATTTTTTTCTAAGGCACTTTTAAGGGACATGGTGGCTCAGTGGCTAAGATGCTGAGCTTGTCGATCAGAAGGTCAGCAGTTCAGCAGTTCGAATTCCTAGCACAGCGTAACGGAGTGAGCTCCCATTAGTTATCCTAGCTTCTGCCAACCTAACAGTTCGAAAGCACATAAAAAATGCAAGTAGAAAAATAGGGACCACTTTGGTGGGAAGGTAACTGCGCTCCGTGCGCCTTCGGCATTTAGTCATGCCAGCCACATGACCATGGAGACGTCTTCGGACAACGCTGGGTCTTTGGCTTAGAAACAGAGGTGAGCACCATCCCTAAAGTCAGAAACAACTAGCATACACGTGCGGGGGAACCTTTACCTTTACCTAAGACACTTTTCTTTTTAATTTCTTGTTATGTTTTTTTCTTTTTCAATATTTTGGTATTTTGTATTTTAACTTTCCTTGAATAAACTAAATATTATTATACAAGCTCTAAAAGTGTTTCTACTCATGTGATTTATCTTTCCTGCTCAGTGCAAGAACTGAAACTGGGGGCATGCACAGTAAGGTTGTCTATTGTCCTAGTTCCCACTCTGTTTGGTACTCTTGTGCTTTCAGAGGAAAATGGGGTCTTGAATTGAGGTATTTTGAGAAGTCAAAAGCTTACATAATACCTGTAACATTTTAGTTGATTCAGTAAAAAACAGATTTATTGAATTGAAGTATTTATATCCCAACCTTCTAATGAAAAATGTTTTATGATGAATATGTATCATTATTGGCAAAAGATGCAATCAATAACACAAGGGCAAAGCAGCAGTGCAGAAATCATATACCCATCCTCTTCATACCCATCTCTCAACTGCTGTCTCCTATCCCATACCATTCCAGAAGGGCCCTCACCCCTAGGACTGACAGCTGTTGAAAGAAACTGAGAATCCCCCTGTGTATATGTTTGCTTGTACTCAAGTTTACAGTGATTAATCCATCAATAAATATGAGAAAATTAGAACTGTTTTAATCAGTGCTAAGTCTATACCAATGAAACTTCTTTAGGGAAAAAGTTTCCTAGTGTATTGATACTGAAATCTGAAGCATGGGGTGTAATCTGGAAAGTAAAAAAAAAAAAGATAGCTTTCCCAGTTTAATTGACTCGAGATGTATTGGACAACAAGTCTCAGAATTCCCTACCACTGGTGCTGATTGAAGATGACTGGTAGAGGACTCAATGTTCTTTTATGCTGCTACAGTAAATAAAACCCTGGTAGCTCACATTATACTTTTTTCCTAAAAAGTTTATTTTGACTTGGATGTTAATGTTTTCCTTTGACTTCTTTACCTAGGATCGCAGGAATGAAGAACTGTTGCCTAATTTGGAAAATGCCAGCATTCCAGAAATTCAAAAAAGCTACACCACAAATTGACATCATATCTGAAGAGGCTTCTGTTTTTATAAATTATGTGAAGAAATTAGATCTTACAATGGTTTGCACAAAGGTCCCTGAGGAAAAAAAAAAGAAAATAAAATTGCTCTGTGTATATCTCTTGGAATTAAAGACAATAGTACTTCTCTTTTGCAATAGCAATTAACAAATGTGATAATAAATATAATTGACTCTAGTTGTATGATTATACAAGAGCATGGATGCATTTCAAATGTTAGATATTGCTACTATAATTTCATATTGACCTCTTCCCATAATCCTGTGCCCATCAAGCACTAAAAATGATCAGTCATTAATACTTTGTATCTATCATGATAGATACAATTATACAAATTTTACTGTTCATACTCATTGCAGCGATAACTTTCCAAGTCATTGACTTCATTTTATATTTAAAAAGTTATGGACTATCATTATTTTCATTCTGCCCTATATTCTAATTAAAATTGTGCATTATGCTTTGGAAACAAATGGGTCTTTTATAGGAAAATAAACTGGGATAACTGATTTCTATGGCTTTGAAAGCTAAAATATATAATATACTAAACCAATTCTAATATTGCTTCTTGTGTTTTACTGTCACAGATTAAATTACAGCTTTTATGATTGATTAAATTTTAGTACATTTCCACTTTGTTTGTGTGTTACTCTTTTAGATTGCAAGTCTCGGTTTTTAATTGAAAAGGTGAAAAATATTGGTAATAGTAAATACACTAGTAATTCCCACTTTGGTTGTACCAGAAAGTCTCTTACTGCACATGGTGCAAGCAGAAGTGGTTTGAAAATGCAGTTAAGAGTGTTTGTATAAGTAAACAATCATTAAAGAATGTCCACCATTGTATTAAACACAGCAACTAAAAAGTAATAATAGATTCAAATAGATATGATGGACCAGTAGATTATGAATGTAGATACCTTTTAAGTTTTAATTCTGGAAACTAGTATAATATGTTCTCTAGTTAGCTTTTATGTTGGGTCCTATAATACAAATCTTTTGAAAAACTGTGGTTTGGAACGATAGCTACAATGCAGTGGGAATGGGAAGAACATTTAACAACATCAGACTTGTATTTTTGCCTACAATTCAGGTTCATATGTGTCCTTCATGAGAGTTGTCCTTTAAATTCCAATAAACAGTATTCATGTGCCACCTAGTGGATATAAAAACAGAGTAAGCTTTTCCCTATTAGAGAAACTTTGATTGTAATATTGAAAAATACTGGTAATTCATTGAAATATTTCTTATTGTTGGAGAGAGGTAGGTTCTAGTTGCTGACCAGAAATTTTAGTAATCATATTAAACATGCAAATTCAGTAAAATTTCAGTTTTTCTAATGATATCTCCTGTTTGATCACCTAATTTCTAAGGTGAGAGCTAAGCCACCTTCTACTACTAATGGATAAAAACATAGGTAATAAATGTGATATGTTATCATGAATTCTCTATTATGAGGCTTCACTCTTTCCTCTGCTAAACTGAGAATGGACATATCTATGCCAGGAGAAGTCAAGGAAGTCATAACATTTATTAAAAAGAGCTAGTTGTGGATACTATTGCAACGTCTTGCAGAAACCCTGATGTAGGCTCTCTTTACTAGGCAGAGAAATTGGATGTAACAGACAAAAGTTATCCAGAAAGCTTGGTTCCTAACCTGCCTTAATTTGACAGGCAAATTTCATCAATGTGTCCCAAGCTTCACCATTACATCAGCAGTGAAAGCTTTTGTGGTCTGTCACATCAGCCAAAGGTTGGCAGTACAGTGCCTGTCAGCACAATAGCTCTTCTCTTGATATGATCAAGGCCTTGGCATTCAACAACAACAACAAAATTTTAAAGTCCAAGCTTTTACCAGGCTACCAGGTCAGATGAAATGGTTTCCCTAGTAATTATGAGTAAAAAAAATGCCAACATCTCATGAAAGCTAGTAATGATGTAATCTATTTTCATTTTTATTGTGGCACCCAGGACATACATCACTTGCAATATCTTCACAGGGCCAAGTTACCTTTGGAGATCTATGTTTTTTTTTAAAGACTGAACTGCTTTTAGCTGCCGCTGAAAGCAACAGAGTTTCAGGATCCATCTGCCACTCTCTCCCTTCTGAGGCCATCAGGCTTTGGGCCTGCTTACCTGCTTGCCTCACAAAGCTACTCCTGGGTAAGTTTGGGTGAAGGGAGGAAAACAAGGTGTAGGGCGCAGCAAGCAAACAATCAAATGAATACTTTAATAGCATCATGCAGCTTGTAAAACAAGCCTCAAATGACACATTTCTCAGTTTATGTTAAATAAGCTGTTTCACAACCTGCTAACACCACTTGGTTTCAAATTCTGGCTGGTTTGTGAAAAATGTCTGATAAGTCAAACTCCTTCCCACCCTCTCCCCAAAAAAATTCACTTTGTGCATGACTCAGAGTAGAGCAAGTATAACTTTAGAAAGATCCAGAGAAACAAAAAGAGATGTGTATGCTCCTTAAGGATAATTTTACCGGGAGACCGGTACAAGACTGCATCCCGTCAGCTGAGGGGGCTGGACATTTGCCTGGCCACCGTGAGAGGGTGGCCAGGTGCTAGAGCCCCTGAGGGCTGAACCGGGAGGCTTTTACATGAATGCACTTTATCAGCGAGGGGATTTTACCAGCGAGGAGACTTTACCATAGGTCTTTACCTCCGGACAAACCGCCGTGAGAGGGCGATTTTGGACCTGACCCCTGGACGCTGTCTTTATGCATCGGTTCATTGCTACCATCTCACCACATGAGGGGGCTGTCCAGCTGACCTAACCACCGTGAGTGGGTGGTTGGATCTATTTTCCCCCTTGGAACTGTGGTCGTCTTGGCTTGGACCATGTACTCTGTTGTGAGGGGACAAGGGACTTGGTCCTGTAAACATGTCTCTGAGACTCCCCATTCCTCTGTCTTCTCCCCAGTCCTTTATATATACCCTCAGGATATGGTCTTATTACCCAGTATGATGATCAATGTACTCAGCAGCGGAGCTTCTTGGTCTGCGAGACTCCCCCCTCTCGCAGGCTTGGCCCTCCATTCTATCGAGGGCCTACCTCGATGACGGGCTCTGGAGTCCCGAGAGGTGGCATGCCGCGAAGAGGGGGCTGCGGGGTTTTTTAAAATTGTCCTTGTCTAAACTTTTAAGGGGTTCGGGGAGGGGGGAGGGGGGTGGGATTGAAATTAGGGTTGTGGGTTTGGGGGATAACCCACTAGGGGGAGAGTCGGGCTTGGCCAGGACGTCCGGCGGGGGTGGTGGGGAATCCGGAGGGGGTCGAGCTGGTCCAGATTGTGTTTCTACCATCGGTACTGTGTGTGGGAGAGGTAGATATGGCGGGAGCAGGGGGCCATATCATGTTAAGGGAGCACGCGCCCGCTGTCTTCAAGCGGTAGAGTGCTCCGGCCCCCAAAGCTCCACCCGTGCTCCAGGTAGTACAGACCTTCAGGGCCCGGGCCTTCGCCTGATGTTGTGCAACGCCAGGTCTGTAGTAAATAAAGCCCCCCTCATCTGTGATCTTGTTTACGAGGGGGGAGCGGACCTGGCGGGTATTACGGAGACCTGGTTGGGCCCAGAGGGAGGGGTCCCTCTGGTAGAAATGTGCCCACCAGGTTTCCACGCATTCCATCAGCCAAGGCTACAGGGGAGGGGAGGGGGAGTAGCGGTTATTATTAGAGAAGGCCTTAGGCCGAGGGAGACCACTGTACCTCAGACAGCTGGCTGTGAGTCCCTCTTTGTGAAGTGGGGCCATGGGGTTCAGAGGGGTTTGCTGATCACGTACCTGGCTCCCTGCCACGTGGCGGCAGCCCTGCCCGAGCTACTCAACGTTATTGCCGCGGTGGCGGTTGATAACCCCAGACTTATGGTCATGGGGGATTTCAACCTGCCATCCGTGGGTGAGGCGTCTGAGGTGGCTCGAGAGTTCATGGCTTCCATGACGGCCATGGACCTGACCCAACTAATTCATGGCCCTACGCACATTGGGGGAAACACACTGGACTTGGTTTTTGTCTCTGGACAGTGGTTGAGTGATCTTGAGATAGGGGATATAGTCATCGAGCCCTTGTCATGGTCAGATCACTCGCTCCTTCGCCTTGACCTTCGAACCGCGGCACCCCGCTGCAGGGAGGCGGAACCGGTAAGATGGTACCGCCCCAGGCGCCTGATGGAACCTGATAGGTTCCAGAGGGAGCTTGGGCCAATCCCGGAGGTTCTGGCTCACGCCTCATCTGGGGACCTAGTGGCCGCCTGGGATAGGGCGGCTGCTGGAGCCCTGGATCGAGTCGTGCCTTTGCGGCCTCTGACCCGGCGCCGATCTCGCCTGGCTCCTTGGTTCACCGAGGAGCTGAGGGAGATGAAGCGCCGGAAAAGACGCCTAGAGAGCTGTTGGAAGGCTAGTCTTTCTGAATCTGACCGAACACTGGTAAGATCCCATATTAGGAGTTACCTAGTGGCGATAAAAGCAGCAAAATGTACTCATTTTGCTGCTCTTATTGCGTCATCAGATAATCGCCCGGCCACCCTGTTTAGGGTGACCCGCTCCCTGCTCCATCAGGAAGCGCGGGAGGACCCCTTGGAGGGAAAAGCCGAGGATTTTGTTCAGTATCTGTATGACAAAATCACTCAGATTCGGGCAAGTCTGGACTCTGACGGGATAGATCCAGCGAGGGTGACGGAGACAGGTCTTGAGACTGTTATCTGGGATGAGTTTGATCCTGTGACCCCAGATGACGTGGACAGGATTCTGGGTAGATTGAACGCGACCACATGTTTGTTGGACCCGTGTCCTTCCTGGTTAGTGCTGGCTTCCCGGGAGGTGACGCGAGGCTGGCTCCAGGGGATTATAAATGCTTCGTTGGGTGAGGGTGTCTTTCCCGCCGCCCTGAAAGAGGCTGTGGTAAGGCCTCTCCTCAAGAAGCCATCCCTGGACCCGGCAATATTGGCTAATTATCGTCCAGTCTCCAACCTTTGCTTTGTTGCGAAGGTTGTTGAGAGTGTGGTTGCGCGACAGCTACCCCAGTACCTGGATGAAGCAGCGTACCTAGATCCGTTCCAGTCGGGCTTCAGGCCTGGGTACAGCACGGAAACGGCATTGGTCGCGTTGGTTGATGATCTCTGGAGGGCTTGGGACAGGGGTTGTTCCTCTGTCCTGGTCCTGTTAGACCTCTCAGCGGCTTTTGATACCATCGACCATGGTATCATGCTGCACCGGTTGGAGGGGTTGGGGGTGGGAGGCACCGTTTTACGGTGGTTCTCCTCCTTTCTCTCTGACCGGTCGCAGTCTGTGTTGACAGGGGGGCAGAGATCGACCCCGAGGCCCCTTATATGCGGGGTGCCGCAGGGATCGGTTCTCTCGCCCCTTCTGTTCAACATTTATGTAAAGCCGCTGGGCGAGATCATCCGTGGTTTCGGGGTGAAGTACCATCTGTACGCTGACGACACCCAGCTGTACATTTCCACCCCGGACCACCCCAACGATGCCCTTGAAGTGATGTCCCAGTGCCTGGAGGCCGTACGGATCTGGATGGGGAGAAACGGGCTCAGACTCAACCCATCCAAGACCGAGTGGCTGTGGTTTCCGACGTCCCGATATAGTCAGCTGACGCCATCGCTGGCTATTGGGGGCGAATCACTGGCCCCCACGGAAAGGGTTCGCAACTTGGGCGTCCTCCTGGATTCACGGCTGTCTTTAGAAGAACACCTGACGGCCGTGACCGGGAGGATTTTTCATCAGGTTCGCCTGATTCGCCAGTTGCGTCCCTTTCTAGATCGGGACTCGTTACACACAGTCACTCATGCCCTCGTCACCTCTCGTCTGGACTATTGTAACGCTCTCTACATGGGGCTCCCCTTGAGGTGCACCCGGAGGCTCCAACTGGCGCAGAGTGCGGCCGCGCGGGTGGTTATGGGAGCAACATGGAGCTCCCATGTAACACCTCTCCTGCGCGAGCTGCACTGGCTCCCGGTGGTCTTCCGGGTGCGCTTCAAGGTGCTGGTTACCACCTTTAAAGCGCTCCATGGCTTAGGACCTGGTTACCTACGGGACCGCCTACTACCATCAACAGCCTCCCACCGACCAGTACGCTCCCACAGAGAGGGGCTCCTCCAGGTGCCGTCGGCCAAACAATGTCGGCTGTCGGCCCCCAGGGGGAGAGCCTTCTCTGTGGGGGCCCCGACGATCTGGAATGAGCTCCCCCCAGAGATACGGAGGATTCCGGATCTGCGCACCTTCCGCCGCGAGTTGAAGACGCTTTTATTTCATCAAGCCGGCCTCGCCTAATTCTTCTCCCTTTAAACTGTAAATTTTAAATTTTTAAATGTATTTTAAAATTATGGGTTTTTAATTAGTATTAATTCAGCCAAATTTATTTAATTCATTTTTATTTGGTCTTAAATTTTGTATATTTATGTGTTTTATTTCATGGCTGTGCACCGCCCTGAGTCCTTCGGGAGTAGGGCGGTATAGAAATTCAATAAAATAAAATAAATAAAATAAAATAAATAATTTTAAAAGATAGTTGGCAATATGTGATGTAAGAAATTGTATATGTATTTTCCTCTTATTCAGAACATTGTTTTAAAAATACTTTAGAAGCTAAGCATTAGATGTTTTACTGTGAAGTAGGTATTTTTGTTGGAGCCAGGAAATAGGGCTAAAATGAGTATGCTTGTCTTCTAGTCTCACTGGTTTTGATGGATTTTTTTTTTTGCCTAGTTTTTGTGATTTTGCCAACCTATGGCAGCCACTGGATTTTTTGTCAATGATTCACAGGCCTCCTAAATCTGGAGACTCCCTAATCTAACCCTAAACTGCAGTGGATTTCCCTGGACTGTTGAAGTGAAGTTTTCCTTTTTTTCTTTGAAACAATTCTTTTGCACAGCAGAAAGTATTTTCATTAACTGGAAAGGCGGAATGGAAATCATATGATGTTTTTCCATTTAAACCAAAATATTTTGAGTTTATCTCAGAACAAATTAGGGTTTGTAGTAACTACTGATAACTATTGTCAGTGTCTTCCACATCTTAGAATTAAGTGGAACCAATAGATTTAGAAGGTTAACTAATTAATGAAGTGAAGAATAGGCAAAACTGTTCTTAATGTGTTTAGTGTAAAGGCATATTTCTTTCCCAGTGAGCAATAGAGCAGCATGCTGAAATTCATTATATTGGTATTTATCTCTACCAGATGGCATGTGAAGGCAATTTTAGTGTAAGTGGCTGCTGTTTGTTTCAGGAAAAGAATGCTTTGTATTTTTCAAATGGGATAAACCTTTAACCCAAACTAGGTCTTTGAATTTCTTTAAAGAAAAACAATTTATTTTAGCAACAGCTTATGCAGTATTATATTTGTTACTCTTGAGAATTCCACAAGACTCTTGATTGTCATCACACCCTAATACAACTGAGATTTCCGATTCTATATCCCTTCCTACTAAATTTGTCAAGACCAAAGAACAGGGATAGTGCAAAGCCCTCAGACTAGTACACAGAGATGAAAGAAACTTTACTGAAAAAAAAATTGCTTCAGTGTGGGTAATTTGCCCCTAAACTACTTTTTATGGTTTCCTTTGCCCCACCCCCCAGCTACAGTTTTTGCACGTACATATTAATGTTTGTGATTATTAAATGCATTGACTACCCAATTCCATTGCAACTCTGTGAAAGGTATAATATATGAAACAATGCAGGCCACACACATAAAATGTAATATTTCCCCTCTCTCCAAAACCTCCAAACGTAATTTTGCAGATCAGACAACCCAAAAGGTCCTTGCCATTCACTATAACCTAAGGCTTGAGAACAAAAACCAGTTCTTAATGGCTTGTCTCACTAATTTTAGGGTGAGGCCATCCCAGAGGACAAATACGACAGAAGTCACATCAGTTGATATTGCTTGGTCACTGCATCTGGAGCATGCTGGCTTTGTCAGATGTATAGGACAAACAGAAATTATGGAAGACAGACATCCCTCAAACAACTAGGACTTATGTCAGGAATGACTTTATATGTTTAACCAGTATCTTAAATTTATACCTGGAAGGCTACAGGTCACCAGTCAAGTTCATAAAGCAGAGATGTTCCATGGACATGCCCCCTTAACGGTGGTGCTGCCACATTGTGGAACAGCCAATCCAAGACATTGTTGTCAGTTCTCTTCCAATTGAAGACAAGAAACCCAAACTGTAATGTATCTCCTAAACTAGGCTTAATATAAATAGGTTGAGTTATCTCCAAAAGCTAGGGGGAATGTAGCATGATCCACCAGGCATGGCATAAGTTATCTTTTAATTTAATTTACCATGTTTCCCCAAAAATAAGACCCTGTCTTATATTTTTTTGAACCCTAAAATAAGTGCTTGGCCTTATTGCCATGTGCTCAAAAGCCTGATTCGGCTTATTATCAGGGGATGTTTTATTTTTGGGAAAAACGGGGTACATCATTAACTCATCCACTGCAGCTTTCAGCCCGCCCACTCCCTATTTTTCTGTTTTTAAAACATAATTTTCAACAATAACAAACTACTGCAAATAAAGAAGAAATGTGGGGAAAATATTGTAAGATAACCAAAAAAATGGTCAATGCATCTTTCCTTATTGATTTTCCCTTGATTTAGAGAACATTTCTCTCCGACAAGCAGTAGATGGCACTTCAGTACTTCATATTACAGCAAAGAATTGAAGTTGATAAAAATAAAAGATATGACTGTCTAGCTCTCAAGCAAAATAGTAAGCAAAAAGATCTATAGAGTAATTTCTATTTTTAAAATTGTAGTTGGTCAATGTCATTAAAAAAAAAATCTCATGATGCAGCATTTTTGCACTAATTGAAGTTATGAAGTAGATGTGTGTCCCACATGATGATTTTGCAAAACTAAAAAGAGATCTTGATGCAAACTTATTAAACTGTAAAGCATTGGAATAAAAGATGTTCAATTCTCTTTTCACACTCAGAGGGAAGCATCTACATCCAGCTGTGTTTTGCAGGAGATTTTAATCTTATTTTCACAGATCCTTTATTGGGCAAGTACAACTACTGTTAGCATTAATGTCTTTCAGAAGAAGCAGCTGTGCAGCCTGAGGTTGCTTTTGTATACCAAACTTTTTCTAGTTTCCCGGAGTAAACCAGCAAATTTGTTTGTGGGTAAAACTGAAAGTGCTGCTTTTGATTTTGGAAGCCCTTGTATGCAGCTCACTTGAAAATCCCTCTTTCTATATAATCCCCAAACTCACATATTTTCTGAACTCATGTGAGAGGATTCAGCTGCAGTTGTCATGGGTTTAGTGACTTTGGACCCTAGTGCCTTTACAGCTGCCTCAGTTTTTTAAAAATAAAAATAAAAACACTTTATTCTGTGATTGGCAACCTAACTCCTTACGTGGTTTTTAAAACAGAAGTCATAAACCAACTCTTTTAAAGAGTTTTAATTGTTGGATTTATTTAATTGTTGTTTTAAGTTATACTTTCAAGTTTTTATGAAGTTAAAATTTTATACTCCAATGTTATGTCGTCTTGTCACTAGGAGACCTAGTAGCTGGTTATATGAGAGAGAGAGAGAAAGAGAAAAGAATTGACACTCATGGGAGGCACATGAAAGGTACATCACCAGAGGATTTTAAAAAGAGATTGGGCAAGCATTTGTCTGAAATGCCATAGGGTTTCCTGCCTGAGCAGGGGTTGGACTAAAAGACCTAAGATCCCTTCCAATTCTGTTATTCTGTTAAAACACTGAAAACTAGTGTTTCTCTACATATCTACATGAATAAAGTGTCCACAAATAAAGAGGTGAACAAATAGTCCTTAGACATTAATTATTGGATTATTAAGGAAACATTACATAAATCAATGAGAACCATGCTCAGTTCAATAGCAAGGTAACCTTGGCTTGTTTTTCTATAGTTCTACTATTTACTTTTTTTAATTGGAACCTATTAATTGGTACCATCTCCTTTATGATGGTAGAAAAGGTTGCTTTTCTAGCCAATTGTGAGTTATCAATCTTTTAAAATTATTTGTTCCTTGCATTATATTTTAAATTGTTGCATGAAAAACTGATTTCTCAACTAGAAACTCACATTTCTAGGGCCCCAATCCCTTGCAGTCAACTTCTGTTGTCTCCTATAGATTCATGTGGGTCTGACATTTGGTTCCTACAGGTTGCAGAAGCTAACAAGACTAGTTGTGCTTGGAACAACTCTACATTATTGTGCATCCATACTGTATCTGTGTCTGTGTGTTCCACTCTGCCAAGTCTGTGCACATAAAACATCAGCAGAAAAATGAAGAAAGGACACTCACTCTGAAACCCACTCACATACCCCTCCCTTGTCTCAGTCTGCCCTGCTTATTCACATTGAAATTGTACTCCGTAGCACTTATGGTACTATGCACTTTTAAAATCTATACTACAGGAAATTATGTGCTTTGAAATCAACATTTCAGGCCCTGTGCTAAATTTTCATATCACTCAATTTACACAAATATACACAAAGAGTTCAGCTCCTCATAAAGGAATTGTCCAGTTAAAATAATGACAATTATAAATTCACAGCTGCAGCTCTTCTATCTCCATAGAGTTGTGTTTAGAGTTCTTGCAAATCCCTTCAATTTAAGTTGATGGGTCCCAGAAGAAGTTTAAGCACCTTTCCCTAATTCTGCAAAACGATAGATGAATAGCTCGATATGTTGTCAAAAAGTCCTGAATTTAAAAAGCAGATACCTGGATGGTTTGGACAATTCCCAAGTCTAAGTTCTAGGAGAGTAATAGATGATGTTTACTTCAAGAGTTGTTATTTTAATTGTAAATGCAAGGTACCTGCTATAAATCTGGCTGAATTTCAGTCTCCATATATGCATATACCTGCTTGCTTCTAGGTTCATATATTCTCTATGAAAAAAGCAGAGAAAGGCATTTTTTTCTTGTATGCTAATTTCCAACTGTAGCTAAAAAAATTATATGCAAATTTAAGCAATGACTGAATGATGAATAGTCTCTGGAGCTAAAATCCAGAAACTTTGAATAAAAAAATGTATGTATTTTTAGGAACATTAATAGAGCCAGCCTAAATTTCTAGAAGAGATGAAATATGCTGTGGGATAGGTCTTTTATTAGTTATTTCACATCTCACAATAGAAAATATCAATAGAATTAAAAACTCCCTTTAAACTCCCCTATCATCAAAACTGAATTCTGACCCCAGTAATAAATCTCAAATATATATCCAGCATGTCTTAACAAGTTCTGTAAGAGTCAGATGGCGGGAATTAATTACATAGAAATAGTGACTTGCCATGCCTGCAGATACCTACTACCTTATAGCAGTCGAGCTGTTTGTATGGATGTAACATTGATATTGTAAATCACAGCTCGGTCTCTACATGAAAGGCATTGAAGAACTTACATTGGATGCTTTCCAGGCTGTTCAAAAGGCTGCAACTTCCGTCTGTTCAGTAGCTCCCTCTGGCCCCTGAGATTTCAGACAAGAGTCTCAAATAAACTCCTGGCAACAGTAAAAGTGTCTGAGCCAGAGCAATTCATGATACTGAGAAGAAGGTAGCAAAACTGCAGCAGCTGCAGGAAGCTATCCTTCTAAATGCTGTGCTTGAATGCAAAGCATGCCTACAAAAAAATGGGGAAAGAGCCAGAAATGTATTGTGTATCATCAATGGCATGTTGTAGACATTTGCCTTTGCAGCTGTACTGGGTTCTTAAAAAAAAATTCACTTTGCAGAGTTTTGAATTGATCTTGTAAAGAAGGTAACTCAGCTTCCTGCCAATTCCACCAACGAGTCAGATGACAGAGAATGGAGAGTCTCTGATGGAGAGCCCAGAAACATTTCTTTCATAGATTCTCCTTCTTTGTTGTTCCTGTGTAGTTTAAACACTTACTTCAAATAAGTGTGAGCAGGTTCGGAATGCTATTTGTGGTTGAGCAAGCACAAAGGCACTGGTCACAAAGGGGACACAAAGTCACAAAGGGGTCTGGATGGAAAATGTGACCACCATTTATTTAGTTTTAATTTAACAGAGTTAATATAACAGAGTTAAAAATTTGTTACATTATTTATAGCTCAATTTACACAAAACACAAATGATGGTTGATTAGTTTTTAGCCTAGCGTGATATGTAAGCAAGCTCATATTTCATTACTACTACTACTACTACTACTACTACTACTACTATTGAAAAGTCATAGCTGTCAGTTCTTTAGTTGATGTTGCCTTCATATGGATCAAGTTCCTCCCAAGAACCTAGGATGTTGTAATGTATCAGCATAGTACATATGTGATTTTGCAAGTGACAGGTGGAAATTTTGTCAATTTACAAAGGGCTTTCTAAGAACCATCCAAGATTTTTGGGTATGGCACCCAGTATGCTGATAACCACTGGGACCATCATGGCTAGTTTATGCCATAATGTTTCGATTTCAATTTTGAGATCTTTGTACATTGTGATCTTCTCCAATTCTTTATATTCTATTCCACAACTATTATTCTGTTACTATCTATAGTATGTTGGATTAGAAAACCTCCAAGGTCTCTTCCATCAGTATGATTCTATGTTCTGTTGCCACATCTATTATCTACACTTTATTCTTTTCAATTAATTAAATTTGGTGTATTATGAGCCAAGACTTTATCAGTCTATATTCATGAATATAGACTATATTCACAATATTTTAACCTGCTTATTTTCATCTACTTTTTTCAACTGTAGGTTCCTACTTATTCTTCATTATCAGTACAAGACAATTTCCACATATTCCAGTGAATCATTTTGGTGATTGTGTTATGTCTTTGTTTATAATCAGTTTATTATTATTTAATATTGTGTTATTATTTTTTAAAGATAGTACAGACTAGTAAAAGCAATGGTATTCCCCAGGACTCTAAAGTTGGATTTTGAAGAAACGGGGTACAAAGAGAACTGAAACTTTTGTACTTTGCTGTTGGACAAGATATCTATGTGGTTGTCCCTCGAGATTACTGGGAATAAACTACCCCTGCCCAACCCCCTCCCCCATAATACAACATGACATATTGCATAACATTCTCAGAGACTCTTCCCATCCTGCTTACAATCTTTTTGGACTGTTGCCTTCCAGTAGAAGATACAGAACAATTAAAACTCGGACCACATGTTTTCTGAATAGTTTTTATCCCAGAGTTCTAATTGCACTCAACAATGAACTAAAGGGCCACCATCAGTGAGCTGTTGGACAGCATTACTTGGTCTGTTGTTTGGATGTTTGAGTGGTTTAGGGGTGGGGAATTTGTGGTGGGTGGGAGTGTGTTTGGGGATTGTTATGCATGTTGAACCTGGTCTTTGGGTGTTAAGTGAATTTCATTGAATGGGTATACTGTGTATACACGTATAATGGCAATAAAATTATAAAATTATTATATGGGTTTCATTTGGGTCAAGAATGAGATCTATTGACTAGTTCCTGAGATTTGCACTAGACTTTCAAAGGTTTCTGGTTCCCAAAATGTTAATTAAAGCAAATAAAATTGTTAGTATTGAATCTGGCAGTTCTTATTATAATCTCTTATCTTCTAGTCTCAGCATTGCTCATATTTTAAAAAATGAATACATATGGCTTGATTTGGACCAGGTTTTTTTTTTTTACAGTTGTCTTAGCCATTTTGAGGGTTTCTTAGTGGATTCACTTATCTATAATAACTCAAATCTAGATTTGTGTTCACTGGGCTGCTCCCCATATCAGTCGGTTGGCCCAGTCTTATGAGTTCATTTTAGAACATATTCCACAAACCATCCATTTTGGGGTTATTATTATAAATACTATTTCTAAACTATCAATAACTATATGGTTATTTCTTTATCATTAAAATATTTATATTCTTTCTTTCAAAAGAAAATGTAAGTAGTGATTTTAAAAAAACCAAAGCAAACCTCAGCATCACATACAATCATTATTTAAGGCAGTGGTTCTCAACCTTCCTAATGCCGCAACCCTTTAATACAGTTCCTCATGTTGTGGTGACCCCCAACCAGGGGTGGGTTCTAAATTTTTTTTACTACCGGTTCTGTGGGCATGGCTTATTTTGTGGGCATGGCTTGGAGGTCATGTGACTGGATGGGCATGGCTAGCTGGTCATGTGACCAGGTGGGCATGGCTATGTGTATAGAGACTACTCAGAGGGCTGAAAAAAGTCATTTCTGACAGGTCCTCGCACTTTTGACTGGTCCTCACACTTATGACCATCCTCACATTTATGTCTGTGCAGCATTCTTAACAACCATGTCATTCATTTCACAACTGCTTCTCTTCAACATGGTATAAGATAGGGCAAAAAACGTAAAATGTGAGGACAGTCGTAAATTCGAGGACTGGTCAAAAGTGCGAGGACAGTCAAAAATAACTTTTTCAGCCCTCTGAGTAGTCCCTGTGCACAAAAGGACTACCCAGAGGGCTGAAAAATGTGATTTCTGACAGGTCCTCGCACTTTTGACCGGTCTTCGCAGTTATGACTCGTCATCATTTATGCCCATTGTACCATTCTTAACAACCATGTCACTCATTTCACAACTGCTTCTCTTCACCATGGTGACAAGATAGGGCAAAAACATAAATTGTGAGGACAGTCGTAAGTTCGAGGACTGGTCAAAAGTGCGAGGACCAGTCAAAAATAACTTTTTCAGCCCTCTGAGTAGTCCCTGTGCACAAAAGGACTACCCAGAGGGCTGAAAAATGTGATTTCTGACAGGTCCTCGCACTTTTGATCGGTCTTCGCAGTTATGACTGGTCATCATTTATCACAACTGCTTCTCTTCACCATGGTGACAAGATAGGGCAAAAACATAAATTGTGAGGACAGTTGTAAGTTTGAGGACTGGTCAAAAGTGCGAGGACCAGTCAAAAATAACTTTTTCAGCCCTCTGAGTAGTCCATATGCATAAAAGGATACAGCAATAGAGAGGGATGAAGGAAGGGAAGGGAAATTAGAGTAGGAGTGAGGGTAAGAGAGGGAGGAAGAGAGGAGGAGAAGGAGAAAGGAAGAGAAAGAAGAGGGGGGGAAAGAGAAAGTAAGAAGGAAAGGAAAGACAGAGGTGGTAGGTTTGAGGAGAAAGATTGCTGTACAATAAAAAAGATGAAAGGGAAGAAAGCCAACCCCAAACAAATATAAAGATATTAAGATAAAGAATGAATTGTTAAACTTTAAAGAATAAAAGAGAACAAATAGGAATAAATAGCAATAATTAGAAACACACATACAAACATACAACATATTTTCTTTGAACAGAGTATTTGGCCGGTCCACAAATTTAAACAGTTGTAGGAGGTTAGCACCCACCCCTTTCCTAGAAGAATGAAATATTTTGGGAAATATTAAAAAGGCAGAATATTATATTTCCCTGGATGAGAAATGGAGAAGCATATTTTACAGACAAAGCAGCTCCCACCTTCCTGCCCCCACCCTTTGTTAATGTGCCAGACGCAGAAAGTCAATCCTTTGTCAAAGGACATTTGCAATACAATAGCAACAGAAACTAACACAATGGGCCCCATCAAGCCATGTGATCCTGTCCACCATTAAAACATCTTTCCAAACAGTCTCCATGTTTCCAGTGTCATTTTCCCCACTTGGAGCAGAACCCAGAAGGATATTTCTTCCAACACAGTATTTAGTCATTTCAATTAAATTTACAATTTCTATATTTCCTTTTTACCATATTTATTCCTCATCTATTTTTTAAAAAAACCAATATTACCCTTCATCCTCATCTCTAATCTTAATCAAATTCAATTTTTCCCTTCTATTCTATATTATACCCTTTCGCATTGTCATCTATTTTCATATCCATCCTCATATTGGTTAATTATGTAATACAGTTGTTTAATACAAATTCAACGTTTTAATATAAATCAATTAGTTATATAACTATCTTTTTTTGTATATTAATCAATATGAACATGAATATTCCAATTATTTCCATGCAATCCAATTTCTTACAAATCAATTAATTATATTTACCAATAATAATAAACCAAATAATTTCCCCCATATATTCCTCCAAACCACAACTTAACCGTTTCTGCTTTCAACACAATATACAATTAATAGTATCTCAATTATTACAATTCCCTAGTTAAATAGAGCTTTTTTTCTTTTGTGTTTTAAAATCTTGAACCTCCTCTTGCCCTAAATTTCCCATTGTTTGCAGTTTTGTACCTACCTTTTTTGGTGAGGAAAAAGAAAAAGAAATCTCTCTGCCTCATTTTGTCAGGTTGCAGCTAAGACCCTGCTTTCGCTTTCTCTTTTCAGCATAGCTAGGGGGAAAAAAACTTGCTCCAGGAATTTACCTCTTTGCAGCTAGCTCTTTGAAGCCCCGCAGCAAGAATTTAAAGTTTTTTTTCCCTCTAGCCATCAGCTGGGACTCCGGAGGCAGCAATAGATTGGGAGTGGGCGGGGTAAGCGAACGGCGACCAGGCGAACCAACAGAGGCAGAGGTTGAGGGTGAGTGAAGGCGGGGGGGGCGAGAGAGGGCTTTGGCGACCCCTGTGAAATGGCCGTTCGACCCCCAAAGGGGTCGCAACCCCCAGGTTGAGAACCGCTGATTTAAGGAAATGAGATATTTCTTACGCATAAAGAGTTTGATTAAAGATATCAACATGCAAAATTAAAATGGCAGTTCTTTAAAAACAGCCCTCTTGGTATTTATGGGATTCATATATATGGTTTCTTAACCATAACAATCATGTTAGGAAATTTCTACTAAGGGTAGATAGCCTGGATAAGAAGTGGCTCAAATGTTATTCTAAAGATCTACAGTTGGTTTCACATAGCATCACAGGCCTGTTGTGGGGAAAATAGGACTCTAAACTGAGTTTACAAACCATCAGTCCTGTGATCTGAACCATGGTATTTCCAAGCAAATACGGCTTAACATAAGCTGGTTACACAAGGGAGGGAGAAGTTCCATGCAACACACAGAACCATCAATGATTCAACTCTGTTTTAGACAAATGCAGTGTATGGTGCAAAGCCAACTGTTACATCAATAAAGTATTTTCAGGTTTTAACAATTAATGATAAAAAGTCAAGGTAAAAATCTTTTAGTCCTTTTTCATTATGGATATCTTTAGATGGAAGAGAGAGAAAAACAAAATGGGGACAGATAAATACAGCTTGGCAAGACAATGGGAGGAACTTCATTGAAAAGTGTAATGGAAATTGAGAAGGTTAATAAGGAAGGCTGTGGACTGATAGCATTTTTGAACCAACTCATAAATGATTTTCTCTGGGTATGATAAAAAATATGGTTAACACCTAAGAAGGTATTTAATAATAGGAGGGAAGTCTAGTTGTGTACAAATTAAAATTGAAAGGCCTTGGACAGATAGACACATGGTCTTGAAGAGACAGGCACACAGTACAAAGGCTGAGGTTGGAGCGTTAAAAAATTTTTTTTTGCCTTACTATTTTAAATATTAAGTGGACAACCTTTTGATAGCTGGAAGCCAACCAGCAGTGGACAACCTTTTGATAGCTTGGAGCCACTGTTAACAGTTTGAGGATAAGGCTAAGAGCTACAATAAATTGAGGGAGACAAAAAAGTGTCAAGCATCAAACAGGATCAAGATTTTTGTTGTTTAGAGCAGGGGTCCACAGCCCACTATCAGGCCTTGAATCTTTTAGAACTGGGCTGCAGAAGTAAACCTTGAGCCTTTTACAACCGGTTGTGTGCATCTCCACTTGTCATTTGTGCAAATGGAGTTGCACGCATGCTTGCCCACCACACATGCGGATTCCTCTTCTCCTCTCCCCCGCTGGTCCGCAAAGCTGAAAAGGTTGGGGACCTCTGGTTTAGAGGATCTAAATTTTGCTGCTTCAAATGTTTTCTTCCTTTAAACAATGTTAAGCCTATTTTTTATTGATGCTTTCATTTTTCTGTTTCCTGCATCCAAATGTCAAGAAATCATGATAGCAATTTTTAGCAAGAGTCAGAGAGAGAGCATTATAGCAGAATAGGTAAGATGCTAGACCAGAAGGAATTCTAGTTCTCCCTTAGGCATAGACACCAGCTGGGTGACCTTGGATCAGTCACTCCCTCTCAGCTCTAATCAATGTCAGGCTCTTGTGACAAGCCATTTAAACTCCTTGATGTAGCATGCATGGATGGATGCTGTATTAATCAGGTGAGCACAGAACAAAACACATGGACCCTGTAACCAAGAGGGACAATTGCCGAGAAAAGGAGTAACAGCAACAAAAGAGCATCAGAAGAGACATGGAAGAAAGAAAGCAGAGGGCTCAGGCTCTGGATGCAATCATGGGGCTTTAGGTGGCTTCTGTCAGTTCTAAATCAGTCACAATGATGCTTGTTGGAAATCACGTAGTATTCAAAAAGGGACGTATGAATGACTATTTAGATACTGGACCTTAAAAATCTTGGAGTTAGGTTCTGTTCTTTATATTTATTAAAATTCAGCCAAGCAGGCTAATTTCTGTTGGTGAGTTATAGGCTTGCACATGAGTTTTATTAACCCAAATAATCTATCTTTTAGACTGCCTGTCTAAAGTATTGCTTGGAGTAAAGCCAACATCTTTTTGGCCAAGTCTATCATGTGATTACAGAGGTGTAAACTGAAGGGTGCTATAGCTAAAGCACTCTATATTAACCTACAGGAATGGTTTCATGTTTGAACAATGGATTGTTGCTGATTCCAATCCATTAAAGGCACCTCTGCTTCCTTTATGTATTTTTAGGTCCATTGGTCCTCTTCATTATATGTGGACTGGAAAACTAACAAGACAAGGTAGACAAGGGAACAGAAGTATTTCCCCTAAGCTTAATAAATACTGTAAATCACTTATTTGAGTGTTTGCTGGAGGCTCCTAATAAGATCTGAAATTTTATCATTTCAAATCACTTTCCATAAGACCTTCTTTTATGCTATGGTACCAGTGGTGGGTTCCTCCTGGTTCCACCGAGCCAGTAGCGGTGATGATATGACATCACCGAACCGGTTCTGCCTCCCCCGCCTCCCGTGTTATTCTTACCTTTTATTTGGCCCCACCCCAATCTATTGCTGCCTCCTGAGGCCCAGCTGATGGCTAGAGGGAAAAAAAACTGTTTAAACTCTTGTCGTGGGGCTTCAAAGGGCCGCCCTACAGCTGATCAGTGTTAAAACAATGAGTAGACCGGTGCCTGCAAAAATACATGAGTAGATCAGTGCCTGCAAAAATACATGAGTAGATCAGTGCCTGCAAAAATAAATGGGTAGACCAGTGCCTGCAAAAATAAATGGGTAGATTGGTACAACCGGGTAGACCAGTCCATCTGCTAAATCCTAAATAATTGTCACATGACCATCAAGTCACACCCACAAAATAAGCCACGTCCACAGAACCGGTAGTAAAAAAATTTAGAACCGACCCCTGTACAGTACCCTGAAAAAATGTGTCCTCCCTCCCCCAATCTGATAGAATGTTTAACTAACTCCTATTTTCTAAAAAATTTCGTTCAGCTCCTGCTGTGTTTCTGAAAAATGGTGCTCAGATTACATTATTCATAAACAAAGCCCAGAAAGTTAAACCTTAGAACATACAGTGTTTGTATCACATTACCTCATCTCTCTCTCTTTCTAACCCACACAGAAAAAGCTCAAGTCCAAGTGTGCAACCTATTAAGCCTTTAATTCCAGTTTACCAACTCTCTTCTCCTCTGCTCTTTTGCCACCATAGTCTAAGGTCCACATTTCTGAACCACAATTTGCCTGTATGTTTTTCACTCTTCAGGAGAATAAATGTGGTGGCAGTATTTATATTTGAGGAAAAATGATAGAGAGGGAGGCAGGGAGACAATGATACTGACTGTGGGAATATGAGCTGGCTTTATCACATACAACTGCAGAGTGTGTCTGAGTCAATGTGACTTGGGGTTAAAAAAAATGTTTCTTATCCCTGACATATATCAAAATATACAGTAGTTATGAACTGAGAATGGCAGAAAGAAACACAGTAGGCTAAGATTCTGAACTTTCAAAAAAGTTCAGAAAAATGTTTGACAGGGTGGGTACTTAAATTCAGTGAAACTGTGCCACTGCCTCAATATCATAGCTGGAAGAATCAAAACAATAGAACTGGAGAAAGACCTAAAAGTTGTACTGTATAAACCAACATGCAATATGCTCTTAACCTCAACAAGTGATGGAATGGGCATCATTGAAGCTGGTTCAAATGGCTTTGTTCCATTTTAAAGTTCCATTAACTACCAGGAGTCACCATTTTAATGGTTTCATACTTACTGGGAATTTCTAGATATTCCCAATAAAGCTAGGTGGACTGGAAAGTTCAAGTCCAAAACATCTGTAAGGTGTTAGGTTGTAGTAAATCATTGAAGTCCTGGGGATCAATGGCTGTTAGTCTTGAGAGCAGTGTGACTGCCTCTGAAGGCTATCTGTGGAGAGGTTACTGGGCTTCCTTGTACAGCTGATTATCAACAAACTAATGGACTAGATAGGTCAGGATTATATGTTCTACTCACTGAATTTTCCTTCTAATAAATGAAGACTGTTTTTCTTTCTAATTTATTATTATCAGCTCCACCAAAGCGCAAGTGCATGATGAGAATATTACTAACATCACAAGGCTTTGTTTCCCATCTGCCTTACTCTGCATGGAGATTGAAGTGATTATTCAGTCCCTCTTTTACAAAATGTATGTATACGCATATATGTATATACACATGTAGCTCTTATTAAACCTATGAAGAATATTAAGGATCGAGTTCAGTGTTCTATGCAATGACAAAAAGAGGAATATTCCAGCATTTTCATTATTGAATTTGAAGGATCTAGGAAAGACTTCTGATATGCTTTCATATCTTTTTTATCATACTACATTATATCTAAGTTTATTTTATCCTAGTAGTATACCGTGTTTCCCCGAAAATAAGACCCTGTCTTATATTTTTTTGAACCCTGAAATAAGCGCTTGGCCTTATTGCCATGCACTCAAAAAGCCCGATTGGGCTTATTATCAGGAGATGTCTTATTTTGGGGAAAACAGGGTAAAAATAAACCTACTTTGAGCTAGAAAAGGAGAGGGCAGCTCATAGGTATAGTCTCAGACCTCTTTTCTGTGACCTCTGGAAATTCCTTGGGCCAGTAATTTTTTCTGAGCCCTAGGAAGTAGGCAATGGCAAACCACTTCTGAAAAAAAGTGTAGGGACTTGTCTAGGGTCTCCAAGAACTGGAGACCCTGGTAAATTAAAGTATATCTAGCATAACTGTAATGCATGCCTAGTGTATTTAAGGTAGAGTGATTCTGAATCCCTGGTTTGAAGTGTGTCCCCCAACCCCCAAGTTCTTCACTGAGACAAAATAGAACCAAAATGGATAGAATATATAAGACTTGGATCATAAATCACAAAACAAAGCAAAAATCACAGTGCTTAAAGAATAACAATTTATAAACTCTCCAGTCATCCATGAAGTGCTACGTCATCATAAGAATTTTCATTTAGGTATCCAGCTTTCTGGATACCTAAATCTTTTACAAAAAAACACACCAGCCATGTGCAAGGAGGATACACCTGTAAAAATTTGTTATCACCAGAAATCTTCAAATGAAGATGAGGAAAAGGAGCAAGGGGGAGGAGGGGGGGCAGGAACCCTGAATAACTTAAATCTTGAACAAAAGCACTCAGTGTTTTGGTTTATTCTTCTATTCAAAAGTTAGAATTTTGATTCTGCAATCCTATACCTCTTTTCCGGAGGAAACAATCTAGTGACCTAACAATTTTTTTGAGTTGCTAGGAATAAAATTACACCATAAAGCACACAGAAAACGTTGACTGGAAATAATCTTATGTTTCTCTAATATAGCAGCCATCAGATGCTTATGCTTGTTTTCCCCAACAAGCATGAACTTTGTTGAAAATTCTGAGAGTTATCTATATATATATATGTGCCAAAATTGGAAAATATTTGTGAAATGCAGAACTCAGAGGTCTCTAGAGTTTCCTGAATCTCTGCAATCCTTACCAGCTAGTTATAGCTACTAAGAGTTATGATCTAGCTCCAGTAAGGATGATAATGGTCTCTCCATCTTCTCCTCTCAGGAAACGTAAGTTACTGCTTCTGCTTTGAACAACTTCAGGTCTTAATAGAAAGGCAACTGTTTTAATGGCATGGACTTGCAGAATAGCTCTGTCTTTGGAATCCTAATCAGAAGGACAAGCCCCTATTGCCGAGTCCAGTGATTAGAACAATTCTGCTATGTTTTAAGAGTTGCAAGGAAGCAAAGCTGAGGTGGAAGCCAACCATAAGACTTTGGCTGAACTCCAGGCATTATGTGCCCAATACAGTCACACAGTCCTTCAGTCACACAGTATCTAACTGATCCTTTCCACTACAGCAGCTGAAACAGCAGCCACAAAAGATAACTTCATAAATGAACAGTAGAGCACTTTGTAATCTGAGCACACAGCCTGAACTGTGGAGGCTAAGAACCAGATGTGGTCCTCCTATATCCTAGCATTTTTGCTACAGGACCATTGCAAGGAAAGTTAAGGCTGTTCTTCTCATTATCAGTGGTCTAAAAGTATGTGCAGATGAATTCCCACTGGCACACATATGTGCTGGTAGTAGGATACGGAAGCTGCTGCCTCACACACTGGGGTGCTGGGTTGTGTGAAATGATTTAGAGCAATCTTTTTCAAACTTGGCAACTTTAAGAAGTGTGGACTTCAGTTCCCAGAATTCCAAAACCACAATCTAGAAGCAATTTCTAATCACTGTCACATTTTATTTTTTCATTGATTGATGTCATTCCCTCAAATATCAGTTTAGAAGTCCTGTGGAGTTCAGTGGAACTTATCTCTAGGAAAGCATGTATAGAATATTATGATAGTCACTTTATTTAGGAATTCTGAGGACTATAATTCCAACAAAATCTGGATGATATAGTGGATTAAAAAATAAAATGTATAGGATAGCAATCCAAAATATTTTAAAAAGCAAAAATATCTTTGCACCATTTTAACAGCCATGGGGAATCAGAATGCTAGAAGGGCAGGCCACTGAATAATTTCCCTCCAAAACCAGACATCATTTTAAAACAAGGTTCTCATTGTGTTTTTGGATTCATTGATTTTAATATAGTTGTTTTCACTTTTGTTTGTTTGTTTCTATTGTAAACTACTGATAAATATAAATAATCAGCAATGTAACAAATTCAGGCAAGGAAGGTTCAAGAAATACTGAAGTGGAAGAATCTGTTCACCACCAAATCGTATCTCTCTGTCTCAATCTTTACCCTCAGATGTACAAGACATCTTTTTTTTTTAAAGCCAACCCCAGTCTATTGGGTTCAACCACATTTTTCTAATTGTGAAAACATCATTGCTGGAACCCAGGATGACATGAAGGCCCTTGTCAGAAGGAGCTCTGTATTGGGAAAAACCACTCTTTTATCAAACTGATATGGCTGTTCAGATTGTTGATTTGTCAATTGAAATCTTTTTGGTAAGAGAAATTATTTCACTGTGGAGAATAAAATATTGACTACCAACAAATGGAATAAGTAGGATTCATTTTCTCCATAATACTCTCAAAATTGCAAACTCGAATTGAAGAGAATAGTTTTCTGTCATAAGACATCAACATTGTTCAGTTGTCAAATCAAATCATATGTTAGAGAAGATGTGTGAATAAGAGAAGGTCATTTAAATTTAATACTTACGGGTCCGTCTTCTGCCACCAATTGCCTCCCACCGGCCAGTTCGCTCTCACAGAGAGGGCCTCCTCAGGGTGCCATCAGCCAGACAATGTCGGCTGGCGACCCCCAGGGGGAGAGCCTTCCCTCTGGAACAATCTACCCCCAGAGATACGAGTGATCCCAGACCTTTTCGTCGGGCCCTTAAAACCTACTTCTTTCAGTTAGCCGGGCTGTCCTGATTTTATGATGGGTTTTTAAAATTTGAAATTGGTTTTAAATTGAAATGTTTTAAATTATGGGCCAAATTATTTAATTATTTTAAATCTATTTTAACTTTTGTGTATAAAGTGTTTTACTTTGGCTGTTCACCGCCCTGAGTCCGAAAGGAGAAGGGCGGTATAGAAATCTGAAATAAAAAAAAAATTCAAGGCTGTCCTTATCATCTATAAGGGATACATGCTCTTAACATTTAACATAAGATCCCATTTCCAATTTATACTGACTGAGTTAGTCAGCATTTAAAGAGAGATTTTCCATCAGATTTTGCTTCAACAATATTTTAGTGGGTCTAGGAAAACATGGTAGCGATTAGCAAAGAATGTTGAAAAAGAAGTCTAGCATACATTGCAAATCATTGGCACACTGACATCAGGACACAAACCTTGTAGACTAAATTCTCTACTTTTATGATTTCTTTATCCTAGCCAGTTTTGGGACTGCAATTAACCCCCATCACACCTCACACTAAATAACTCTTTTAACCTCACAGGGAGAGTTAAATTTAGATTTCCCACGGAATACCAAGATAGTTTTTTAAGAATTTAATGTTTGGGAGGATGAGAAGGATCTGAAGAGAACCTTTGGTATTGTTCCAACTTTTTTTGTGGAAGAATTTTTAAAAGAGACACAGTCTTTATTCCTTATTGCACCGAAGCATGGAAGTGAAAAGGAAACTCTTGAAAATAGTACTATGAGAGAAGTAGAGTTATATAAAGAAACTTCAAAAGAATTATCTTTCCAACTATTTAATTTGGGGGGAAAACTTTGATAGTTAAAAAATGACTCTTATTTCTAAAAGCTTTAAAATTACTAGCCTTTACTGACAAAATGTAGATATATTATCTGACCATGATTAATGAAGTTTTAAATTTGCAAATGAAATGTACTTTGTCAGTGCATAAACTAGATGACTATAACATCATTTTTTACAACATATTCAGCCAGACATTTAAATCTAACTGCAAAGAAGCTGTCTGATTGATAGAAAAATCTAGGAATTTTTTTCATGCTCTCCTTATGTAGAAACCCATCTGTCAGAGGAAGAACCACTCCAAACATCTGGCTGTAAATTCTAGTGCCTTGTTATTATGCCAGATATCACCATCCTCTAGACAAAGAATATGCTCTCTGCATTTTTGGCATGACAGGACAGGAATGAAAATGGATTAAGCTGCTTCAAACTGCGATGAGAAAATTAAGTTTGGAACTGATGAAAAAAACAGAAATTATTTATGTATTTATTTATTTTATTTATATATCAAACTTGGAGACCACTCTGACTCACAGAGTGACTTTATTTCAGTGAGTGATATAAAACAATTATGATAATGTCAGGTTATTAATTACATTATTTTTGTCACAGATATTTGCAGTCTTATTTACCAAATATTATTGAGAGAGCTATTGTAATTAACGGTGAAGCATATTTATATTTAGGGTGATTTTGAAATCGTAGCTCAATTTGAAGAAAACTATATTCAAACATGAATGACTGATTTTAATATTTCCAATATGAACTGAATATAATTTACTATATTTATTATTATTTAATAAATTAATATAATATATTTAATATATTATTTAATAAATTATTTAATATAATTTACTGTTTAATTAATTCTATAAACCCACTGCACTGTAGTTTAATAAATAATGACTAAACTATTTTGATCATTGGAATTATTAGCCAGCATAAGAAGAAATTCTAAGAAATTTTATCCCTAACATACCTGGAGAACATAGGTTGGGAATGCTGAGATATTAACCATAGTTGTTATTTTTTTTTAAATTACAGTAACCACAGAGTTGTATGTGAAGAACATAAATACTATAGCCCATTCCACCTATGCCATTTTCTCACTTTAAATTATAGCCCAGTTACAAAAACATAAACTGGCCAGAGAGATTTCTAGAGAATCATCTGAGCAGCCATTTTGATCATTCCTCCCACCTATTCTGACACCCAATGGGTCTTCCATTGACTAAATCTTGCTGTTCTAGTGCCTGTACAGCTATACCATACTGTATTGGAATGTACAAATGAAATGAGATTAGTTGCAACAGAAAATGAAATTTTATTCACTGGCAAGAAGCCTACCATGGAATCAGCTAACTCCCATGATATTAATGCAGGGTTTATGGTAACAATGACTTTTGGAAGCAACCCAACTCTATTGTAGAACTTCTTTTTGGACTTGGGACATAGTAGATTTTTCCCAATGGGGACAGGGAGAAAATCACTCAGACGTACAGAAAATGCACTGAATAATATATTTCTAATCTGAAGCAAGGGAACAAATAGAAAGCTGTTTTTCCAAGGTAGTCAAAATCTGCAGTGTTTTACTGTTTACAGTAGCAATGGTCTGAATGGTCTGAAAACCCTGGGAGTCTCTGATATCTCTAAAGGGGTGAGTGAGTCAACAAAGTCAAACAAATATTTTAAAAATTCTCATTTTAAATTTTTAATAGAATACATATAAATAGATACAACTCACATAAAACAAGACTTTTGCAGGCTTCAATCATTTTTAAGAACGTAAAGGGATCCTGAGACCAAAATGTTTGAGAAATGCTGTTTTACAATATGCTACTGTTAGTTTGCTCTCAGTCTGATGCAATGAGAAGGAGTGTGTAATGCAGCAGAGGTGTGGTAAAATGGTTGTGCGATAGGATTCCATGCCTTATTTTCTCAGACAGCTTTACTTCTTCAACAAGGAACTAGTTTCAGGGGTGGGATTCAGTCGGTTCGTACCTATTCGGGCAAACTGGTAGTTGTGACCTGCGGGTTGGCCTGCCCACCTGTCCAGTGCTTTTCCATCCTATTTAGCTGCATTTTGAAAGCCACGCGAATGCATGCAAGCGCACTCACGAACAAAGCGCATGCGCAGAATGCTGCTCGCTTCGCTCGCGCACGCACACACACTCTCACATTTTTGGTGCTGGGGTGAACCAGTTGTTAAATTATGTGAAGCCCACCTCTGACCAGTTTCATAGCACATGCATCAAAAGTCTGACCCTGATCTTCTTTGAAACCTTTAAACCCTGTTATACAACAAGTAAAGATAAGCAGAAGGGAATGTCCTTTGGGACCAGAGAGAGAAGGCATACAAGACCTGACTCAATCTAGTGTGATTTGTTTAGTCTTTCAAGCAAAAAACATCAAGCTGCTGTATTACTGGAGTCAACAGAGCTCTAAGGAAAACTCAGTGTGTTCTGATTCTGGATGACCTATTGAAAATGACAGTGCGGGAATCCCTTGAAGAATAATATTTCCAGTGAATGAATGTTTGGACAAGAGGGCTACTTTTTGTAGAGATCTGTGGCTATGAACTATTAATTTGTAAAAGAAATTACACACTCAGTCATATCTAGGGTAGTATGGCTGAAGCCTAGACTTTACAAAGCCCAGAAATCCTAATTACTGAACAGGGATAGGATGAAGCAGGGGTAAGCTATGCAATTATTAGTGTTCAAGCCACAAGGATCTCAAGGACCAGTTGCCTCCTTCTCCTCTTCCTGCTCCTTCTGAGGCACTATTTTATTTTCATATCTCAAATTTTATTTTTATTAAGGTTGATACAATGTGTTTGGATTTGATTAATTAGAATAGAATATGGAAGGGTGAACATAGTACTTGTTTGCTACTCTATAAATCAAGTACATATTTCTGCATGTCTATGTTTCTTGAAATTGTATGGTAGAATAGGGTACTAGAAATGATGTCCCATGGAAGTATCAAATATGGCTGCAAGAAATCTACACCATATGGAACTTAATTAATGTTATATATGTGAGACTCAAAAGTAGTCTGAAAAATCTAAGTTCTTAAACCTTTAACAATATTTGTTTAAATAATACAGAGTCACATGTAAAAGTAGATATTTAATTTAGAATTAATTCCCTTGCTGGCTTAAGTTATTGGTTTATTGAGAGAAGTAAGATGGTAAAGAACAAATATGAAGAAGTTGTACTCAGTAGAAGGGCAGAGAAGAATGGGAGGAAGGAGACATTCTTTACATTCTGTGTATCTTTCATTTAAGATCTGACAATATGGACTCTTTCTCTGAAAAACCTACATATTCTGTCCAGCTGTAAAATTATTACACAGGTACAGCCCATTGCATGTGCAATGAGAAAGAGATAGGAATGAGTATTGCAATTTTCTGGTATGATACATCATTGTAGGCAACAGATGAAGTCAACTGCTTCCTAAACTGAAAAGATGAATCCTCCAATGGGCATAGATCCATTGACAGAGAGGTGTGCACAATTTTGCTGTTTTAATTAACAAAAAACTAACACAGCCATCTGAGTTCATAAAGGGCTGATTATAATCCTGTTAGGATGGTTGACAGGAGGATATATACAGGCTAAAGAAAAAATGCTGATGCAGAGAGTAGCTAGTTTAATAGCTCAAAGAAAATGCTAATTTAAATTGGACCACATATCTCAGTTTCCCAATTTTAGTAAAATATATAGCTGCATCAGTAGTGGGATTCAAATCTCATTGCTACTGGTTCACTCATGGGCACTCACGCTCATGCGCAACACTTCTGCACATGCGCAGAGACGTCCAGGCGGGTGGGTAAAGCCTTCCCCCTGCCACTGCTACCAGTTCTCCTGATCCGGGGTGAACCGGTAGCAACCCACCACTGAGCTGCATGACTAAACTATACAAGCCAATACACATTTGTCCTTCCTTTTCCTCCTTCTAAGATTCAGAGGCATTGAATTCAATTGTGGTTTGCTTAAACAGCTTACTGAATGAAGCACAATTGGCTGAAATCATACAACATGCTAAGCCAAAAATCATGATTTGGAAGGCAACTAACCAACTTTACACATTCTACTAAACTGAAACCACGTGAAGTTTCAGCTGGATAAGTAAGTCAGGTGGACAGCATGTAGTAAATATCTTCAAAATAAGTGGATTCAAGTGATATTTTCTGTAGAGTGGAAAAATAATAGTGCATCATCAAAATACTTAAGCAGCATAGCCATATTCCAGCAGTTACTATAAGTAAACTTAAGATCACAAGGAGGAAAGACAAATATCAGTCAAAATTAAAGTTGCATAATGCAAATAGGTTTGCCTGCAATTTTCTTCTCCTCTTCTTGTAGTGTTTTAACAGAGGTATAACAGAAAGGCATCTTTCCCACCTCTGCCATTTCATAAGAATCTTTAGTGCAGCCAACTTTTTCTTGTTATACAACTGTTAAAAGCATGCAGTATCTAAAGAAAAAATACTAATAGCTGCTCTAAAAATTAATTGGTAAAAAGTCAGTTGAAATGTTGCAGATGTTTTTAATCATGTGGGCCATCTCTCTATAAAGAAATAAGCATTATTATGCACACTGAGTCCTAAGAATAAGTTTAACTTACAGTTAATATAGACCAAGGAAAACCATTTCTGGTTTCCAGATGTTTTGGATATCAATTTTTCTTAGACAGCAAGTCAAGTAATAATGGATTGTGGGAATTGTAGTTCAAAATATCTAATGACTATTAATTTTTTTTTATTTTTTTAAAAATAATCTTTATTTACATTTTTCGTTAAAAAACATAGAAACAACACATCATAAAAAGATAACACACAAAAAAACAAAAAAACAATAAACATACATACTTCCTTGCTTCTTTGCAGTACCTTAATACATAAATGTTCGGTACTGTATCTCTACATTATAATCCGGGGAAGACAAAACAACTTACATGCCTTAATATATCAATTAGGTCTGTCTGACCTCACTTATCTTATATAGGATAGGTTTCTCAACAGATATCATTCCTCCTCTAAAATATGTTGGGAGAGGTTGGTAATTTTTTTTGATTTAAATCTTTTTCAAAAGAATATTCCTGTTCTGAATCTTTAAAAGGTTGGTCCTGTCCTGAACCTTTAAAATATTGCTGATATGTGATTGTAAACCCACTCAAGTGGAAATAGGCAGTCTGCAAATGAATGTAGAAATAATATATGAAAAAATATGGATAGCATACAACTATTAAACCAATATATTTAAATAATACAATAATAAGCAATTTTACTTCCAAAAGAAATTGGGTAACTGTAGAGCAAGGTTTAGATTTCTTACTTAGAAAACCCAGAATAGCATGTCTCCATTACAAATATGCTGGATGTTATCATGCAAAAAGGCTCAGGACAATCTGAACAAAATATTAGCCATACTAACTAACAATAAGTTAACTGATACAATTTTTTAAAAAACTGTATTCCTCTTTTGATATTAAAAACAACTATTGGCAAAAAGGAATCTAATCAGATGTATGCCTGACCTGGTATGATGGAATCTAAATTATGTGATTACATCCTGTGTCTCCAGATCATTTTATCTCGCTTGGAATCATTCATTTGTGTTCAACAACATTGTGCTGTCTTGCAATGAGAACTGAAGCAGTAGTAATTCAGTTCAGTCCATTGAATCTCCATTTCCTTGATCCTTTGGTATCGCTCTATCTCATTTTTAAAAAATGAATAACTTGGAAATTGTGGTGTTTATTTTTAGATTCAATTCCACATTAATTTTTTTTAAAACCAACAGCTCTTTGAGCAAATCCATTATCTGTTTGGGGTTGTAAGCTGTTAGGAACTGCTATTCAGAGGATGGGGGGAAAGAAAACCACTGAAAGTATCAGTGAACAGAAACAGTTTTAAATCACAGCCTACTACTACTATTACTGTCTACTGTCCCCATTTATTTGTACCCATTTCTGGTATTCATAATCATGTTTATATCTGTTATTTTATACATGCTTGACAAAAATATATAAATAAAATTAAAAAAAAATACTTCTATAGCCAGGGCATAACTTGGATATTACACAAAGAAAAATTCTATTTCCAATGTTCAGAGTTCATCTGGAATATATATATAAATATAGAGACGAAAAGTTGGGTTTACAATAAGTGATGTAGAAGGGAGAGCGAGAACTCTTGTCCAGGAAGGATGCCTTATGCTTCTAAGCATTCCTTCTTCCTTTGATCTCTTACCCCAGGTCCCATTCTGCTGTTTACTGGGGAGTTCCCCTTAATATTGATTGCCTTTCAAGAAAAAAAGTGGGCTCTCCCTCCCTCTTTGGGCTATTTTTGATCTATTTGGGATCTACATTTGGAGAATGAATTGAAGTTCTTAATATATAAGGCTTGTCTGGACTGTCAGCAGATATTATGGATTGTTCCTGCTCAGAATTTCAATCAGTAATAGTATCCTTAGTGTAATTCTATTCCGTCTCATCCTGTTTCTATTTCATCTAACACTCAGGCATTATTTTATGGCTCCTGAGCTGGCAAATTTCAGATCCTTTCAAGCCTGTGTATGTATGTGATTTAAAGTTGTTTTTCAGTTTATTTTGGTTCAGTATTTTCCTATAAAGATTTTTTGGGTATATTTTTGAAGATTTCAAAGTTTCCCAACACTTTGCCAAAGGTGCTTTTCCAAAAAGAAACTGGACTTTCTTGGAGTTTTTTTACTTCTCATCCAAGAAGCTTCTTCAGAACTGAAACGAAACGTTTCAAGGGGAAAAAAATAAAGGAAACCCAGTTGCCTTTTGGAAAAACACCTTCGGCACAACCATGACCCGAATGATTGAGAATCTTTTTAGACATTTCTCCAACACTCGTTCTTTGATGGAATGTGTATAGTGGTTTTACTAGAAAATTAGTAAAAAAGAATTGGATAGTGGTGTCTATCACTTTTTCTTAGGTGCATGGTATATAGAACTATGTATTCCTGTGAAATGGTTGAGTATATAAATAAACAAACATTTATTTTACTTACTAAAGTGTCATATTAAGAGCCTTGATGGCGCAGCAGACTAAAGCACTGTTAAGTAACACCAGCTGCCTGCAATTACTGCAAGTTCAAATCTCACCAGGCTCAAGGTTGATTCAGCCTTCCATCCTTTCGAGGTAGGTAAAATGAGGACCCGGTTTGTGGGGGCAATAAGCTGACTTTGTATAAAAAAGAACACCGCTTGTGGGGGGGGCTGAAAGCCCTACTAAGCAGGTATATACAAAAGTATGAAGGCTATTGCTTAACGCATTGTAAGCCGCCCTGAGTCTCCGGAAAAGGGTGACATATAAATCGAATCAATAAATCGAACCAATAAATATTAGAGCCATGCTTTATTTTGCCCTATCTTTGGTGAAACACCTTTGTAGAGTAGGATGGTCTTTCACCTCTTCAGTTCTAGCCATCTGTATAAACAAATACTCCCTAATACTCCTTGATGGTCTTATTCTTATCATATTAGCAAGTATTCCAAGGGCAAGTTAAGATAGACTTGTCTTAATAAACTCCAGTGAGATGAGAGAAAAAAAATAGGTGTGAATAATGATGATTCGGTGCCTATATAAATCCCCATGGGATAGAACTTTGGTCTATATGTAATTGGAAGGTTGTTGCATATTTGTTTGGCTTTGATGCCATCATTTCTTTCAGGTTCCCTGACTGGCAGAAGGACCACAACTTCTTTATCTTATTTATTCCTGAATATTCTTCAATTGTAGATATATTCTTCAGTATTCTTGAATTCTCTCTCTCTTTTTTTTAATTTGATTTATATGCCGCCCTTCTCCGGAGACTCAGGGCGGCTTACAATGTGCTCAGCAATAGCCTTCATCCTTTTGTATATTTATACAAAGTCATCTTATTGCCCCCACAACTGGGTCCTCAATTTACCTACCTTAGAAAGGATGGAAGGCTGAGTCAACCTTGAGCCTTGGCGAGATTCGAACCTGCAGTAATTGCAGGCAGCTGGTCTTAATAACCAGCTTAATAACAGGGTGCCTTAGACCACTGTACTACCAAGGCTCTTTAACTGCTATCTCATATTATGGTATTGTGTTCCACCCCACCCCCCTCCACTTTTATTTCCTTAGAATAAAGCCTTAAGTCCTGGTGAGGTCATTGTTTTCAAATCCAGAAGTTCCCATGGCTGGGGATAGAGCAATACAATATGTCATAGATCTTTATGGCTCTTGGTAATGTCAAGGCAGTTCAGCATCAGACTGAAAGTGGGTTGCAGTTGCTGCCTGAAGATAAGTCAAAAATAGCATTGCCATTCTGATCTTCATCATCTCTACACCATAGAGGAGAAAAGGGCAGGGTTTAAATCCTGTGGTTCTAGTCACCATCCTAGCATTTTTCATCCCATCTGTGGGACACCCATGCCTAGAGGGCTACAAAAAGACTTAATCTGTCATTCAAATGGCACCGCACCAAGATATACTAGCACTAACCATTACTACTTCAAAACTATTTGGGAAAGATGGTACAAGAGATTTTGTTCCTCTTACCTCAGTCTTGTGTACCTTTTTTTTTTTTAATGTCTCTGAAATAATTTACTACATATCCTGTGAAAGTCACTTTGAGTTCTGACTTCCAGACCCACCTGCAGTTTTTTCAGCATGGAAGGAAAAGCTTTTGACAAAGTTACCATGATATTGGCTCTGTGGATGCTTAACAAAAGTTTGCTTTTTCTTACTTCCTCTGTTCAAATGAAGCGGAATATTATTTTAAAGCTCTATTATGCAATTGCATTGAAATTTCTTAGATGTTTTGTGTATTTTCCTAAGAAAAATTTAAAGGATTTTTCATTTTCTTATTCCACTTCAAAACCCACCTCCATCTCACTTGCCAACATGGCAATCTTCATTAGAAGGAGCCCCAATATATTTTCTAAACAAAATTATTATTCAGTATGTTTCTATTTACAGTTTCAGTTGGCCTGTAAGCTGCAATACTTAAGAGTTTGTCTCCTGAAAGGTAACATATATAAATGCAATAAACAGTAATGAAGCCGCCAGACCAATTTTTCTCCAAGTATGTTCCACAATGGTTTGTACTGTAAGAGAAAGTTCAGAATAGAGGTGGGGCACCCAGGTCAGCTGTTGATGTTGTCAATGACAGCTGTGCTCCTGTACTATTAATAACAAGCTCCATTTTCCAGAAATCCCTTGAAGAAATTTGATAGACTGCTTTTTTCATAGATAAAGTGAGATGTTTGAGCTATACCCCTAGCTGACAAATTGAATTCAGAGGTGTAGCTTCAATATGTTTAACAGCAGTTAGCTCAGGGTATTTCTGCTGGATTTATAGCAGGCTTTCTGGAACAAAAGCTGTGTGGCTCTAAAGTTTGTATAATGTGCAGCCCACATGACAAATGGCATGCTCTATATAAATTGACACAGTTTTTAATTGGATATATGGGTCTCTGTACTTCAGAATCATTATGCTTTATCAGTAGACTTTTTTTTTAAAAAAAGCCTGCTTATAGGAAATGAGAATGTCAGCACCTTCCTTCCTTCCTTCCTTCCTTCCTTCCTTCCTTTCTTCCTTCCTTCCTTCCTTCCTTCCTTCCTTCCTTCCTTCCCATTCAACATGTGTTGCATTCCACTCAAATCTTCAACTCCTACAACTGAGAATGAATGACTCAATTTAGGCATAATATTCAGTGGTAGGATTCAAGTAATTTAACAACTGGTTCTCTGCCCTAATGATTTCTTCCAACAACCAATTTGCCAAACTGTTCAGAAAGTGCGAACTGGCTGAATCCCACCACTGATAATATTACTCTGGAATATGCTGAATAATTAGACAAGACACGAATGACAGAGAAGTATAAGAGAAGAAGAAACTTTGCTTTGAAAAGAAATCTGTTCTTCAAAAACAGCTGAATAAATAAATATGCATTTCTAAGTCCCAATTTAATCATTTCATTTTTGCTTTTTAATATTAATTAAACATTCCTCAGGGATTGCTTGCATCCTAATTAAATTGAGAGCTGACAAAAAGATTTAGAAGGAAACAAAGTGGGGGAGGAAAACAAGAATCCTACTCCACTTTCATGAAGTCTGTGATACCTTGGAAAAAATATATGTTCAGCATTCAAAGAATTTAAGAAGAATTAGCTTGCCTTGCTGGACATTTATCTGCTGGATGCTCTAGGCTTTGATTTAGGGCAGAAAAAAAAGAGGAATGGTTTGGATCTTAATTTGGGGAATCAATTGGCTGTCTGCTTCTCTCCTCCCGCTTCAGTTAGACATCTTTGGCAAAGACCCATGGATGGTATCAAAGGGCTAATTAGCTGGCAGCTGCTGTAGAAAGGGGGGTAGTGGAAAATAAAGGGGAGTGAAAGAAGACAGATGAATATAAATTCATACTAAGAATGACAATCAGAAAGATAGCAGCTGGGAAGCGAGCCCATCCCATAATAGTAAGTTAGAGAAGAAGTCTCATCTCGCCTTATGGAGCCATATCAGGTGATAGGATAGGGACTTGTCTCTCCATGCTAGAAGATGAGGCACTCCTAAAATATCAGTTTTCATTCTAACAATGATTCATTTTTCCTTATTTTTATTTGTATTACACTGACAGTTTGGTATATTGATGAATTATAGCTAAATAATTACTGAATTACTGAATTGTATCTGGAAGAAATAAAATAACTACAAATACCACGTCTCTTGGCATCTACTTTGTAGATATACATTTGTTTGTTACATAGTTTAATATATTTCTACCTACCCATACCAAGCATCTGAAAACAATTAACATAATATACAACAGTAAAAAAATAAAATTTAAAATTAAACCAATATTTTCATTAAACAGGTGGCGAGTGAGGGAAGGAAAGCAAGTAACAAAACAATTCATTTGTTGTTCCAAGAGGGAAGGTTGAGTGAAGAGAAACAAAGAACCATCATAAGATGCACCATGAAAATTTCAGGGGAAATTTCAGGGCAAGCAAAGAGAAGGCCCCACCACAAGTTAACCCCCCCACAACTGACACTCTTCCAATCTTAGCATCACAGATGTTAACAGTTGGTTAGATCTCTAATGTGAAGATAATCTGTCAAGTATCCTTGTTTCATGTTATCTAAGGCCTCGTATGTCAAAAGCAAGTCTTGAATCTAGCTCTGTAGTTAATCATCAGCCAGTGCAAAGAAATAAAGTAAGCCTAAATACCTCACTCAGTTTTCCTGGCTGCATAATCTGTGTACCAGTTGTGGTTTCTGAATCACGTACATCAACTATCACAAGTAGCTGCATGATATGATATAGGAGCCTGGTGGTGCAGTGGACTAAACTACTGTTAAAGTAGTATTTAGCTGCCAGCTGCCTGCAATTACTGCGAGTTCAATTCTCACCAGGCTCAAGGTTGACTCAGCCTTCCATCCTTCCAAGGTAGGTAAAATGAGGAACCGGTTTGTGGGGGCAATAAGCTGACTTTGTATAAAATAGAACACCGCTTAGGGGGAGCCAAAAGCCCTACTAAGCAGGTATATACAAAAGTATGAAGGCTATTGCTTAAAAGCATCATAAGCCGCCCTGAGTCTCCGGAGAAGGGCGGCATATAAATCAAACTAATAAATAATAATAAATAAATAAAATATAGTACATTACAGTCACCCTGAGATTGAAATTACATGGATATTTGTAACAGTCCAGGAAAGGATATAGTTGGTATATAACCCAAACTGGTAGCAGAACATTATATTGCTGTATAGACTTCTATGCAGGAGTGAAATTCAGAAGGTTCTGACAGGTTCTGGAGAACCGGTAGTGGAAATTTTGAGTAGTTCGGAGAAGCAGCAAATACCACCTCTGGCTGGCCCCAGAGTGGGGTGGGAATGGAGATTTTGCAATATCCTTTCCCCAGGAGTGGGGAAGGAATGGGGATTTTTTTTTATTTTTTTTTTTTATTTTTTTTAATTTGATTTATATGCCGCCCTTCTCCGGAGACTCAGGGCGGCTTACAATGCGTTAAGCAATAGCCTTCATACTTTTGTATATTTATACAAAGTCAGCTTATTGCCCCCATAATCTGGGTCCTCATTTTACCTACCTTAGAAAGGATGGAAGGCTGAGTCAACCTTGAGCCTGGTGAGATTTGAACTTGCAGTAATTGCAGGCAGCAGATGTAAGTAGATGTTAATTAGTCTGCTGAGCCACCAGAGCTCAGTAGTATCCTTCCCCGGAGTGGGGTGGGAATGGAGATTGTACAGTATCCTTCCCCTGCCATGCCCACCAAGCCACGCCACCAAGCCACGCCGTGCCTACCAAGCCACACCCACAGAACCGGTAGTAAAAAAAATTGAATTCCACCACTGCTGCTATGCTACCCTGTTATTGGGCTACAAAATTGTTGATGATCTGCTGTAATATGTATTCATTTCCATTCAATTTGTATAGCTGCCCATCTCACATATATGGCTAGCACATGTATTGCTTGAACCAGCATATTATTTTCCTCCACTTTTAAATTCAGAATGAAGTTGACCATTCCAATATTTACTGTGGCAACTCTTCTTCCTAACAATGGGCGTGTCTACATTATTTGGTTGCTCCAATACAGAACCGGTCAATAGCTGCTTCTGGAGGAAAGAAATGGAAATAGTACCGTCTCTTCATTCCTCAGTCATTCTCAAAATAATCCACAGACACAAACCATGAGTGATGTAACATAATGGTGGTTACAGTTCTTGCCTTGCAAATAACACGTTGCTAGTTCAAAACCTGAAAGATTTTTTTTCCAGTTACTTTTTTTTTTTTTAACTTTCCTGGAAGTTTATTGGAAAAGAGTTTTTCTTCCTTTGTTCTATTCTGCCTGTACTATGTTTCTTTACACACAAATGGTAAATCTATGAGATAAAACACCAACGACATATAAGAAAATAACACACACTATACAAAATTAAGTTTGAAATCAGTATTCTGTTCCAGATAGAATGATTAGTTACTTAGCATTTTTGTATAGCTATTAAAATATACACACATCATTTCATAATGAGGATGTTGCCAAACTGCTGAAGTAAGCTTCAGTGATTTGTAATTTTTTTTATTTGCTTTATAAACATGCAATATGAAAGCTACTAGTAAATCAATTTAACAAGAATATAATAATAGTTAATTCCCAAAGTACCAAATGGAGTTTATTTTGTTTGTTTGTTTATAAAAATAAAGTAAAAATGATCAATTCATAATGATTTTATTTTACTTCATCATCATTGTTTGGCTCTTTGTCCTAGTGGAATTTTGTCCATTTATACACACATGTCAATAAATGGTGGAAACTTTCCTGTCAATAAATAGGGGAAACAAACCATCCAGAGTAACTGGCTGTTTTCATGCTTATAGGAAGAGTGCTTTGCTTGAACTACCTGCTTTATTTTTTTAAAAGAATCAATTATCATCAATATGAAATATTTACTTGATTTAAATTGTTCTACTCTATACCCTTTTTTAAGCATTTATAAAAATAATATCATGTTGTCACAAGTATCTAAATCCAAAATTTGGGAGTAGAGCTCAGTTTATATAATGGGATTTTGTCTTGTACTCCACCCATATTTAGAGGTAGACAGAGACAAAAAGAGTTGTAGAGCTATGGAAAATATATTTCAATGACAGATGAACACAATAGGATGCAATCTTAGATATTTCTAATCTCAGTATCCCCTATTTTTTTTATTGTACTTACTTTAGCCCCCAAAGTTGATTTAGCTAAATGTTTTCTTTCAGTTTCTTGACAGTGAGAGAGAGTAGTGTTGTAACACATGGCAAATATTTGTTAAATGTAGAAATGAAGACTCTTGGCTCAATGACTAAGGGTTTTCTTAAAAAATAATGTCTAAAAATAGAGGAGGGTGTTTAAAGCTTTTATATGATGTGCCAAGAACCATATGCAAAAATAGATGGTGCCATGAGTGAAAAATAGAACTAGAGCAAAAAAGTATGTCCATTAATATAAATCAAATTAATATGCCTCCAGTAGTTTCCAGATAGTAGTTTATGAGAAGGAAATCAAAACCTTTGTGAGCAGATTAGCACAACCTCATTCATATTTTTGTTATTACTTCATTTTAATGAAAAATGAACAGTTCAAAAACAGATTTATATTCCTCCCCCAATTCTCTCTCTCCTTGATTAGATTTATAAACAGATTTATAAACAGATTTATATTCCTCCCCCAATTCTCTCTCTCTCACACACACATACACACACTCACAAACCTCATCAAGTAAAACAGGCTCTAAACTAGATTGTGGGTTAAGCCAATGGTGGGATTCAACTAATTTAACAACCGCTTCTCTGCCCTAATGATATCTTCCAAAAACCAGTTCACCAAACTGCTCAGAAATTTAACAACCGGTTTTCCCGAAGTGGTGCGAACTGGCTGAATCCCACCACTGGGTTAAGCCCATTTGTTTGTTATTGGCTGCTTAACTTTGGGGGTTTGGGTTTCTGTCTGCTGCCTTTTAGCTCTTCTTGATATATTTTCTTTTCATTTTTAACTGTAAGCTGGTCAGAGTTGCTACGGAGCAGGGGTAGGTTCTACTTACCTTTACTACCGGTTCGCAACGGGGCCGCGCATGGGTGTGTTGCTTCGCTCGCATGTGCACGCACTCTTTTGCGCAAGCGCAGAAGCTTCTGTGCTTGTGCAGAAGCATTTTGATGATATCAGGGTCAGTGGGTGGAGCCTCCTGCTGGTTTTACTACCGATTCTATAGAACCGGTGTGAACCGGGGACAACCCAGGGACAGCCTTGAAATTGGTCACCAAATGTAATGGTCATGGCATTACAAAAAAGATGTTGAGACTTTGGAAAAAGTGCAAAGAAGAGCAACTAAGATGATTAAAGGACAAAAACATAGGTTGCAGGAATTGGGTATGGCCAGTCTAGAGAAAAGAAGGTAGGGGTGACGTGATAACAGTATTCCGGTATTTGAGAGGATATCACTAAGAAGAGGAGGTCAACTTATTTTCCAAAGCACCAGAAAACAAGAAACAATGGATGGAAACTAATCAAGCAGAGAAGCAACCTGGAATTAAGGAGAAATTTCCTAACAGTGAACAATTAACCAGTGGAACAGCTTGCCTTCAAATGTTGTAAGGGTTTCATCACTGGAGGTTTTTAAGAAAAGACTGGACAACCATCTATCCTAAATGGTATAGGGTCTCCTGCTTGAGCAGGGAGTTGGACTAGAAGATCTCCAATGTCCCTTCCAGCTCTATTCTGATTGATTGAAATTGAAATAATAAAATAAATAAATGGATAAATAACCACTTGAAAATAAAATAAAAAATGCTGGATAAACAAATAAATTCTGCTTATTTCTTCATGTATAAGTCTTAAATTGATATTTCTCTTAATTTCTTTTCTGACATTACTTTCTCACAGTTAAAATATTGTTTCCAAGTGGTTCTGCCAGTAAAATTCAATGGCAAAATTCATTGTCACAAGTTTTCAGGAGAAAGGGAGAAGAGGCATATCACACTGAAGTCTTAGAAAGTTCTCATGAGAGTGATATAGTGGTTAAGATAGCCTGAAAACTGGAGAGATACAAATTAAGTCCAGCCTCAGCCACTGAAAGACACATAATAGTTTGGGACAATCACTTATCACTCAGCCAATGTTCACTCAGTTTTTATGGAAAAACCTGGAGGACTATCCAGGTTGTCTTCAGCTATTAGAAGAAATGTAGATAGATATCAACTGAACAATAAAAAAGATACAGCTCAGAGTTGTCCACTGCTATAATATTCTTACATTTATCTAGGAGTAAAGAAAGCTCTACAGAGAATCATTAAAACTGCCCAGAATATCATCTGACTCCAGCTACCAGCCCTGGATGACATCTTCGAATCTCGCTGTTTGAGGAAGTTGCATAACATTCTCAGAGACTCTTCCCATCCTGCTTACAATCTTTTTGGACTGTTGCCTTCTGGCAGAAAATACAGAACAATTAAAACTCGGACCACACATTTTCTGAATAGTTTTTATCCCAGAGCTCTAATTGCACTCAAGAATGAACTAAAGGGCCACCATCAGTGAGTTGTTGGACAGCATTACTTGGTCTGTTGTGTGGATGTTTGGGTGGTTTAGGGGTGGGGAATTTGTGGTGGGTGGGAGTGTGTTTGGGGATTGTTATGTGTGTTGGACCTAGTCTTTGGGTGTTAAGTGAATTTTGTTGTATGAGTATACTGTGTATACACATACAATGACAAGAAAGTTATTAAAAAAGAAAAAGAAAAGAAAGGGTCTCCTTTAAGCTGACTCCTGATGACTTCATGGATACATCAATGTAGTTTCCTTGAACAACAACAATAGAGAAATAATTGCCACTGCCTTCCTTTGAAATGTTTTTCAACTGTCTAGTCTCACTACCAAGCTTGTATTTTCTTGCATATCCCTTCCAATTACTATCAAGATAAAATCTATTTAGCTTTTCGAAATCAGTGTTAGTTAGGTGTTGTAGTCTTATTGTATACATCTAAGTAGTTATTCCTAAAATAATGCTGCTGTTGATATTTATATTGGAGGTAGCATTGTCAGATAGTTATGAACATCTAAGTTGATACATATCTGTGTTCTATTCCAACATGCTCAAGGGAATGTTAAGAGCCTTATATAGCAACTCTCACTATTACATTTTGAAAACATGATCCTACATGTCTGAGATTTTTATTATTACAGATAAATTGAAAGAAATTCTCTTTCTCCAGAAAGAGAAACTGGAAGATAGTCACAAAGTCCTTTGCGGTATTTGAGTCATCCAGGACTTGTCAGAATATTCCTAGTTTCTTTCAAGCGTTGTGATCACTGGTATTGTAGGAGGTATTGTGAATTGAATGCCAAATTATGCATGCAATTAAATCCAATGAGAGGGTGCCCTGCTTAAACAACTTAATTAATGAGGAAAGGATACAGAGATGATTGTAGCAGCTTTTTTTTAATGGTTGCCTCAATAGCATTTTAACTCTTTGGATGCTAATTTGTTAAAATGAAAGGTTTCTATGTTTTTTTTCAAAGCTCTAACAAATTTTAGAATATCCATAATATGGACTTGTCCAGAATCTATCTTTACATCAACCAGGTAAATAAATGCTATAGCTCGAGAAAAAAAACACAGATCTAAAGAACACCGTACTTCTCATGGGAAATATTTTATAATTTGCTTCTGATTTCAGATTTTGGGGTATCTTTCTCAATTATTTCACCATAAGAACTGATATTCTTCCTATTCCACATCTAAAATTTACATGTCTTCTTCTTTCCCCATTATTTTATTTAAATGGTACCAATAGAGTCAAACTAAATAAGAAAAATGGATTTTGTCTCCATAATAGCAGAAATAGCACTTGGAAGAATAATTTCAGGACTCTTTACAAATCAAATTTAAAAAAAAGATATTTGCAATGAAGATAAAGTAATGCTATACCATACATATTTTTAAAAAATTAAAATGGTAATGCTTTTTAGGGAGGAAAGCAATATTTGGGGAGCATTTGCTACTTCTCAATAATTTCTTTGTTCATGAGATGCTTCTACTACAGAAAACTGGAGAGGAAAATTTTTCTGATTTTCACTTTCTCCCACATCCTGCCATGCAGTCTTTCTAAACCTCAGCCAACTTTAAGATATGTGGAGTTCAACTCCCAGAATTCTCTATGCTGGCTGAGGAATTCTGGGAGTTGAAGTTCATACATCTTAAAGTGGCTGAGGTTGAGAAATAATGCTCTAATGCATGTCTTTAAAAGCAATTTTAGGAAACATGGCTGGAAAAGTGCTCTTTTTAATGAATCTGGTTAACTGTAATGGAGAGAAATAATCCTAGACAAAAATGGTATCCTGGATAATAATACTTCTATGAGTGTAAAGAAAGTTTGTTTATTGATAGGAGCCAAGTCAAAATTAAAGAAATTACTGTTCCATTTTATTCTAAAATATATATTTCCCTAGGATAAGACAATGTTTAAATGTTTAATCATTCATTCAATATTTGGATGCTTCTGGACTGTCCCTAATGTTGTTAATTGAAAGATATTGTGCAGCTATTCAGTTAACTGAAAATATAATGAGAAGGAGGAAAAGGAAAGCCTGGGATAGTTAAAAATGAAATGCAATGAAGAAAGAAAAGAGCTGTCTAAAAAAACCTGCATCTGGAAGTCTTTTGCAATCAATCAGGATCAGTTACACCAATTATTTGGCAGATGCAAATGGGAGGAAGGAATGGGTGGGATGGGGTGGGGTATGGTACTGTGAGGGACCCTAGCAATATTTTGAGAAATATTCCCTGGAAGCAAACTAGGGGAAATTAAAAGATGACTTGGCTGCAACACAGATGGTTGGAGTGAATGTATTTACTGATGAGGCAGTTCAAGGAGATTTGTTTCCTGAGTTGCATCTGTGTCTCGTTATGAGTTCAGAGTGGCCACATCATCACAAAAGGGTTTATATACACCCCTGATTCAAATTTGTATTCCTTTTGCTATAGGGCAGAGATGGCTATGCAACTTCCTTTGGAAGGTTCCTGTTGAACTCCACCTGCGATTACTTGAGCTTAATAATTTAAAACTATGCTTAAGGTCTTCCTGAGTACATTGATAAATTGATTGCAAAAAAGGATAAATCTTTAGAAATTGGATGTGAAAGAAGATATCCAATTTCAATTGGTCCCAATAAAAGGTTGCAGACCTTGAATGTGAACATTGAATTACTATCATATAATAAACTTATTGTAATGAAACCCCTTATCTGCTGAGAAATTCTTACTCTTGAAATGCCAATACTGAAGCACTCTAGATCAGTGGTGGGTTGCCCCTGGTTCAGACCGGTTTGCAAGAACCCATTGTAAAACCGGTGGGAGGCTCTGCCCACTGACCCAGACGTCATCATAGATGATCTGCGCATGCACGCGGGTGCGATGCGAACCAGTAGTAAAGGTAAGTAGAACCCACCCCTGCTCTAGACTTATACAAGATCCAAAGTCTTAATAACATAAGATATTTGACAATCTTTGGAGCTACTGCAAAGCAATGTTCATAAATTCTTCTTCCCTCCACCCTCCCCATGGGACTGGTTCATCAGATGTTATAGAAATGAAGATGTAGGGTTAAGCCTTCCATCCTGGAGAGATGGGACAAATATAAACATCCTGTTTAAACAATCTGTTGATTGAATCATAAGAAGGCAGGAATATAACATTTTAAAAGAATCAGAACTGGGAGAAAAAAACTCTTTTGATCTTTTTCCTTAGGTGAGAAGTATGTAGTTAGCACCCACCCCTCTCCTAGAAGAATGAAATATTCTAGGAAATATTAAAAAGGCAGAATATTATACCTCCCTGAATGAGAAAATGAGAAACATGCTCTTGGAAAGCAGCCCCCGCCTTTGCTAATAGCCCCAGAAAGACTAGTGCCAATCTATGTATAAGACAAAAGGCTGGGCCATCTTATCTACAACACAAAAGAACCTTCACCCTCAGGACATAATAGGATTAGCCCTCTGCCCATCTCAGCACATGGCACCTGAGAATATTACATCACCCAGCAAGATTCAACCAAGCCTGGAACTCAAGACAATCTTCGACGTTATCCCTTCATGGCCCCATGGGAGTCTGACACCAATCACAATACATTTCTTACACAGGAACAGGAAGCTCCAAGGCAGGGTCCAAGAAAGGGCATAAATCTCTCCCTCCCTCCCATGTGCTCTTTTTGCCCAGGACCTCAAACCATGTAGTCCTGTCCACCATTAAACCATCTTTCCAAGCAATCTTCATGTTTCCAATGTCTTTCTTCCCATTTGGAACTGAACCCAGATGGACATTTCTTCCAACAATACAGTCCCTCTAAATAATCCATTTTGGGCAGACACAACATAAAAACCTTAATATTTTGCTCTGTCATACAGAAAAGAACAAAAATTACCCTATTTGTAATTATTTCTATTCTTTAGCTGAAAGTAATCAAAGGAAAACTGCAAAGGTCCTTTACAAAGAGCTTTGTATCTTTGAGAGGAACCTATTTTTAAGAGCTTTTCTATTCTGGCTAAAATTATTCAAGGGGAAGTTGTGGACAACCAGCTCTAAGCTATCTCCATTTTTGCAAGTCTGCTTCTTCAAAGGAACGTCTTTGAACCAACTGAGGCCACTGTCCATAAGTTCCATAAGACTGGAATTACATTCAATCAATGAAACCCTGAAGTGGTCAGGGCTCAGTTTTGGTTGTCTGCTAGTCTAGATTTGCAGTTATACTCCCCAAAAGGCTAATGAACTTTCTAAAAACTAAATTCAGTCTCCCTTCTCCACTTTAGTCTTCAGAATCATCTTCTGAACAGAGTAGCCTCAGCTGAATTGGGTTCCCTCCAGGGGTGGGTTTTACTTACCTTTACTACCAGTTTGCAGCACGCTGGTAGCTTCTGTGCATGCACAGATCACCTATGATGATGCTCTCCCACCGGTTTTACTACTGATTCTTGCGAACCGGTCTGAACCAGGGGCAACCCACCACTGGTACCCTCACTAGGAAGAACCAGCCAACTGCATTTCATCATCTGTATCAAGATCAGACAAAGGGAAAACATATCAATGCTCAGGAGATTTGTGGGTTTGGGAAGTTAGGGACCATACTGGGTTGATTTAGACAAACAACGCATCAGTGAACAATAATTGATAGGGATCCACTTTCTTCCACAAATTTCTGGAGGCTTTGATTATTACCACCAATCCTTAAGAATTAGGACCATGTAATAAAAAGGTACACCACTCCTTCTTTCTGTCTCTTATATGACTTCACATGTAAATTGGCTTCTCTGCCTTCTTTCCCCCTTATCTTCCTTTTCCCCCTCCTAAGGTTCCTTCACCAGTGCACCTTTCTTGTTTATCCAAAATTCTTGAAGTGTATATATTGATCTTGCTTTCTTTCCTAAAATCTTCAGTGTGCAAGCTGTCCCATCGTTATTGATTCTCTGGAGCCTGCTTAAATGGTATTTCTACAATGTCTGCTTCTTTCTTCTTCGGTGCCATTTCCAACTGTCAGTTTGCTATTCCTCTTTGAAATCCAAAACTATCTGTTACATGTGTGGTCACTTGCATGCTGGACAATCCCTGCCTAAGAGTGATAGAGAAATACAGGCAACATGAAACTTCCAGGTACACATGAGCACCTTGACATATACTTACCTCTTAGGTGTGGTGTACTCTCAGGTTAAAATGGACCTATCACCACAAATTCTTCCAATTTCTACCTGAGAGGCTCAGACCATTGGTATTAAACATGTCCTCTTCCATTCTCTGACTGTAAAAAAGGCATTTTTACCGTAAAACGATGAGGTGGTTCATGTCTGGATGTGAATGGTTTTCATGAAAAGTGTCTTTAGAAATGTCTGTACACTCCAAGCAATACAGTACTAATAATCTTAGAGACACTATAGTCAACAAGCTTTCCAAAAGGATGTAATCCTTCCCTGCTGCCTCAGTGCTTTTTGGAAATGTAAGAAAGCATCAAAATACATTATATGACTCCCCAGTGGACAATAGCATTGCTTAATGGGGTGGACAATATGATAATAGGATATGCATACTTAGCTTCACTGTTCTTTGTTCTGCTCCAGAGGATAGCTTTTTTGTGGCTAAGATATGCCAAGACCTAATGTGCCAAGCAGATAATGAATAAACTAGGTTGTAGCGCCTGTGACCTATTCTGTTTTTACTTGGAATCTTTCTAGTAATCAAAGCATTATCTTTGATGCAGATTCTTTCTACTCTATTGAGGCTCTAATTTACAGGTGAGACATTTAGAGCTCCCTTTCAAAACTTTGGGATCCAGTTAGAATGTAACTACATCAAGTTATTAATTTGTAGCAGACAGATTATCTGATCATAACATGACACACCCTTGTTGTTGTGGTGAAAATAGGAGACGGAAGGAGTGTTGAATATGTTCACCAGCTTGAGTAATTTGTAAATCATGGAATTGGCGGACTTGGTTACTGCTGTTTTAATTCTACATAGAATATTATAGTTTATTAATTTGTTTATTTAAAATACATATGCGTTTCTTTTTGTTTGAAAGGGCCTTTTGAGCTGTCTTTAAGATAGATAAACACAGGGCACAAAAGGTACACTAAATAGAAAAGGAAAACTAGAAAAGAGAAGCCCCCAAGGGCTAAATTTGTACAGTTCTTTTAACAACTAGCTATATCACAGCTGTAATGGCCAGCAGCTGGAAGCTTTAAGTTTTCTTATGACAACTGGTTGGAAAGAATTCAACGCCAGAAGGAGCCAAAACTACTTTGTGTTTTTTTGTTTTGCCAAAGTGATGGAGTGGTCTAGTTTTTTTTTTTCCACTTCTTATTCTTCTGCAGTCTGATGAAATGAGCTCTCAGCATAATTGATGACGTTTTTGATTTTCTGTTTTGATACACTAAAGCAAAAAAGGAGTATGAGAGCAAATAATTAAGCAAGACAGATTGGCATGTTAATTATCCTTTGTTTCAGGTGCCCCATTTGGGATATGGATAGCATATCCTGTTTATATCAAAGCAATGGGGAAAATTCAGTGTGGTCTACTTACTAATTTAAAAATGGACTGAATAAAGCATAGCTATCTTATTCTCAGTAGCTGAAGGACTGAGAAGGATTTGATAAGCCCACATGAAAATGAACTCCACTTCTGTTACATTTGCTTGAAATTCTTTTACGACATCTCAATTGGTCAGTTATTTCCTGTTATATAATTGGCCTTTTTTACCTTTTTTTTTTTTATAGATCGAAGCATAACATGCAGTTGTGCATTAAACATTACACCAGCAAAATTCACAATCCATTGAAATCTAGTTTTTGGAAGCTGTGCTGTTCACTTATAAAGGCACAATATCACAAGAAACAGATAGTCTTTGTAACAATCTACTAGGAATCATCTCTAATCTTAAACAAAAAGGAATTTAAGTTATTTAACATATTCAGAACAATAAGAGGCATATCATTACTCTGCATATTATGTGCAGACTCATCTTCTAGTAATTAGAGCTTCCTTTTATGGAAATTTTCTTAAATTCCTGCTTTGCAACTCTGATTTGTTCTGAATTAAAGAGAAGAAGTCAGAATTGCAAAGCAGGAATTTAAGAAAACCATCTAGTGTCCTGGATCTTAAGGGATGCTCCTGGTAATATTGGAACAAATACAGCCAAAAAAATGTAAAGAAAATACAGAAATATTTTAAAAAGCTATTTATTTATTTATTTATTTATTTATTTATTTATTTATTTATTTATTTATTTATTTATTTATTTATCGTATTGTATTGTATTGTATTGTATTGTATTGTATTGTATTGTATTGTATTGTATTGTATTGTATTGTATTGTATTGGGCTTGCCTTTGATACAGGGAAAATTCCTAAGTGGACACCATTGTCTGATACTTAAGTGCATCTGACTATTCATTGAAATAAAAACAAAACAGTCACCTTGTATGACCTGTGAAGGAAAGGCAAATGCAATCTTACCAAAGCAGCATCTTTCATGCATTTTTTATTGATTTGAAATGGTAATGCTTCCTTCTTGCTGTGTCAATAGTTCCAAGTCTCACATTAAAATTAGTCAAAAAGCTAAAATAGAATTTTCTCCTTCTTTCAGTGGAATGTTTGAGAAATTTTTATTTCCTATCCACAGATATGTGATTCGATGATAACAATGACGATGTTTTTAATTACCAATCGCTTTTCTTGACAAGTGGTCTCCAGCTGCATAAAAGGAGGTATGGAAAAAAAAATATTAGTTGTGTCAGAAAAAGAAATCTATGGGGGCAATGCCTTTATTAATCCAACCAAAGTTTTATATAATAATTGCAAGCTTTTGAGTTAGTTGGACAAGATGTTTTAGAAGCCAGTAAAAAGAGGAAGTGAAAATTATGGCTATTTATACGGAAGACACTTTGACACTGTGATGTTTTCATGCATTATACCATAAAAGGGGGAATGTTTCCCCCTCTTTCAGATCCTTGTTGGAGCCACCTTGTTCCCTTATATTTAGGGCTGAAGGTATCGGAAGCCTGTAGAGGGTGTGAGGCTGAGCAATTGTTCTATGAGTGGACTTATTTATGCGGGTATGGAAAGTGAGCAATGAGACAGGCAGAATGGGACAACTCGCTTCAGCCAACTAGCAACAGCCAACTCACCACAATCAACTTGCCACAACCAATTCACTGCACACAACTCACCAAGGGACAACTCCTTACGGGATAATTCAACAATTCAAGTTAATTATTTAAAATTATTTTAAAAAATATTTTAATTTTTGTTATTCACATTTTATTTTGTCCTTCCTTTGGCATCTTTGACTATTTCTTCAATATTGGTATAACTCTTGTCCTGTGGGGACTTATTCGGCAGGGAGTTGACCTCAATGAGTTGTTCTGCAGTGAGTTGGGGCAGCGAATTGGCTGCAGCAAGATGGCTGTGGCAAGTTGGCCATGGCGAGTTGTCATAGACCCTGAGGCAGAGACTGAGATGTGGGATAGCTTGCTGTAGGGCCAGGGGTCATTTGCTGCTCTTCTACAGCCCTGCTTTCACTTGAGTGATGTAGGAAGGGGTGTATCTTCTGTTTCCTTTATTAGGCTCACTATGCTCATAATTAAAGTTAATAACCAATTTCTTTAGGAAATTATTGATATGAAGATTTCCTGGGCACATTTCTCAGTTCCATGCAGAGACACAAATTACATTCCATATTTACATCTTCCTGCATGTGGAGCCAAGAAGTGCTTTAATTCACATGAGAGCTGCTGGGAATTGAGAAAGCTATATTGGTAAGAATCATTGTGTGGGCCTTTGCCTTGGAAACATAGTCATACCAGGATCAGAGTGATGCAATGGTTCCGGTGTTGGACTAGGAACATTCAGGGTCAAGTCCATCTTCAGCCACAGACACTCAATGGGTGACTTAGTGTTGCTCATTCTCTCTCAGCCCAAGCTACTATATCTCCTATGTTGTTGAAAGGAAAAAGGTTGAGAGTGTGCTATATGTAAAGGTATACTATCTGGGACTCCAGAATAAAAATCTAACACACACATACACACACATAGAGGTACAGTAAGAGAACTCCATTGATTTGATTGATGAAATCGATCATAGTTGCATGATTAATGTACCTTCATGAGGTTGACTTATGAGTTAGAAGTCTTGTTACATTTAAAGAACATCTCTGCTCATGCTGAAAATAAGAAAGGTGGGCTTGGGAAGATTGTATTGATTTTTACTTCAGCATTGCAAGATTTGTATTATATGATATTTTAAATAAGCCAGCACAAATGATGGAATACAGGACCATCTGGATGGAATTATAATGGTGGGCTGCTTGGTTGTTTTCTTGCAGATGTTTCTCCCCCAAAAAAAGAAAAATTCAACCCAGCTTGATTCCACAGTTCAGCCCTGAGCTAAAATATTCTCTTCTATCGGAATTCTAACTATATCGCTGCAGCTCGTTCTGGGCCACCCCTAGGTTCATCTATCCCTTTTTTCGTAATTCTGATGGAGATTATTTCAGATCTGCCCTTTAGAACTGCTTATGAAACTGGTAAGATGAAAAGCTTGGCACTAAATTATTCAGGAGTAGTTGACATATTTGAACACAATTCCCATTTTGCACATGAATCCTAATGCTGACTGAATTAATCAGGATGAATTCAAGAGTGAAGAAGGTTTCAAATGTAGTCTGTTTTAGAAGTTAGGAGGGCACAGCAGCATTAAAAGAAAAAAACAACCCACTGTTTTCCCTGCCCAAAACACAACATATAGGCTTTCTATAGAAGCAGGAAATTCAGACAAATGTTTGCTCTACCTGGTTGCTAAGCAACATGGGAGCAAGGCTCCTAATTAGATCTGCTCACCCCGAGTGACCTCTTTGCTAACGTACATTTTTATGCTTTTAATGAGAAATGAACACTTAGTTTTACACCTTCTAGGTGTGATTGCCCCGACATTGCTATTCAGACATCTGTGAGAATAATTAAACCAAGAACTGTAGAATATCTGAGATATTAGAACATGATAAATGACACAAATAGGGCTCCATCTAAACTCTTCAAAACAGCTGTAGATGGAAGCTGAAAATCAGATATCTGTTTTCCTGCCAAAAGGCAAACACTCCCTACTACAGAAATATGATTTCCACTTTCTTCAAAATGTTCATCATCTCCCCATGTGCTGCACATAATATTAAATCTCTCCCAAATCAGCCTTTGCCAAGCTAGATATAGAATAGAATAGAATAGAATAGAATAGAATAGAATAGAATAGAATAACAGAGTTGGAAGGGACCTTGGAGGTCTTCTAGTCCAACCCCCTGCTTAAAGTTAGGAACCCCTACACCACTTCAGACAAATGGTTATCCAACATCTTCTTAAAAATTTCCAGTGTTGGAGCATTCACAACTTCTGGAGGCAAGTTGTTCTACTGATTAATTGTTCTAACTGTCAGGAAATTTCTTCTTAGTTCTAAGTTGCTTCTCTCCTTGATTAGTTTTCACCCATTGCTTCTTGTCCTGCTCTCAGGTACTTTGGAGAATAACTTGACTCCCTTTTCTTTGTGGCAGCCCCTGATATATTGGAACACTGCTATTATGTTTCCCCTAGTCCTTCTTTTCATTAAACTAGACATACCCAGTTCCTGGAACTATTCTTCATATGTTTTAGCTTCCAGTCCCCTAATCATCTTTGTTGCTCTTCTCTGCACTCTTTCTAGAGTCTCCACATCTTTTACATTGTGGCAACCAAAACTGGATGCAATATTCCAAGTGTGGTCTTACCAAGGCATTATAAAGTGGTATTATATGTTGTGGGCATTGTTATTTAGGAATTATGATACCAGAAAAAGGTGGAGATACCTGGTTTTCTACCTGCAATGCTTCCCATAATCACAGGGGAAATAAACTTGATTGCATGTGCAGTTACAGGTGGTCCTTGATTTACGACTATAATTGAGCCCACAATTTTGGTTGTAAGTCGCAATGGTCATAAAGGGGGTCACCACATGAGCAAAACACTGATTTTATGACTCTTTTTGTGGTGCTTGCTAAGCGAATGTGTGATTGTAAGTGAACACATGGTCATTAAGCAAACCTTGTGTCTTTTGCTGGAAACTGAAAGTAAACACCGGTATCTGGCAAAAGAATCATAAATTGTGGTCATATCATTGCAGGGAATTGCAAACATCTATATATGCAGGCCAGTTGCAAAGCACCTAAAATGTAGTCATGTGACTGTGAGGGGCAGGGCAGACATCAGAACTTTGAATCTGGGATTTGGGGGATCTGTCATAATTTGGACCAGTCGCTAAGTGACTGGTCGCAAGACAAGGACTACCTGTACTCACATGCAATGCAGAAAAAGACTACTATTGTTATCACTTAAACTGACAGAGATCCATTTTTCAAAATAAATGTATAAACGTCAATTGACAGATTAAAATTCAAAGCTGCAAATGACGAGAGATGGCAATTTTAAAGGAGGCAAATTATTAATGAGAATAAATATTTTACTGAATGATCATAGGTCATAGATCCAAAATTCAAATCCTATGATTTCCTGATTTGCCTGACTTACCCCCTAAGGAGTAAAATAACCATACACATGGCAAGGGATGGGTTGATTATGACTGTCTCTTGGTATCTAATGAATTTTAAGTGCATCGTTTCACTGTGCAAATGATGTGCATTATATGATTTCCAGTGACAATTGTGATGTCACTGTGTCTTGTGAACAGATAGGATAGAATTGAATGTGTGACTCCCATTGTTTGGATTCACACTTTACACTGGGCCAAAATACTAAAAGTCAAACTCAAGTATTATGTTAGTAAAACAATAAAGGTGGGACATAAATAAATATTAAAATAAAATAAACTTAAGTTTATGCCTTTCAGTATCATGGAAACCTACGTAAATAGGTTTTAATTAAAAGAATACTCAAGAATGCATGTGTGGAATACATCTAGGGACTTGCATTTTTTATTATTCCACATGGTAACTGTGTGAAATAAGGGGATGAGAAAGGGTGAGAGCTTGGTAATTAATGGGGTGGGATGAGACGTAAAGTGCTATTGTATTGAAATCCCATGCAAGATGCAGGAATCTAATGGTACCTCATTAAATACCTCTTTCAGGCTAATTAGACACCTCCCATTCCTAGAAATGGCGAGTCATTTTATACCAGCAGGCAAGCAAGGCCTTTATTCGAATTTCAGGAAAAGTCACTAAGGCAGTAAGACAGCAATTATTGGTGCCTTTGAAATTCTAACTTGAGCAAGATTGTCTGCGAGCCTAGATTAGAAGGGAGTTACAAGCATGACTGCAGCTTGTATTGTGTTCCTCATAATTTGTCTCGCTGTCTGAACAACATTGTTAATGCTTACTTTCCTCTTATGGGAATACAGCCAATAGTCTACTGTTGATTCTGCCAAAACTAGAACTGTGATTCACAAACCATACCTCTACTAGGACAAGTTTCCTTTATGGTAACATTTCTTGGATCTTTAATGACTTAAATTATTGCATTTTTCCTAAAGATGTGGTTTTTGATAATTTAACAGGCAATTTGCATAATCCCCAAATGGGTTTTGAGCATATGGCAACTTAAAGTACGTTATGGCAATCCATCTGTGAACTGTATCTGATTCCAGCCAGGTCAATTTTCAGTAGGAGATGGATTGAGGAGAGTGCGGTGGGGTTTAAGATTTTCATTCTTTCGCTGGTCATGGAATGGAGCAAACAGATGGTCCATAGTTATCCGCCGCAGACTTTGAAGCTACATCTCATTTTCAAGGTCCACATATATAGCTGTTAGGCCCATTTAAGCTGTAAAGTGGATGTTAAAGGAAGTGACCTATTGTTTTCTAAATCCTTTTCTAAACACCTGCAGCCTTCCTGGACCTCAGACCTATTTTAAACCTCAGAAACAAGTACCAGTACGTTGTCTTTACTGTATTAATAAGGAACACATTTGAAAAAGCATTTGTGGGTTCCCCTGACTTAATTTCTCAAACAGTGTTACCCACTGATTGGAAAGGTGGGGCAGGAACTGTGAGGGTAGGTAGCTACTTAGAATTATTTAGTTACCTGTCAAGTTGCTTAACTAAGTTGCAGGCATAGAAGTATTATTCATTTGGACTCTTTTTAAATGTGTTTTTAAAAACATACTTATGAAGACTAAATCTATATCAAAAATATCTCTATGGAGAGATTGAAGGCTTGGAGGAGGAGTATACAATGAAGTAGGAGGGATGAATAAGAAAAAAATAAGACAATATTCTCAACTAGTGTTGTAAGGGAATGGCAGTGCTGGCAGTAGCCAGCAGCATCTGGCTACTGGAAGTAGGCTGTAGAATTGATAAAAGAGCATTGAATTAAGGAATTTAGCAGTACTCTGCACCAAAGTAATAAAATCAATAAAACAGATAGGCATATTTATTTTATTTTATTTTATTTTATATTGGATTTCTATACCGCCCTTCTCCCTGAGGACTCAGGGCGGTGTACAGCCAGATTAAAAAACATGCAGAACAAATATTAAAAACAATTAAAAGATATATAAATTTGGCCCAATTAAAACTCATTTACCAATTAAAAACGTTTAAAACATTTAAAAACAGTTAAAAATTTCATCTTAAGCCAGCCCGGCTTGTTTAAATAAATGGGTTTTAAGGGCGCGACGGAAGGCACTGAGGTCTTGGATTCTCCTTATCTCTGGGGGGAGCTGATTCCAGAGGGTGGGAGCCCCCACAGAGAAGGCTCTCCCCCTGGGGGTCACCAGCCTACATTGTCTGGCTGATGGCACCCCGAGGAGGCCCTCTCTGTGGGAGCGCACGGGTCGATGGGAGGTCGTTGGTAGCAGCAGGCGGTCTCGAAGATAGCTAGGCCCTATGCCATGGAGCGCTTTAAAGATGATAACCAACACCTTGAAGCGCACCCGGAAGACAACTGGGAGCCAGTGCAGCTCGCGCAGGAGCGGTGTTACATGGGAGCGCCATGCTGCTCCCGTCACTACCCGCGCTGCTGCGTTCTGGACCAGCTGGAGCCTCCGGGTGCTCCTCAAGGGGAGCCCCATGTAGAGAGCGTTGCAATAGTCAAGGCGAGAGGTGACGAGGGCGTGAGTGACTGTGCACAGGGAATCCCGATCAAGAAAGGGCCGCAACTGGCGAATCAGGCGAACCTGACAAAAGGTCCCCCTGGTTACAGCCGTCAGATGTTCCTCCAAGGACAGCTGCATATCCAGGAGGACTCCCAGATTGCGAGCCCTCTCTGTGGGGGCCAATGACTCGCCCCCAATAGTCAGTGATGGAGTCAACTGACTATATCGGGATGCCGGGAGCCACAGCCACTCAGTCTTGGAAGGGTTGAGCTTGAGCCTGTTCCTCCCCATCCAGATCCGTACAGCCTCCAGGCACTGGGACATCACTTCAAGGGCATCGTTGGGGTGGCCTGGGGTGGAGATGTACAGCTGGGTGTCATCAGCGTACTGGTGGTATCTCACCCCAAAGCCACGGATGATCTCACCCAGCGGCTTCACATAAATGTTGAACAGGAGAGGCGAGAGGACCGATCCCTGCAGCACTCCACAAATGAGGCCTCGAGGTCGACCTCTGCCCCCCTGCCAACACAAACTGCGACCGGTTGGAGAGAAAGGAGGAGAACCACCGCAACACGGTGCCTCCCACCCCCAACTCTTCCAGCCGGTGCAGCATGATACCATGGTCGATGGTATCAAAAGCCGCTGAGAGGTCTAACAGGACCAGAACAGAGGAACAACCCCTGTCCCGAGCCCTCCAGAGATCATCAACCAACGCGACCAATGCCGTTTCTGTGCTGTGCCCAGACCTGAAACCCGACTGGAACGGATCTAGATAAGATGTTTCCTCCAGGAATTGCGGAAACTGTCGTGCGACCACACTCTCAACAACCTTCGCCATAAAGCGAAGGTTGGAGACAGGACGATAGTTGGCCAATATTGCCGGATCCAGGGACGGCTTCTTGAGGAGAGGCCTCACCACCGCCTCTTTCAAGGCGGTGGGGAAGTAACCCTCACTCAACGAAGCGTTGATAACACCCTGGAGCCAGCCTCGTGTAACCTCCCGGGAAGCCAGTACCAACCAGGAGGGACACGGGTCCAGTAAACATGTGGCCGCACTAAGTCTCCCCAAAATCCTGTCCACATCATCAGGGGTCACAGCATCAAACTCCTCCCAGATAACATTCTCAAGACTATTCCTCGTCACCCTGCCCTGATCTACCCAGTCAGAGTCCAAATCCCCCCGGATCTGGGCGATTTTGTCATACAGGTATTGTCCGAAATCCTCCGCCCTGCCTTCTAAGGGATCCTCCCGCACTCCCGGATGGAGCAGGGCGCGGGTCACCCTAAACAGGGCAGCCGGACGATTCCCTGATGATGCAATAGAGGCGGAAAAGTAGTTAGACTTTGCCGTCTCTATCGCCACTAGGTAGGCCTTAATATGCGACCTTACCAGTGTTCGATCAGATTCAGCGAGACTGGCCCTCCAACCGCTCTCCAGGCGTCTTTTCTGGCGCTTCATTTCCCTCAGCTCCTCAGTAAACCAAGGAGCCGCACGGGATCGGCATCGGGTCAGAGGCCGCAAAGGCACAACTCGGTCCAAGGCCCCACCAGCCGCCCAATCCCAGGCGGCTACCAGGTCCTCGGCCGAGTCATGTGCTAGATCCTCAGGAAATGGCCCAAGCTCCGTCTGGAACCTATCAGGATCCATCAGGCGCTTGGGGCGGATCCATCTAATTGGATCCGCCTCCCTGCGGCGAGGGGTCGCGGTTCGAAGATCTAGGTGAAGGAGTGAGTGGTCAGACCATGACAAGGGTTCCATGTCTATATCCCCTATAACAAGACCACTCAACCACTGGCCAGAGACAAAAATCAGATCCAGAGTGTGACCTCCCCTGTGAGTAGGGCCATGAACTAACTGGGTCAGGTCCATGGCCGTCATGGAAGCCATGAACTCCCGAGCCACCTCAGACGCTTCACCGACGGATGGCAAGTTGAAATCACCCATGACTAGAAGCCTGGGTGTATCTACTGCCACCGTGGCTATCACGTCGAGTAGCTCAGGTAGGGCTGTTGCCACGCGGCAGGGAGCCAGGTACGTAAGCAACAAGCCCATCTGAACCCCACGGCCCCACCTCACAAGGAGGGACTCACATCCGGCTATCTGAGGCACAGCGGTCTCCCTCGGACCCAGATCCTCGTTAATAATAACCGCCACCCCCCCGCCCCTCCCCTGAGCCCTCGGCATCAACAGAAGCAGTGGAAAAACTGTAATGGGCTTTAGGAATGCATAGGTGTTCTTCCCCAATTCATACTGTGCAGAGGTGGGTTTCAGCAGGTTCTGACCTGTTCTGGAGAACCGGTAGTAGATATTTTGAGTAGTTCAGAGAACCGGTAGTAAACATTCTGACTGACCCCACCCTCATCTATTCTCTGCCTCCCAAGTCCCAGCTGATCGGGAGGAAATGGGGATTTTGCAGTAACCTTCCCCTGGAGTGGGGTGGGAATGGAGATTTTACAGTATCCTTCCCCTGCCATGCCCACCAAACTACGCCCACCAAGCCATGCCATACTCACCAAGCCAAACCCACAAAACCGGTAGTAAAAAATTTTGAAACCCACCACTGATGCTGTGCCTCTTTAAACACTAAGCCTGATTTTGGACAGAGGTCTAGTATTATATCAAATGATCGATAAACCTTTTTATAAACTTACTTATGCAGGAATAAGAAGTATAAGATCTGACAAGCACTTCAAAAACTGGTTGTTCAGGCCTTGTACGGAAAGCTCCCTCTGTAAAAGCCAGCTGCTGTGTCTGGCCTGGAACCCAAGCAAAAATGCCCCCAAGGACCAGCGCCCAGTGACTGGAAGGGAGGTGTGTCTGTGGCAGCTTAAAGCTGGCAATAGGTAGGCAGATCCCAATCCAACTTCATTCACAACCACATCACTGGTCAATTGTGCTAGAGCGTTCCCATGTCAAAAGAGGTGTTGGGAGTATAGGGAAAATACATCTTAAAAGTTGGACATTAAGACCCATTCCTTGAATGGAGAATGTGAGAAAGATAATATCATGAGGACATGTGTTTTCAAAAGAGTGTCTAGGGCAGGTTTAAGTTACTTTTAGGGGAAGGCCAGGATGAGCTCTTTATGAGGAAATAATGCAGGGCCAACTGAGCCAGCAGGGATCTTGTGTCCTTTTTATTTATGACTACGTAGACATTTTGAGGAGGATGCTTAAATAGTCCAGGCTTTATTCAGACAAGAAATGCAGAAATTATTTACAATTATAATATATTTGTATAATTATCAATTATATTATAATTTATAATTAGAATTAGAAATGCAGAAATAAAGACTGGAGGCTAAAACATATAAAGAGCGGTTGCTGGAATTGGGCATGTCTAGGTTAATGAAAAGAAAGATTAGGGGTGATATGATAGTAGTGTTCCAATATTTGAGGGGCTGCCACAAAGAAACGAGAGTCACCGTATTCTCCAAAGTACCTGAAGGAAGGACAAGAAGCAAAGGGGTGGAAACTGATCGAGAAGCAACCTAGAACTTTTTCCTGACACTTAAGTGGAACAACTTGCCTCCAGAAGTTACGGTACACTTATATTGCCTGGACAACTGTTAGGCTCAAACCATATCCTAACATGCTCCAACACTGAAAGTGTTTAAGAGATCTCCAAGGTCCCTTCCAATTGTTATTCAGTACTAGGAGAAATTCTGTGCAACGTTCAAGAAACCATGCAAGAGCCATGTTAACTTCATTGTTTTGTTAGCTTGTAATATCTTCCCAAAGGAAAATGTCATTATTATGGTCCTTTCTTCTCTACCTTGAAACATGGTAATGGGAAAAATTCATCTGAAATATTTTCTTTTTGCTACGTCTCTTTTTCTTATCTCTTTCCCATCTCATATAAAGGGGACAGTGTTCTGATGCCTTCAGTGCAGCTGTCAGGAAAAGGCAGTAGGGCCAAAGGTCTCTTTCTCAGGACATGTTCCAGTTGGCTTCCTTGTCAGACAGCAGGAAAACAGGGCTGATGACAGCTGTTGTGGGGGGGATTAAACCATTTGCTAAGAACCAGGTGTCATGGCAAAATCGGCTCATATTACCTTATTTATAAATCCTCAAGTAGTGAGCTTGAACAGGGCTCTTGTTGCTTGTGTGTGAACAGGCAGGCTGGGGGAGTTTATAGTGATGGAAAAATATCATGAAAAGCAGGTGTGTTGCATGATTCTCACATGCATTTTACATGCTGCACATTAGGCTCAATAGATTTCATTCTCTTAACTGCATTTGTAAACATCTGCCACAACTTTATATTTATTATATATCTCAAACACTTATATGTTCTGTATGGAGAGATACATCCTCCAGCCATATATTTCGTTCTGATTTATGACTTACTTGCATAGTACAGCAGCTAGTTACTGCCTGTCCTTGAAATATTTTCTATTTTTACCTGGATTGTCACTTACCAGAATTTTAAAAGATGGTGGAAATCTGTTATAATATAGACTTATAGCTCATCTATCTTGTTTCATGTCTGGCTACCTGAGAAAGCTGACAATAGCATACTCTTAACTATGAACTTTTGTTTTCAGAAAATTTAAGTGTATTCCCTTTCATCAAATAGTGCATGTGGTCAGAGAAAACCTTCTGGTTTTCAGTGGAAGTCAGGATGAAATGGCACAAGATATGCCTACAGTTTACTGGAGTAAGATGAAGAGCATGTTCAATTGAGCACAAAGAACCTTTATTAGGGATAATCTTGTGGTAACAAGTGTGTTGAAATGCACTTATTTCCTTGATTCTATTGTGTTCATGGATAGCTGGCTGGTGATCCTACTTCAGATAATTTTTCCCTTGCTTGGTAAGCAAGGTTGTGAAGGACTTCTGCAAGATTATTTAGAGGACTCTACTAGGCATCTGTTGGATAAAGTTGGAGGAGCCAACTCAGTGCTATGCACTGAGCATGCCCAAAGAGAAGCCACATTACTACAAAATGCAGTTTCCACCCTTAGCTCCTTAAGCATTACAATAGGATACAATAATTAATAGTTTTGAAAGCTGCTATTAGATCAAGTAGTACAAGGTAATGCTATCCTTATCTTGTCCATCAGGTAACCAAAGCCATTTCTGTACCAAAGAGGAATCTAAACTCAGAATAGAAAGGATTCAAACAAGCTTTTTCCTTTAATATTTCCTGAAATCAAGGCAGTTGTCCACAGGATCCAACTTTTTAATTAGAATGACAAAAGCAGTATCATGCAATCAAATGTAAAGCTGACCTTAACATTTGACTGATATAGAACAACATAGGACATTTACAAAAAAGGACAGAATTGATGTCACATTGCTGCTTTTGAAATCCCACTTACCCAACCCCATCCCAACATGTCCTGAATCTGACTATATTATGATTAATGGTTATAAGTATGATTTATGATCTATGACCTATCACTTTGTTGTTTGTATGTACACTAAGAGCTTATGCCCTGGAGACAAATTCCTTGTGTATCCAATCATACTTGGCCAATAAAGAATTACTGTTCTGTTCTATTCCTATTCCCCATTAGCTTGGATAAATATGAATGTTGGATGTTAGCCAAAAGTTGTTCATTGGTTTTATAACAAGGATCTCACCAAATGATCACTGGTAGGCCAGAGTCTTTTGAAATCCTTATAACTCTTCAATTGGTTAACAGTATTAAGATATAGTTAATTTTTTATTATTAAATTTGTTTGCCACCCATCTTGCTGAAAGATCATTTCTGTGAGATCAATCACTTTGGAAATATAATGTGATCTTCAACTTATTGGGTGGCTCTTTACAGAGACTAAGAAAAGTGCTTCCAAGTCTGTGGAAAAAAAGAAAACATGTGCTTGTTTCTATGCCCACCAAAGATCTTTCAACATCTTTTGATTCCTTCTAAGGGCAAAAGTAATGCTTGTGTTATGCCTATGTTTAATTCATTCGCAGGGGTAAAAAAAAACACACTTAAGCATTTCCAGTTAACAGTCTCCTGATGGTCTTTAAAACTTAGCTGTTTGCTTTCGGTAGCTGAAACATATTTTGTGTAATTAGACAGCACTGGCACTTATGTTTTTTTTTCCCCTCTCATTCTATGAAAATTATACAGTGCCTTCATTGACATGTCCTAAATTATTAATAGAAGTCAACATTTAAGACAGATCTGAGGTTGCATAAATTAAACTGAACTCTATTACAACTTGTGGGGCGGGAGTTAGATTATTATACATACAGATTTCCATATTAAGGATAGGAAAAGATCACAAACCTATTTTCCTTTAATCAAACTGTTGAGTATGCTCCCCATTAGCAAAAGGTTACATTAACTCCCAAAATAATTAAAGACTGGGTATTAATCACTTTGATAGTATGGAGCAATATTATTGTTTGAAATAAACAGGGGTTCCATGGGCACAGATTCACATGCCTGGAGAAAGCTTATCTACACAGATATCCTGATCCCATCAATCGCTTGCATTTATATCTCAACCTTCCTTTCAGAGGGCTGAGTGGTATAATTGGAAGGAAAATATATCTTCACTTTATTCCACAAGAGAACCCTGCAGTGATCTAGCTTAAAATACAGTAACTGGAACAAAGTCACCACTAAATTCCACAATCAAACAGGACTCAACTCTGGAATTAAAGGCTAGTTGTGGTTATGCAGCATAGTTCTTATTGCGTATTTTTTCCCCAGAATATAAGGGTTCTAATTTGTCTTTAGTATTTACAAGATTTTAACTATCTCCTAGAAATTTACAATAAATACAAATGGTTCCTGGTGTATATTGTAACTTTTGGACACAATACTAATGAAAGAAAGTTTCACTAAATAACTGCCATTATGACTGGTTTCTCCATTTTCATATGTGGACAATATAACAGTTTGCTAAAGAATGTATGAATGTATAAGCAGTCTCATTTGGAGACAGTTTGGAGAGGAATGTCGCTTTTATTAATAAACTCTTGGGGAGGTGATCCCTGGAGAAAACTACATTTTTGCAACTATTTTCAAACACAGTAAGAAATGCAACAAGAAAATAGAAAATCAGGAAAAGGTCTGTTAGATCTTGGGGTTTCAGTGAGGCATCCAGAGTTTAAGGCATTGAAGGCAAAAAATCAAAGATGAATAATTCTTGCTCATCGGGATGTTGGAGTGATGGGAAGGCTACTAGTAACATAGCACTCCTTGGACATATGGATTGTGGTGGGTGAGACAGAAGTAACTATTTTTTTAAAAAAAAGAACAGTTAAAACCAGAAGGATAAACTGGTTGTACCAACTCCACTCGTCTACATTCAAGTCCCACAGTCTGTCTCTTCTTACAAACGTACACCTCATCTGTAACTTCATTGTCAAGTACTTATTCATTTGCCTGGTGCATAATCCAGGAATTAGTGCTCACAAGAAAAAGAGTTAAAAAAAATAAATCCAATCACACAAACAGACATACATGTAAGTGCATGTAACACACCCTCACACTTGTGACCTAATGTTCTGTTGCTATCTGACCTGGAGACAAAGTGAATACATTTGGCAAACTTGAAGCTTATCCAAATGATCGACATTGGCAAGCACTACCTTAGGAAACTTACAGTTCCATTTATGAAATACATTTTGTCAGACAAGTTGTGCTTGTGGTAGTAATGTCTATCTACTTATATGTGTTAACGTGTTCTATAGAAACCACCTTCTTCATTGTTTCCCCATCCTGGTCTGAGTCTGAAAAATATTTCTTTCCCTGTCCTTACTTCTTTCTCTCTAGTTCTCGACAGAACAGTTTTAGCAATTGAAATGATGAGTTTTGGAATTCAGACCCAGACTGCTGTGTTAAAATCAAACCCTGATTGAGTATGTTCTATTGTGGTGTGGACCTTCTTGGCATGGGGTTTGGGCTTGGCTTTCTTTCTTTCCTTCTTCTCGCACCTGTTGACTTTGTCTTGAGAGTTTGCTGTGCTCCCACGAACTGAGAAGTAAAACAACCCCTTCTGTTTGCTGCCTGTTTGGGGCCTCTTTAAGATCTCGGTCTCTTTGTTCTTTGTGGGCAGCCAGCAGGGCTTCTCTCTTAGTAATCTGTCTCTATCTGGCCGGACACTCCTTAAAAATTTCTTGAAGAGATTGGCTGTGAGGGAAAATTTCCTGTAGAATTCTTGGGACTTGCTACTTGGCACAGATGCCTCATTCTTTTCTCCTTTTCTGTCTATCTCTGGCAAATCCAGCCAATTACCAACTAGATCAGCAAAGATGTTATCACCCAGAATCAAAGGTTGTCTGTTCCTACTCTGAGACATTAATGAGCAAGTCCAGTCTTTGTTCTCATCAGAAAACCAACAATCCTTACAAACTGACTTAGTCTCAGACAAGCAGCTGGTCTCTTGAGTAAGCCAACTGCTTGTTGTGTTGTCACTAGATGACTCCAACATTCTTGGTGAATGATACTCTGTTATGCTCGCAGTTGAAGAAGGTCCACTGTCATCCTCACTATCTATGCTGCTAAGGGATGAAGCTATGTGCCCATGGTTAGTGTCTGGCAAAGAAATACGGCAACACGAGCTGGTAGAGCGTGACACAGGAGTTGAGCATAAAAAGGCTGAAGATCTGCAGTTGTCCAAATAACGTTTTCCCAGCAGGGTCTCACTCTCTTGGCTGGCATCAAGCCTTGCCCTTGGCATCTCCTTATTGTTTTGATAATAGTTATGCTGGCCAATTCCTGAAACCTGGTTTGGGTTACTTGAAATCTCCAGCTGTTCCAAAGCTGTCTGGACTTGGAGCAATTTCAGTTCTTGCAGAGCACCCATCATGCAGTTCATCTGTTCATGCAGCCCGTCTCCAACCTCCTTCATGGATAACTATAGTATAAAAGAAAAAGACAGAGAATAAAGGCAAAATTCACTAACATGTATAATTGAAGTATATGCGAATCAACTGTAATCTACTTCTGCATCTTACATTTATCATAATATTTTCCATTACATTCAACTTTTCATCCTGATTTTTAAATGTACAGTTATATAGTTCTCACATTACATGCTTCTGCTTATTATTATTTTTAGTTGATTATAATATATAAGTCATATTCTGAGAGAATTTGATTTGATTGCATTAATTGGTTGCATCAATTTTAGTCTTCTTTGTCTTTTACCATGTTTTTATTATAGAAAGGATGGTTTTAATAATGAGCACATATCACATTCTATTACTTTATTTTCTCAGAACATGATACATTTTTAATCAAACATCAAGAAACATTTGAAGAAATTATCATGTGACGTTTTATTGTTACCAACAAGATTGTTAAACTTGTCTTTAGTCTCAAAAGCCATAATCACAAATCTATCTATGACTCTCCCATTTAAAAATTCAAGAATCATCTCCACAATCCCTCACAAAAAACATGTGTGTGTGTGTGTGTAGGCGGCATACACAATAGATACACCTGCATTTTATCTGCTGTTCAGGAAAAGTACTTTTCCATCATTTCAGGACAAGAAATGTATCATCAAATTGAAAAATCAGAACACTGACTGAATGAAGAAATGTATACAAATTCATTAATTAAAACATCATAACAAGGCTGTTTTTATTTTCAGGTTGCAGTATTATTGGCAAATTGTCTTCTTATAACCCAAATAGCATGTTAAACATGCCAGCTCTTCCCAACTTCTACTGTAACTGTTCTACTTTGTTCGTTCTTTTCTGAAGGTCTTCTTCCCAAAGCAGCATCACAAAACTAACTGGGTATACTTCCTAGCAGCTGCCACTACTCACCCCATACTCTCTAGAACTGAAAGGTGGAATTATTTGATGTTCTGGGTTTTCAGCCAGGTTTACAAAGACAATGAAAAAAAAATTGACAATCTTAACCTGTATTTTGGTCAAATTGACTACAATCACTTTCTGTGCAGTGCTGTTGTAATGCAGCTATACAATTACCACCTGTATGCATGGCTTACAATTAAACCTTCATGTTACTAAGCATGCTCTATTATTTGCAATTTACATGTCCTTGGGAGACAAATGTCACTAACATTGTTCTTCAGAACCCTGTGGCTATATGACCATGCAGCTATTTCCAACCACGTCTTCTCTAGTAAGTTTCAAAATTGGATTCAGGAACAGCTGAAGTAGAAGCAAGAATCCAGTCAGATTCTGCTTACCAGAACATATACAATGTAGAGCTGCTGAGCATGCTCCCTAAATTGAGATTCCATTTCAAAATTCTCTCTTTCTGGCCAGTTTACAGCTAAATCTTAAATTCAAATCGATCAACCTTCTGCATAGTGCATAAGCCACAGCCATTTTCTTTTTATAGACAAACTATTATGTTACTCATGTGCAGAACCTGGGGGGGGGGGGGAGGGAAGAGGCATCTGTTCTCTAATCCTCAGAGAAAACTGTCACCTTACCTCTTTTCCAGGTTTGCCGTACTATCTCTCTTCCTAATCTTTTCTGCCTTGTGAGTGGAACACCCTGACTTTCTTTATCTGAAGCTTTGCAAAACCCACTTGGGAAACAGCTTGGATGCTCTCATTGGACACTTCCATTCAAATTTCCTTGCAGGCCAAGTGGTGTAATCAGGCAATGATGAGTGACAATGGGTCCTGCAGTAATGACTGTGGCTGATAGGAGAGTCAGCATATGTTGTAGAGCTGGGTTGTGCAGTTCATTGATTCAATTAACTCCCCCTTTTGGGGAAAAGGAGGAGGCAGCGTCCTAAACTAGGTCTCATGTGACAAGGAACCATTAGGAAATATGAATATTTCAGAAGCCCTTGTTCTCTGCTTCTAGTGAGAGAGGGAACTCGAAGAAACACAACACTAAAGGTCTTCCCTAGAGAATAAGATTCATCACTCAGAGCATTATGGTCTGAACAAAGATAAAATTTGTCCAGATTTGCTGGAATATTCACATGAACTATCCTAAGTGTCAGAACTATAAATTGGATTTCTCTTTTTTTAAACATCCACACAACAATCATGTGAAGTATGTTGGGCTAAGAGAGAATAATTAACCTACAGGAATCTAGTAATCTCAGCATAAACTTGTGGATTTGGGCCTCCTGAGCCCTACACCCACACTCTTATTTACTCTACCACATTGGAAAGATATTTTCATTGGAGGCCTTGCAAATAGAGGGTGGGTAGGATAGTGTTAGATTGTTATTAGGCAACAACGACATTTACAAGAAAAACTGTATGAAAGCCCACATTTTGCTTCCATTATTTTTTTCATTTCCAATTCACTGCTCCAGACAGGAACAGTTCTCCTCTTATTGTGAGAATATTGGAGAGATACCCTGAGATACTCCTTTTCAATCTGTCCATCATTGACATGACAGCAGTGGTGTTTTCAATGGTGGAACTTGTCTTTCAACTACAGAGAGTCAAGTGCATCCTATGATCCAACAGAGGGGCAAACGACTATGCCAAAAGTGTTTTATGAGTACTTGCTTATTCTTACACATTTTAGGTGCCAGCAACTGCACATACTGTAAATTAAATGTAAGGCAGTAAATCCAACTATTCTTGCAAGAAAGCTTTAAAAATCTAATAGAAATCAGAGGAGACTATAATTTAGCAAAGGATATAAGATCATGAGGAGAAAAATGTCGGTAATAAAATTAAAGATTCAATCTATTTGGCAAAATACACTGCTGTATCACAAATCCTGGGCATAGCTATCTAGTACAAGCCACAATAATGTCATTGGCTTCATGATACTTATACAAATGACAGAAATCGTGTTCCATCTGAGTCTCTCTAGACATCCAAGCTAATTACTTATTTGGTACTTAACTAAAATCATCCTATGTTGTTTTCTTAGAAGTAAATTAATTTAATACTATGTACCCTCACATAGAGCAGGCTTGCAATATTAACTATACTTTCTTGAAAGCAGGTCCCATTAAAGGGTCTTCTTTTTCAAAGTAGACTTTCTCAGTCAATACTGTTGTTGGCATAAGCTCTTTACTATCAGGAGTTGCTGAATATTTAAGTAAAAGCATTCAGAAAGCACAAGATTGTTCTAGGATAAGTCAATTTAGTGTTAACTTAATCTAGGACTACTATATTGTGTCTGCAAAAATTCACATATATCAGAGAAAACCCAATCTCTTTTGTTACCATCTAGCAGTCACTTTGATTTTTACAACTTTGATTTTTTATTAGTGAAATTTAATATGGATAAAAATGAAACAGATGCACACACACATATTTTGAAGTAGGAATTTTCATCCCACTTAATCATTTCATATAGCTTATCTTTGTATATATAATTTTATTATATAATTTCAAATTTACATCATATTAAAAAAAACACAATGCACATGATTCTGTTAGCCAAAGTTATATAAAGACTGTTACATAAGCCACACTGCAGCTGGATGCCTAATGTCACCAGATTTTGGTGTTCCAGTTACAGGAAAATTTGCTGTGAAGTCAGTTAAAACAACACAGTAAATTGCAAGCAACCTAAAAATAATAGCCAATTAAAACACGTTTGCTCCTGTATCTTAGAAGCAGTTAACCTATGGTTTATATAAACTGAAGAGAAATCAGAATGTAATGTTTCTTAATGTGTTAGTTCCATGAAGTCACAGAGGGAATTAATTTTGGCCATAAATTAATGAAATAGTACCAGGCTCTGAAACCAAAACTAACCATAGAAACAAAACCTTTGACTATAAGGCAGATATAAGGTGCATCTCCTTTAAACTTGGACTGAAAAGCTTCTAGGGTAAAAGTGCAAATCTGGACACCATAAAGAAGATGAGAAACAACCTTAGCAAGAAATTTTCAATTTGCAATAATAAAAAATTAACGGATAAAAAATCCGTTAATGCTTGTTTGGTATATACTACATCTGAAGAAATTATGCCTTATGTGAAATCATAAAAAACATTTCTGTATATGGAGACATACTGTAGTTAAAAGATCGAATATATTCTATTCCTGATTTCTCCATCTCTCTCTCTTGCTCAGAGTCAGATTCTGCAGGGCTTCCCTGGAATTCAGTGCCATCCAATCCCCTTGGGCCACACTTGTTTTCATTTCTAATTTGTCACCACATCTGTTGTGCTGTAGGAGTAGGTTCATATTTTGGTACAGAGCAGGGTAAGAGTGTGATAACAGAGCCCAGCTGAATGCGGGGCCAGAAAAGAAGCTTCTCATAATTGGAAGGAAGACAGATGTCCTTTCCCTGAATGAAAGAGGTGTTGTGAGAGGAAATTGTTGTTCAGAGAAACCCTGAGAACAGGAAAGAAAGGATTGCCACGGCAGCTCTTAACAACGAGGGGGAGGAAATAGAGCCTCCAGTGAACAATATTTGGGTTATTGGAAGAGGATGTTATCATCAGCACAAAAGGAATGTATAGAAATTACATCAATACCATTGGGGTTTATTCTTTGATAAGGGGGAGAGGGTTGGATGTTAAAGCAATGGATCCAGGTGTTTGTATTCAAGCAATTTTTCCAAGATAGGTATGCAAATATTGAAAAGTTTAAAAATATGCCTGACATTAAAATCAAATATTTTAATATAAGAATAAAATCAGAAGATTGGCCCTCTTAGACAACTATAGATGTGGCAGATGCATAGCAATACTGTAGCAGTAGCACTTACCTTTCCATAGTGCTTTCAGTACTCTCCAAGCGGTTTACCAATGTCAGCATTACTGCCCCAACAATCTGGGTCCTCATTTTACTGACCTTGAAAGTATGAAAGGCTGAGTCAACCTTGAGTTGGTCAGGAACGAACTCCTGGCAGTCTGCAGAGTTAGTCTGAAATACTGCATTCTAACCACTGTATCACAAAGGAACCTTCTGCCACAAGGAAGTTCCAGTGGTCCACTTTAACAAATTGTCTTCAAAATGGCTAGTATGCCATCATGCAAGGTGGCTTTACTCTTGCAGATGATACTGACAGTGAAAAACATGAGTCAGCATATGTCAGCCATCTTAAGATGAGATGGTTACTTTTTAACACCTTTTAATGGCAACATTAAAGGAGGAGAGTGCAAAAGTTGGCTTGAAACTCGACATTAAGAAAACTAAGATCATGGCTCTTGGCCCTCTCAATTCCTGGCAAATAGATGGGGAAGAAATGGAGGTAGAGACAGATTTTATTTTCCTGGGTTCCAAGATCACCACAGATAGGGACTGCAGCCAAGAAATTAAAATACGCTCCTGGGGAGGAAAGCTATGGCAAATCTAGACAGCATTCTAAAAAGCAGACACATCACCCTGCCAACAAAAGTACGTATATTCAAGGCTATGGTTTTCCCAAGTGCAATGTATGGCTGTGAAAGTTGGATCATAAGAAAGGCTGAATGCCAAAGAATTGGGGCCTTTGAACTATGGTGCTGGAGAAAACTCCTGTGAGTCCCTTGGACTGCAAGGCGATCAAACCAGTCAGTCCTAGAGAAGATCAACTCTGACTGCTCTTTAGAAGGCCAGATCCTGAAGATGAAACTGAAATACTTTGGCTGTCTAATGAGAAGGAAGAACTCACTGGAGAAGAGCCTAATGCTGGGAATGATTGAGGGCAAAAGAAGAACGGGACAGCAGAGAATGAGGTGACTGGATGGAGTCACTGAAGCAGTCGGTGTGAGCTTAAATGGTCTCTGGGGGATGGTAGAGGACAGGAAGGCCTGAAAGAACGTTGTCCATTGAGTCGCGATGGGTCAGACACGACTTTGCAACTAACAACAACGGCAACATTGCTTCTCCTATCCCTTGTCAGCAAACAGGGGATTACATGATTGAATCGAATCTCATGATAACTGAAAACCAGGCTCTTGGACAGAGCTGGAAACCAGGCTCTTGGAAATCTTTGATTAGAAAAGATTTCTAATCAAATGGGGATTGTGATTGAGCCATGTAATTCCTCCCCACTACTTTTTTCTACCCCTGTCCTAATGAGAAAATGAATTTAAGTTGGGATTCCTAATATTTCCCGTGTACAGAAATGAACTAGTATAAACTTTGGAATTCTTCAGAGAAAGGGAATATACTGTAGGCAGTTCTTGATTTACAACTATTTATTTAGTGACTGTTGAGGACTACTTATAGTTAAGTGGCCTTTTTTTACTTTAGCTGTTGTCCATCCAAGTAGCTCTAAGGTCTGCAAACCAGATCGTTTGGCAGTGCTGCAGACAATAAAATTCTCCCTAAAGGAATATTATCTCGTTGAATAAATAGGAGAGGACATACATTCCATGTCTATTCTATTCTATTCTATTCTATTCTATTCTATTCTATTCTATTCTATTCTATTCTATTCTATTCTATTCTATTTCTAATTCTAATTCTAATTCTAATTTTATTCCATTCCATTCCATTCCATTCCATTCCATTCCATTCCATTCCATTCCAGGAATAGGAACTGGAAAAATAACGAAAGGGTATTTTTTTTAGTCCTAGATTGCTCCTTTCTTAAAGGTATTTCACCTAAATAACTGATTTACTTTAATAATCAGATATTTTCTGGATATTGCTTAAATAAAAATCTTTTGTTCTGGTTACCTAATTATTGCCACAGAAAACACCATCCTATTATTTTAATTCAGAAGATTCTGAAAACAAGATTGAAACCAGAAATTTTTCTTTTAGGACTATTGGATAAACAATTTGGAAAAAAAACTTTGTTACTATATGTGTTGACTGGGTAAGAATTCTCTATGCGCAAAATTGGAAAGATACACCAATTTTCACAATGAAGGAATGGTTGAAAAAGTGATGGAGTTGGCACAAATGGCAAAACTAATTGTTTTAATTGAAGAATTTTTGTTTCTACTTGGAAATTGCTTCTGGACTTTACGCTCAAAACAGAAAGAAATTAAACTTTGGTGTTGGTTTTGAGGATTAGATGAATTTGTTGTTTTTAAAATGGCTAGTAGTTACTAAATATGTAAAATAAAAGCTTGAGGTTGTAGCTGTACTTAGTATTCTATTCAGGGGTGAAATGTTACTGGTTGAAATGCTACCATGGCGGTTTGCCCGAACCAGTAGTGAAAATGCTACTGATTTGTCCAAACCGGTAGTAAAAAAATGCTTTAAAAAGTAAAAAAAAAAGTTCTGAGGATCGTGTGACACAGCTGATCATCTGAACTTTTTAAAAACTTTTTTAAAGCATTTTTTTTATTACTGTTCAGGCGAATAGGTAGTAAAAAAATGCTAAAAAAAGAGTAAAAAAATGGTTCTGACAATCAGCTGTGACAATCAGCTGTGCCGCGCGATCCTCAGAACTTTTTTTTTTTTTTTACTATTTAAAGCATTTTTTTACTACCTATTACCCGAACCAGTATTTTTGTGTAAAGTGTGATAGTTTGTTTTTAAGCCTTCTGTGACTCTGTGAGGTTCCTGCTTGTTACAGAGGCCATTTTGTGTGAAGTCCAGCTGCTTTTGCATTGTGAGTCAGTTGTGTAGCTTTTATGTAAAGTGTGAGTTTGTTTTTGAGCCTTCTGTGACTCTGTGAGGTTTCTTGCTTGTTAAAGGGGCCATTTTGTGTGAAGTCCAGCTGCTTTTGCATCGTGTGTCAGTTTTTTTTTTTTTTAATTTGATTTATATGCCGCCCTTCTCCGAAGACTCAGGGCGGCTTACAATGTGCTCAGCAATAGCCTTCATCCTTTTGTATATTTATACAAAGTCAGCTTATTGCCCCCACAAACTGGGTCCTCATTTCACCTACCTTAGAAAGGATGGAAGGCTGAGTCAACCTTGAGCCTTGGCGAGATTCAAACCCTGCAGTAATTGCAGGCAGCTGGTCTTAATAACCAGCTTAATAACAGGGTGCCTTAAACCTCTGTACTACCAAGGCTCTTTCTGTAGCTTTTGTGTTATTTTTGTGTAAAGTGTGATAGTTGGTTTTCCCGGTCACATGACCATCAAGCCACACTCACCCAGTCACATGACCATCAAGCCACGCCCACCAAGCCACGCCCACAGAACTGGTAGGGAAAACTTTTGAATTTAACAACTGATTCTATTGCATTAAAAAGTTGGAAGTCATTGCTTTCTTTTTTTCTTTCTCTATTATTTTGTATCCATTTTTTATTCTTGTCCTTCTCTTATCCCCTCATTATTTTTGTCTCTATTTGTATTTTATTTTAAACAGAAAAAAACCAAAAATCATCCTATTAGGGATAACTCATGCTGCATGAAAGAGAAGAGAGGAGGAATACTTTTAAGATGAAATTTAAACTTTCAAGTACTTAGTATTACTTTTAGTCAACTATTTGACTTGTTAAAATCTGAGTGAATGTTACTTCTTAACAAAATGTTTCAACTTGACAGTGACAGTGTTGGGTAGTGCTAATGACTGGCATGGAAGAAGCCACAGATTCTTAAAAATCCCCTTCATGAACATTCTAAGACGTAACTAAAATGTTTTCTGATACAATTGACTCACTTCACAGTTCTACAGTTCCCCATATCTAGACTGGTCAGGGACTGGCATGATTTACAGAGTATTTTTTTTTTAAAGTCCAATGAAGCTCTCTTGCATGCATTGCTTTTGAATAAATAAAAAACTAGTTTCAAATGGTTTTCAACTTAAATATATTTTGGGTAATTCTCGGTTGGTTTGTACAGACCAAAGGAATTTACCCAAATCTGATTTCCCTGCAGGGTAATCTACCAAAACATTTACCTTTTAGTCATGTGTAAAAGGTATTCTAAAGTTGGCGCCACATGGATAAACTATAAACCACATTTCCATGTCCTAAGGAAGAATGGTGAAGACTGTGTCAGCATTCCTTATCCGGACCTTATCTAACTAAATATGCATGCAAAATTTCTATCACTTTTCTACTACTTCTAGTATAAGGGTTCTTAGAATAGGCTGCCAAACTAATTATCTATAATTTAGTTTCCATTTTAGTTTTCTATGTGCCCCCCTCTCCCCAACTGTATTGAATTTCCGTTAGGAAATTGGGGATAACTTTATTTAGAGTGGAACTGGGAGATCTGTATCCTTGTCCAGTGTCTTGGTTTGCTTACTTTTTATATCCTCAGTTTGCTGAATATCCAAGCTGCAACTTCTTTCTGTCATTTTTGTGCTGGCTTTTAGCATAAAGATCTAACTAACTGTTTGAAGTAAGCATGATTTCACCATATTTTTCATTATCTCTACTCCCCTCTACTTCTCCCCCACTTACCTGATGCTTATCATCAGTTGTACCTCATACAAAGGTGAAGCCATTGAGTGTCTGTGCTTGCTTATGAGTTTTTACCATAATGGAACTTATAGTTTCCTACTTCAAAATGCAGGAGAGCATATAATAGTTTTTGTCATTTATGGCCAGAATGGTGCCTGCCTGTGTTCCACAAAGCAAATATTTGGCATGAGGAAAGATGTAATATGGCAGCATCCAACTTGGATACATATACCGCTGCATTCTGGATCATAAAGTTTCCAGACAGTCCTCAAAAGCAGCCCCATGCAGATCAAATTATAGTAATTTAGTTGAGGAATGACAAGGACATGAATGACCATCTACAACCTGTTTCAGGTAAAGCCGTCACTTGCACACCAGATAGAATAGTTGTATAATCAACAAAAGCAGCTGAAAGATCTAGGAAAACAGGCTGGTGACACCGCTCCCACCCAAATCTATTAAAGATCATTCACGAGATTGACAAATACAATTTCTCTCCCATGCCCAGGTCTGACCTATTGCCAAAGAATCTATATAATCAGTACAGATAATCCTTGACTTGCAACCATAATTGAGCCCAACATTTCTGTTGCTAAGCAAGACAGTTGTTAAGTGAGTTTTGCTGATTTTATGACCTTTCTTGCCACAATTGTTAAGTTTATCACAAGTGTTAAACACAGTTGTTAAGTGAATTTGGCTTTCCCATTGACTTTGCTTGTCAGAAGGTCGCAAAAAGTGATCACATACCCCTGGGACACTGCAACTGTTGTAAGTACTTGCTAGTTGCCAAGTGTCCACATTTTGATGACGTGACCGTGGGAATGCTGCAATAGTCATGTGAAAAAGGTCACAAATCACCCTTTTTCAGTCAGACTAACTGTATCTTCGAGATCCTTCCACAACTGCAGCCCTGCCTGCACCCACAAAGGGAAGGTTAGAGATAGGCTGACAACTGCCCAGTTTTGTTAAATCTTGCCGTGGCTTTTTAAGGTGGCCAAGTCAATGCTCTTTAAGATCTCTTGCATTTCCTTTTCTCTTAAAGAGGGATTGATTACAACCTGGATTTAACCCCCATTCGCCTCCCTGCTTGAATTAGTCATGTGAGCAGGTCTAATCCACAGCTAAGATTGCAGAGGATTCTGTCTACTTGGGATCTGCAGGCTCAAGAGCCAAGAAGAAACTCGGTAAATTGTCAAATCTGTCAATACATTTTGCCCATCCAGCTTCTATCTCAGAGCCAATGCAAGCAATTTCACTCATAAAAAGTGCACCCAGATGATCATGCTTTACACTGACCTCTCCTTCTGGCCCATCTCTCTCCAAAAGACTCTGGAATACTTCAAGCACAAAACTGCTTAGCATTCTATAGATGTAGTAAGAGTAATAATAGATTTGCTGCCTTTATCATCATTAAGTAGGCTCAGAAGGACTTCTTACTTGTGTTTGATTAATTTCTTGTTTATTACCAGTATTACTGCAGGAACACTATCTCTTCACCTGCTTCATTTCACAAAGCTCCTCAAAATACTAAGGAGTGCCCTGAAGTGAATATAATATCTAAAGTATGGCCAACCATTGAATTGGGCAGTGATGATATAGTCATCATGGTGAATATGAACTCCCAAGCCATCTCCAATCCCAAGAAGAGAAAATTAAAATAATCAAATATTAAGAGTCTGAGTGATCTCACAACCATCTCTGCAATTAAATCAAGCAGTTTGATGAAGAATGTTGTCAGACAACTGTACAAAAACAGCACATACACACATCAATTCATATAACACAATTCAGCTATCTCTATAAATCTGTATCCCCCAATTGATTCGTTGCTGTCTCATTAGATAATTTTCAAGTAAGTTACCAAGTACGCCTCAATACTGTCCTCTAAAAGTATTGGATTCCAGCTCCCAAAATTCCCAACCTTCATGGAATCATGGGCATTGAAATCTAATACCTCTGGAAGGCATTAAGTTGGAGAAGGCTTTTTGCAGAGATGTTCATGATCCATTTCCGGGACTAAAAAGATCCTGCCATAAAGTTATATAAATCGTTGAGTGTTATAGCCACAAACCTGACAATGCTTATATTAATTGTTCATTTTGAAAAATATTGTGATTATACTAGTAGTCTTTTGGGGAAGGGGGCATCCAAACTACAGTTGATTCTAACTGACTAAAGCCAGTGCAGGAGACCTATTGGGATTATAGTAAAGCCCCCTCTTCATATCTTTAATTGTGGCCTTATGACCACAATTGAGCCCAAAATTTCTGTTGTTAAGTGAGACATTTGTTGAGCGACTTTTGCCCTATTTTGTGACAATTCTTGCCGCAGTTGTTAAGTGAATCACTGCAGTTAATAAGTTAGTAACCCAGTTGTTAAGTGACTCTGGCTTCCCTATTGACTTTGCTGGTTAAAAGGTTGCTAAAGGGAATCACATGACCATGGGACACAGCAATAGTCATAAATATGAACCAGTTGCCAAGCATCTGAATTTTGATCGCATAATTTTGGGGATGCTGCAAAGATCATAAAGTCGTAAGTCACATTTTTCAGTGTGGTTGTTACTTTGAACGGTCACTAAACAAACTGTTGTAAATTGAGGACTACCTATATAACAATAATCCCATACATTTTGTATCAACTTATTATTTGTCATCACTCCCCCCCCCCCCCCGACAATGTAGAGTGTAATGGAACTAGGAGGGACACAATTCTCTGGTAGAACATTGGAAAGGCAAGCAAAAGGCTCCAATTTGATGTTTATTAGAAGCCCTGAATAACCATTTGCAGTCACCTTTTACAACCTTCAATAATCCAACAGTGAAGGCTTCCAAATTCCCCAAATCTTTTGGAGGGTTTAAGGGACAAAAGAGATGGCTGACCTCCACAAAACTCCTTTCTGGGAATGCTTTTCCTGTTTGCGTGTTTTAATGGGCAAGGCTTTCACCTCTTAATCCTTCTGAAAGACCCTGAAAGATTGGCCTCATAATTCAGCATGACCCGTAAAGTCCACAGAGACTGCTAATGAAAGCAGCAATAGTAGTTGTAGTAATAGGAGCAGCCACCGCTGCTATTCCTGGCTGATTAAAAGGCTCAGAAAATAAGTGATAGAAAAGAGCTCCACCTGTCACCTTCAAATTGTCCTGCTTGTCAGAGAAGACAATATTGACTGAAAATAAGGAATCTTTCTACAGTCTTCAAGCTATCACAAATGTCACTTGGGCATCCTCACTGAAAACTGGTTCAAAACGTACAAGTCACTACAAGCCTGTTCCTTAAGGGTGAGTGAACCACTCCTCCGCATGTTCCACCTTCCAAAGATACTTCCACTTGTTCCATTTTGTTAGTTTTAGCAACAGGGATGGGCTTTAGCTTTGTGAACGTGCCAAGGATTACAATCCAAAATGCAAGGCAAAAATATAACTCATATGATTAATCCCTAGATATTAAAAATTACAATTCAACGGCAACTTTAAAGGCCTTCAGGGGCACAGCCAAGACTTTGGAGGAACACAGGTTGTGCACTTCTGTTTTATGGTACAGCACAGGATTTTCAAGCCAATAATCTTCTTGTGTATGACATTTCCACAGGAGAGGACTTTTATTTCCTTTTAAATAGATGTGGGATTTTGCTATACTATATCTTGGACACCTGTTGTATTCAATTGAGGGGCATTCTCAAGTACTTTGAATAGAGTACCCTACCACTGAGATCAGAGACACTGTCTACATAGGGAAATCTTTACAAACCTGTAAATATAAAAATCTTAAAATATTTCAATTGTTTTGTTTCATATTTTCGGAGGTTGGTGGAGGAGGAGGAGATAAGCACAAAAGCATTTAATGTAATAACAAGCAGTTCTTCTGAACTTTCTTCCAAAAGGCGTATTTATTCCAGTATTTTTGAAGAGTGAATGTCTGTATTTCATGAAGTTCCATGGAAAGGGAAGGATAATTTCTATTCTCTGGGTTCTCCCTTTTCTCTCATTCTGTAGTTTCCATTTTGGCTGTGCAACTGACTATATTTCAGCTTCAAATTCTGCCAACTGAGGCTGGGATAATAAAGGAGACAGCAAGATGATGCACAGGACACCCTAGAGTTGTGCTTAGCTACTTGCCAGAATGGTGAATTTAACAAATAAATCTTCTTGGAAGTAAAGAAGATGCTGGTGCTTCATGATGTAACAATGTACAGTTACTTAGAATGTAAATAGGTGACAAGGTGGCAAAATAGGACAATTTTTCCCTGTCACAGAAAATGTACTCAAATGCAAGCATTTCCCTGAAGTTCCCAACCAACTATTAATCTAGTGTCACCCATGTTCTGGCATATGATGAGTGGCTTCACATCCTTCCTTTTAAACAGAGAATTTAAAGCCAGCATCTTGAAAGAACAATTACAGGGGAAAGGAACATTCATATTAACCTTCTCCTGCCTGCCTCTCACCGTCCTGTTCGCCCACATAGGGCTGCTCTCCTCAGGGTTCCGATGGCGAGCCAATGTCGTCTGGCGGCGCCCAGAGGTAGGGCGTTCTCTGTGGGTGCTCCCACCCTCTGGAATGAGTTGCCTACTGAGCTCCGGATGGCTCCTGATCTCCGCTCCTTCCGTCGGGACCTGAAGACTTGGCTGTTCAAGCAAATAGGCTGACTCTGATTCTGGCTTTTATTATTTATTAGTTAATTTGGTTTAAAATGGGATTTTGTTGTACATGTTTTTAACTTGTGTTCGCCGCCCTGAGTCCTTCTGGAGAAGGGCGGCATATAAATACATGAAATAAATAAATAAATAAATATTATGCAAGTGATACTGAAGGGACAAGGAATTAACTCTCAAGCAATACTGGTTAGCAAAGTTTGAAGCATCACACTTTTGTTAGGCACATACAATTGCTAAAGAGAATGCAGCCACTTGAATATGAACAAAGAAGCTTTCATAAGCAGGAGGGCCAATCAAGGTATATTTATATAAGGGCTGGCTAACTTATGGTTCACCACAAAATGGGAGAAATTAATATACCTGCAGATGTTGCCTTTATGCCATTCATCTGCATGAACAATGTCATCTTTACAACACTCTAGGATGTTGAATGTGCCATAAATAAGTCACTGAATTGTACTAGCTTGTTTTCAAGGAAAAGTGTCTGACATCATAGGATATGTCTTGGCCCAGTCACAATGTACTCTGTTAGATGCATGTTTCAATAGAATAGTTTTCAGTCATCCCATGTGTGACTCAGCAGCATGAAGATAAGTTCAGTAGCCATGACTATGGCAAACTGTATTTAAGAAAAGTAGTTTGCTGGCTTACTGATGCATTGCTACTTCAGGTACTATACTTCGCCATGCAGTCACATAAATGAAAATTCTTGGGAGCAACTGCAATGGGGTATTAACTAGTTAAGATGAGTGATGTAACAGACTTTGTCTTGTGTCATGATTAAAAATGAAATGACGGAGATGACATAAACCACTGAAAAAAAGGGGATGTTTATTATTTATTCCAGAAAGAGATGCTAAGCCAGAGATATGGAAGATAGATATTTAATTCACCAATTTATGTAAGATTTAAAAGTTCTACAAACCATTCATTTGCAATGCAGACATGTGCTCATGATGAACGCTTACAAGGAGTATGGAACTATCTATATACTACTAAAACATTCATGAGTTTGTATGAAACAGATAAAACAGTTATCATAGGGTAACAATTTTTGAATCAATGTACCTCAAATGGACTAACTTATAAAATGTGTCCAAAATCTGGGATCCATGGCTCCTACGGGATTGAAATTTGGCTATGTAGTGGCTACTTCAGCGCTACTTTGCTGCTGTGCTCAGCCAGTCATGTGACCATCATTTCCAATGTTCGTGCCAGCTTCTTAGAAGGAAAGTTAGTGGGAAAGCCAGCAGGAAGTTGGAAGTCACTCCCTTTCTCACTGTTTTTTTCCTGCTTGCGGTCATTCTGTTTCTCTGTTAAGATAAGGAAATATCTTTGAAACAATGGCCCAAAGAGTCACAGGTTGTGTATTATTATGATGAACATAATTATAATTTTCACAGGTGGGCAAACTATTAAGCGGATTGTGTCCCTATGGTGGGTTGTAATCATACTTCCATAGGGAGGTATATAGCAATAGCAATAGCACTTAAACTTATATACCACTTCACAGTGCTTTACAACCCACTCTAAGCGTTTATAGAGTCAACATATTGCCCCCAACAATCTAGGTCCTCATTTTACTAACCTCAGAAGGATGGAAGGCTGAGTCAAACTTGAGCTGGTGAGAATTGGACTGCCAAACTGCAGCCAGCAGTCAGCAGAAGTAGCTTGCAGTACTGCATTCTAACCCTGCACCACCACGGCTCATATAATATAATATACCTTCTACAGACTTCCCTTACAAAATGAAACTTGTGGAAGTACAGCCACAGAATGAATCCACATCATTTTCATTTTTTCTTAAAATACGTATTTCAAGGAAGAGTAATGAATCTAGTATCCTAGTAAGCAGTAGTTCAAAGTGGGGACTTTTCCTGAAAAGAAATACTTTCAAAACTAAAACTATTTAACTGCTCCAGACCACTTTTACGTTATTTTGTTGAGTGGGTACTCAACGAAGCCCAGGTTCCACCAGAGTTGAAACAATAGCCCGTATTATCTATAAAGTGTTATCTAGGGCCACAGGAACACAAGTTCAAATATTCCTTCAGCCATGGAAGCTCAGTCATGATGTTGGATTAGGCACTCTCTCTCAGCCCACCCCACCCCAAAAATAATTATCATGGGAAAATTTTTTTAAAAAGCAAATACACTCCTTGAATTCCTGGATGGAAAGCAGGATATGACGCTAATTAATAAACAACAGTGACCATGGGGGGTGGGGGCAGGAGAGGAGAGATTAGCATCAGCACTGTAATGTCGCAATGCCACTTTCATCATTCTGATGTTGCTTTAAATAAACAAACTTTGGGCTGATTTTCTATTGAATGAGCAAGGTTCAAGATTTTAGAACCTTAGAGAATAAGATCAAATTCCCCACTATAGTTCTGAAAATATGTATGAATATTTCAGGAAGTCCAGCATAGTTTGCTAAACCCATAGACTGCCATCTGGTAGTCACACATAAGGAAACTTTTGTTCTTCCTTCTGACCATGTATAATTTCACCTCTCTTCCTCAACACTTTAATTTCATTTGCTTGTATTTTAATCATATTTTCTTTCTTACTTTGTTTCATGGATGCTGCTTCATGATGTTTCAACACATGAACGTGATAAAATAAAACGGATAAAAAGAATAAATAACCACCTAATATCAGAAATTACGAAGGCTGACAGTGGAAAAGTGTTTCATTCAGAATTAACACGTCTAGGTAAAGTGTAAGAAGTGCAAGTTTCATCTCCACTATCATCATTACGTTCTCCTTGGCTGAACAATAAAAACAACACCCCATAATACAAGTAGAAGCAAAAGTAAAATGTTGACAGTCATTAGCTGTCCTTCTTTGGTTTGACAACTATTAAGCTATGCCTCTTTAAGCAAGCGAGCCTTAGAGCTTATTGTAGTGTGACATTTATTCTCCTCCTCTTCACAGGGAAAAGAATCGGTTTTTCTTTTTATATTACGCACATCAGCATTTTGTTCAATACAAACTGAGCTCATAAAACCAAACTCCTACATAAATTGCACACAGACTGTTTCTTGTTGTTCTCTGGAGACACAGAGAAAGGGCTTTGGGCTAGGGCACATTCATAGCTAAGTCCCGATAGGGCTCGTCATGAAGAAAGTGCTAAAAAAGAGGCAATCTTTTCCCTGTCCTAATGTGGCCAGAAAATCCTGTCTGTCTATTACACTGCTTGTCCTTTTTCCTCTAAAGCTTCATCTCTTTCAATAAATGAAGCATTGGTTAAAATATTTTACATCAAGATCTGAATGTAGGATCGGGGGTGAACATAATGTTCCATTTAACTTACTTCTCTTGTCTTGGCAAAGTTATATTACCACTCAGTTAGGTGGAGTGTGATTGATATACCCTGTTTCCCCCAAAATAAGATATCCCCTGATAATAAGCCCAATTGGGGTTTTGAGCACATGGCAATAACGCCAAGTGCTTATTTCAGGGTTCAAAAAAATAAAAGACAGGGTCTTATTTTCGGGGAAACACGGTATGCATATACAGATGACTGACCCAAGATGAAATCAATGCTGAACATAAATCAAGCACAATATCCCCAAACGTTAGAGCTTTTATCCTACCTAAAGTAATTACATATGTTCCTAGCCTTCATTAGCAACCTCAAAGCAGAGTGCTATAAGTTGTGCTATATAGCTTGCTTTCAGAAGTTGTAGGTGCTTCATCACTGGAAGTTTTTAAGAAAAGACTGGACAGCCAGCTATCTGAAATGATATAGGGCAGTGATTGCTAACCTTTTCCAGACTGAATGCCTAAAGCACGCATGTGCGCACGTGTAGATGCGCGCGCCCAAACCCCCCAAATGCAACTCACACGGCCCCTGCACATGTACGCGCAGCCCCCATGCATGCACCCCATCCCCTCCCCGTTGCATTAATCACTGGAACGACTTGCCTCCAAAGGATGTGGGTGCTCCAATACTGGAGGTTTTTAAGAAGAGATTGGGCAACCATTTTTCTGAAATGGTAGAGGGTTTCCTGCTAGAGCAAGGGGTTGGATCAGAAGACCTCCAAGGTCCCTTCCAACTCTTGTCATTCTGTTACTTCTGTTAAGTACCAAGCTAGAAACCAAGCCTCTAAAGCTCTGGCTTTATGCCTAAATGTTAAAACAGACAGAAAGGAAATTGTGATAGGGCTGCATTCTGGAAAATTATACTATGATTAGCTAGATTACCCATGACCTGGTTGCTTAAGATTTAATAAATGCTTTTGAAATTGATCCAGTAGAAAAATCAAGGAACAAACCAAATAAATGCAGTTATGACTGGATAGTAAGAATACAATTAAATTTTCACCAGAATAATGAGAATGCAATGATTCGAGGTTGCACTCTCAGTTTTAATCTAGCTTTTTTTCCCTTCTTCCCAGCAGTTCCTGGTCCACATAATATTTGGCAACAGCTGCTAACATTTTAGTAAGTAAAAGTTTTCTTATCACTGCATCTCCAGGCTTTCTGTCTAGCCTTGTCTGTCTAGCCCTGTCTCGTCCTATAAAGAGTTGGAAATTTAGTTAAAGGTTGCATTTGCTACCCTTGAGTACTTCAGTGTGTCAGTGCTTAAATGAAAACATAATGATGTGAATCCAACCTGCATACTTTAAACAATGCCAGACGACTGAACTACTGAGCCAAGACTATAGGGTTGGGTGTGATATTGGCAGATAGCTACACTGCAGGATGAAGTTTTCCTACTATCAATCAGACAAAATAGACATAAGCACAGACAAAACCTGATCTACTGTCTGCAGGTCCTGTCAGAATTTATATGAAATCTTTATTTCATATTGAAGATTTATGAGTAGTTTAAAAGATGCAAGCTCAGTTCCATTTTGAAAAGTGCCACTTAATTTCATTGGATCATAGAGATCAAAAGTTCTTGAAAAATAAGCTTTGAAAGCACACTGATAATATGGATATTATTAAAAGTAAGCAAACATATAACCCACTGACAATGTATGCCAAAATGGCAAAACTCTTACTGATAGCTATGATTCATGGATGTAAATTGTTTTCACACAGAACTGCAGGACAAAATTGGCAAATAAAGAAAAATTGGGCTTTATCTTCATCAAGGGGAAGCTAACATGGTTTTAGTTCAAACCAAGATGTATAATTGATGGCACAACCACTGGCCTTTATTTTTAACTATATTATCCAAGAGAATGGATTTTATCTTTTCCCAGCCACTTTGCTGTTCATCAAATTTGACATACCGGGAACAGTCAGATGTATTAAAGCAAGGAAAGGTGACCTATTTTGTTCTCTTTTTATTAGGAACAGAGTAAGCTTACTGTAAACATGACCGCAATTCTTGAATGTTGCCTCCAGTTAAATCCAGGAGAACTTATTACTCAGTGAAAAATGCATTTGCTCAGGATGCAGCAATAAAAAGCAAAAGATCTGATGGTTAGTGGAGAAACACTGGGGGTGGGGAAAGGGACAACACTTTAAAACACTGGCAAAATATGGATGCTCTTGTGTACTTTGTCAGCATCAGAGGCCAAGTTTTACAGCAGCATTTTAACATTAAATTATTAGGCAAGAGAAAAGTCTTTTTTCTGACAAATTTAAAATAGAAGAAAATTCCATTCAGATGGGATAGGTTAGAAGGGAAGATTTGTACTTTTCAACAACAGAGATTCAACTCTGTTGAACAACAGAGACTGAACTCTGCAGAAAGCAAGATTTTTTTTTTTTTTGGAAAAAATTAAAGTGGAAGAAATACAAATGGAGGTGACAATTTACATTGTGTTATGATTCTAAAGAGAATTTTTATAAAATGATGTATCAATACCAGAGAAATGATCTATAATGTATAAAGGCACTTCAAATGTACTGTATGTTAGAAACCTTAACAACATGAAGGGACATTTTATCATGCTTGCTGGACATGTTTTTTTAAAAAAGCTTAAAAAATGAATTGAAATACATACATTGGTACAAGGATTTTTAAGATTAATATCCAATTGAAACCAGAACTTTTCCTTTTAGGTAGTCTTAAAAGGAAAAGTTCTGGCTTCAATTGGATATTAATCTTGAAAATCCTCTGTACCAATGTATGTATTGCATCTGTTTTTTTTACAGGTCCAGCAAGCATATTTGGGTGTGTGTGTGTGTGTGTGTGTGTGTGCAGCAAGATTGTATGTACAAAGATGGAAAGATTCAACACTACCCACTATGAAGGAATGTTGATTAAACTGAGAGATCCGCTGAGAAACTATTTTTTTTATTATAGAAAAGACACTATCTACATTTATTGGTGACTGTAAACCTCATATGGACTTTTTGTACAAAAATAAAAAATGAACTTGCAATTTTTGACTTGACTTTATGATTAGACTGTATAGATTATAGCAAGAAGCGTATTATGATGTAACTTTAAGGACAGATTTAAATAGAACTGTACTTATAACTAATGTAAAGAATAATGGAAACCATTTTCATATCTTTTTTTTTTTCTAATTTTTTAAAACTTGTTTTCTTCCCTTGAACTTTTTTCCCCTTTCTTTTTTCTTTCTTACTTTATATTAACTTGGATCATGTTTTATCTTCTTTTTTTAAAAAAATTCAAATAAAATGTTAAAAACATCGGCAAAATATTTGTATCCTTGTTTGGTGAATAGCAAGAGGAGGCAATTCTGCTTGTCAGTCCATAAACTGTCAGCTTTCTGTTTGGAAAAGCACAATTCTACTCATCACCACTACTGCGGAAGAAATTTGGAAGGTATGATGGCAATGAACTATGGCAGAGGAGATATGAAATAACAATGTGTATGCTTTCAGAATAAATGCAATCTCAGGCTGACAAGTAAAAAGCAGGCAAGACCTCTTCTCACTTCATCTCATTGTTTCATACTGCAATGAACAGAGAGGCCTTGATTCTCTTCTTATATGTCTATGGAATTATGGTTCCGCTTCCTGACACTTTGAATCAATCACTGACTATCACCAACCATACCCGCCTCCGCTATAGCGGATCTTCTACCACAATAAAAATGTGCTAGCAGAAAATTCCAGATAGATAACAATAAAGGAGACTTTTTAGCTCAGGATTGAAACGAGGGGTCCTTGGTGCTCTCTGAGCTTGCTTGTTTTCTTGCAGACATTTCATTACCCTAACTAGGTAACATCATCAGTGCTAGTGATAGATAGATAACAACATGAGTCTTGGTGGCGCAGCAGACTAAAGTGCTGTTAAGTAGCACCAGCTGCCTGCCTGCAATTACTGCAAGTTCAAATCTCACCAGGCTCAAGGTTGACTCAGCCTTCTATCCTTTCGAGGTAGGTAAAATGAGGACCCGGATTGTGGGGGCAATAAGCTGACTTTGTATACTACTTAGAACACTACTTAGGGGGCCCCGAAAGCCCTACTAAGCAGGTATATACAAAAGTATGAAGGCTATTGCTTAACGCATTGTAAGCCGCCCTGAGTCTCCAGAGAAGGGCGGCATATAAATCAAACCAATAAATAAATAAACAAATAAATAAATAAATAAACAAACAAACAAACATAATTCTCATAGAAAAGCTAAAATGCACACAAGAGATGATGAACACACTGGTATCATATTTTTATTGCTTTAGTCTGTATCCATATCTCATTCACCATCACTTTCTTCCATTGCCCTGATAAATTGGGTCAGTGCCTACTCCAGGGGTCTGCAACCTTAAATACTCAAAGAGCCATTTGGACCCGTTTCCCACAGAAAAGAAAACACCAGGAGCCACAAAACCTGGGTGGGCATGGCCAACTTGATGTCACTCACTTCCCCCAGTCACATGACCCCTCCCCAGCCACGCCTACCCAGCTGGTCATTAGGGCAGAGAACCAGTTGTTAAAAAACACCGGGAACCACAAAATCCTTTTGACACATTTCTCTCTCCCCTCCCCTCTCTCTGTCTCTGCCCTGGCCGCTTCTCCATCCCCCGCTGTCGCTCTTACCTTCTCAGACCAGGCGAAGAGTGACTGGGAGGGCCAGCCAGTGGTGGGATCACCTGACAGGGAGCCACAGCAGAGGGCCCAAAGAGCCGTATGCGGCTCCGGAGCCGCAGGTTGCTGACCCCTGGCCTACTCTAAAGCTAGTTCTGCTTATTCTGCCTGATCAGTTTATCTGGCTCCAAAGAGGAAGAAGACATGAAGATAAAAGGCCTTTCTATCTTGTTTAGTACCCAATATTACAGAACGCCAGTAATAATGAGTAAGAAAACGGAGGAAGAATCTCACTATCCAATATGATTAGGTTAGGTAAACTAGTGTGTCATTGATCATATTGTTGCTGGAGGGAGAGAAAGGGCCTGGTTTCCTGAAGATGGAACAGGGTGATTGCTTCACCTGATAAATCATATGTCTGGATATGTGAAGGAAATCTTCTCACCTTTTCTATTGTCAGATGAACTCAGTGCCCTAATAAGGTATATATGAGTTCTTCTTAGCTGAATTCTTCCTGCATCTATAATACAGTATTGGGAAGAATGATATATCAAATTCTTGTCTGCTGATGAGACTAAATGATTAGGCTTCTGTGGTGCCTGCAGGGCAAATATTCTTTCTCTTAAGAAAATAAGAAGAGGCCTGTTAGGTCAAACCAACACTTCTTTTAGCCCAACATTTTTGGATTAAATGTAATAGCTCTTTTCCTCAACAAGAGTGTATTGTAAGTATGCTACTTGTATTCTTTAGGTAATCATCAAGACTCATAGACATTAATAACCCAGTAGCCTATAAAACTGCTCTTTCATAAATGCCTCAACTGGTGTACATCTCTACTTCTGATGGAGTGAATTCCAGTTTGTTCACTGTGTAAAGAAGTGCTTCTTTGGTTCCAAATCTCCCTGGATTTAGTTCAGCAGAAGTCCTAGTGATATAACATTGTGAGAATAGCTTTTATCTACATTTCCATAAAACTACTCTCTGCTAACAGATCATGTAAAAGGGTGGATAGGGTCATAATCCTTTCTATTTGTGTGTGTGTTTGTACTCAAACTTCCCAAACATGTGGAGTGAGGCAATACTTTTGATGATGCTTACGGTATGATGATCACACCCAATTTGGATAACTCCAGGCTGCCCTACTTGGCATTCTGAGGACATCCTGTCCAGGGAGCCATGTGGGTATAGGGTGCCTTCTTTTCCTTGGTACAAACTGTGTTTATAAAATGGTAGTTGTGAGAAGTCTACAAAGAATAAAACCATGCCAGGAGAATGCCTGGGAAATAGTGAGAGTTAACAGCAAATTATTGCCAGCCACACTGCTGAAGAAAAAATGGAATGAAGATTTAATGGTCATGTTTTGTATGTATAAATATGTGGAAGGAGTGGCCAAGAATTGAAGAACTATCTTGATATAAGTCATTATCTGTCTCTGCATGAGAGACATGGGACAGTTGCCAGTACACCTATAGTGACTAATGGCGGTAAAGAAGTTTCTACTAACACAATAGTGGGGCAATTTTTATATCATTCTTCTACTCCTTCATTCTACATTTCTCCCTTCCTTTCCTGGGTAAGCACATACACATAAGGGTAAGGAACATCCTGCTAGTATTTAGTAAACTCCAGCCCTCAGGGTTGCCCTGTGAATACTGGAACCTTTTACATTACAAGATTTAAAACCACATTTTGCCACCTTGAGCTATTTGTAAAATAATAAAGACGGGATCCAAAAAACAAAGAAATAAACATTGTAGTTGGGCTTTTGCACTTCTCCTAAGTAGCATCATGTTTTTGTTCTTGTTTTTCACTGGCTATTTCAATTATCCTGCATTTATTTGGTTCCTTTTGGAAATTGACAACAGCCCATTATTGCAATTCCCATTCTGTGATAGACATACATCAGAATGGGTGGTGAATGGGCCTGTAATTGCTTTGCACCCTTGCACAACAGCATCTATGGACGGTGACTGAGAGAAACACACTTACAGAATCGCTGCTGTGAAAGAAATGATTTTTATAGTGTGCAATATGATTAAATTTGTAGCAGATTATAATCTTAAAAACACTAAAATCCATTTTGAATTCTAGTTTCATCTAGCTCTGCTTGGAGTTTGTTCTGTGGTGATAGTAATCTTTTGGATGGAAAGCAGCCTTTTGAATTGTAAAGCTCTTCCTCTCATAATGACTCCTATGTGACCTTTTCTTTTTTAAAAAAAAAAAAACCTAAAACCCGCAGTTCTATTATTTATTCATTTTAGACATATACTTCCCATGTCTCTTCTTGTTCGTCATCCTCTTCTTTTGGACTTGCAAATACTTTATTTAAGAGCATCCTGAATCTTCATTACTAATCCATTAGTACAAAAACTAGGACACCAGAAGGAAGCATCTGCTGGTGGGCAAGCTTAAGCCTGTCACAGCAAGCAAGGCTTCTGTCTGAACAGCAGCAGGGAGAAAGGGTAGATCTTCAACAGGCAGAACAAAACACCATATTTGCTGGAGTCTTCCCAAAAGTGCTCTTGTTTCCACTGCAACGGAAGCAACAACTGGAGCGCACGGAATGCAGCTGAGTAACGTCAATATATGATTTGGACTAGGAAGGTGATTGGGAGCCACCCGGGCTTGGTTATAAGATGGGCAGCTACATAAACGTTATAAACAAACAAACAAAGGTACCTCACTTCACTGATATACAGGTATCAATCTAGGTATACTACATAGATACCAATCTGTATACAGATATCAATCAGTACAGTGCCCTTCCCCAAATTGGTCTTCTATGGTTGAAACTAAACTTCAACCCCACTTGTTCCCAATTAAGCTGTCTGACAGGTTATGGGGTTGATGCCCAAGATATCAGTGAAGTATGAGACAAGGTCTTCTGTAGATAATGATAATAACGTAGAGGTGATCTACCTCATAGGGTTGTGGTGAAAGGGCTAAGAAAAAGAGACTGTAAAACAGCATCCACATCAGAAGTGGCATAGAAACAATAATATGATTGTACTTCAGATGAAGACGTAAAACAATTTGCAAAGCAAGGTAGGCAAGCCCTTAAGAGAAAAGTCTGGGTGGAGAAAAAAGCTGACTCGCTTCCCTCCAGAAGGATGAATCTGCCTAAAAGTATATGGATAAAACAGGCAAGGACAAGTCATGTAAGATATTAAAAACTGATTGTGGGGAAGCTAAAATGCATTGCAGGGTACAGTTTCAAGCAAACCTCTTTGCAAATAACTCGTCATGTATGCATCTTCCTTTTGTGGAAATGTGCTGGCATTCCAGAGTCCTTTAATTATAACGTATAGTTGCATTAATTCAATGCAGCTGAATTAATTCAATACAGATCTACACAACTATTTTCAAATCTGTTAAGGAGGACTTCAGCTATGAAATGGAAATGCAGCCCACTGCACATCTTAGGAAATCACAATATCCACTTTATTGTGACAATTCAGTTTTTCATTTATAAAATACGATAATAATAATAAAACCAACTCAGATTGTTAAGGTGTGGGGTAATTAAATTTACCTTTTTCAAAAGTGCAACTGTGTAGAAGCACTTTCTAAATATGTTGCAGGATACCAATCAAGTGGTATTTCGTTTCTTTCAGGATGGGTATTTAAGCAGACCTAGGCAGCTCCTTTGCATAAAAATGACACAATGGAAACTTATGCAATATGAAACAAAAAAGGAAGCTTACCAGAGGCAGCTAATAATAAGAAACTGTAAGGGTTTCAGAATTGTCTACAGAGGATTTCAAGGAACCCCCATAATTATATAAAATATCTTCCCCCCAAAAATATCTGCAAAGTACAAGTAACATATCTGTGCTTTGGAAAGCAAAATGCAATATTTGAATCAGGATCATTTGATGCAAAGAAAATTAAAAAAATGTGTTTTGTAAACCTTCATAATGCATCCATATCAGGAAGAAAGAAATGAGGTAAGATTATTTAGAGTGTGCTGATTCAATGTTTTTGTTTTGCTCCAAGTAGAATTGCTTGTTAAATATAAAATAATATGACAAAGGACTCAGCAACAGGATGCATTATGATGTCCTTTAATCATTCTAGTTAGGTACTTTCCAGTTTACAACTGATTGCTATCTGAATGGATTACCAAATTTGCTAGTCTGGGTCAGTTATACTAGCAGAAGCTCCCCCTTGACAAGAACAGGCAAAGGGTGGGGATGGTGATAAATTATGAGCTGGAAAGTTTAGGATTCTGACTTGGTGAAATGTCTTAATCACTTGTGTTATTCCCCTCCCCCAATACTAACTAGGTTTAATTTTCATGTCAGAGGAAAATTTCAAAAGTTTCAAAAAAACCATTTATGGGTTGAGGATGCATCCTTTTTTGCATACCTGAGATAAACGCCGGCGGAAGATTTTTTTAACAAAGCTTGGAAAATATGCACTTTAATGAAAGGGGATTGTATGTGTTGGGGCGGGAGCGGTTATAGCATCAGCCAACTGCGATCGATGGATCGATATAACAGTAATGAAATTTGCCGTTTTTATCGCCACAGTATTGGCATGACCATTGCTAATAATGGTCCCTTGCAATGGTTCCCTTGCCAGGGAAGTGCCTAGTTGCAAAGTTGCAAAGTGGGCGACGCGCGTTAAGTTTGCAAGGTTTAATCACAATCACCTTCCCTTCTTCCCCCATTTAATGCCTTACCAACTCTTGTTTCAGACGGCGCAGGTAATGATCCATGTTCTTCATTTCCATCTTCCCATCCGAGTCCAGCTTGGCCGAGGGCTTCAGGCGCACCGCAAACGCCGCGCCCAGCTCTCCTGCCTCAGCCGCGGCGCTTCTTTTCCCGCCCCCGCCGCCTTAATCCAACGGCCCCTTTAAACGCCCATTTGCCGCTTCGCCGCTGGGAAAGCGCTCTCCCGCAGAGAAGGTCGCCCAAACTTTTCCCGCGAGGAAACCGCGACCGACGTAAACCAGAAGCCAAAACTCGCTTTCTTTGAAAGTTAAAATACACACGCAGAAATGTCAGCGCTCGGAATGGCAACGCTCGGGATTGGCCAGGCTCTCGCCCGCCAACCCTCTGCAGGCACGGGAGCTGCAGACGGGCGTGCGCCGTGGCTCTCCGGCGCTGCTCCTTAGCCCAAGCCCGCTTTGGCGTTTAATTGCAAGAGTCGCGCGGAGAAGTCCCGTGGCTTGGCAAAGCGCCAGCTCCAGGCTGGAGAACCCACGAGCGAAGCGACGGGAAGGGTAGCTCCGGCGGCGCTGAATGGCAACTCCCGCCGCTCTCGCACGTGGTATAGCGAAAGTGAAGCCTAGAGGACAGGCTTAGCAACCGAATCAAAAGAGGCGTTGCTTGTTTTGTTGCACCGGCAAGGACAGACATCCCGCCCCAAAGGGCGGAGGTGACGATCCTAGTCCGCTGACCCTCATCTTTCATTGGCAGTCCCCACGTTATGCGATTCACGTGGAACCGGGAGGTTGCTTCGCATTACAGGAACTAGTCTAGTGAAGAGAAGGACTGGGGGAAGACATGATAGCAGCGTCTCCAATATTTGAGGGGTTGTCACAGAGAGAGGGAGAGGGGGGTCAACCTGTTTTCCAAAGCACCTGAAAGCCAGTCAAGGGATAATGGATGGAAACTGATCAAGGAGAGATTCAACCTAGAAATAAGGAGAAATTTTCTGACAGGGAGAGCAATCAACCAATGGAACAGCTTGCCTTTGGAAGTTGTGGGAGCTTCATCACTGGAGGCTTTCAAGAAGAGACTGGACTGCCATCTGTCAGAAATGGTGTAGGGACTCCTGGGGCAGGGGGTTGGATTAGATGACCTACAAGGTCCCTTCCAACTCTGTTAATCTGTTAAACTGGCAGCACCTTCTTTATCTGAGGGCAATTGGCTAATTTTAGATCCCGGATTTTAGGACATTGTGATGGAGCACTTTAGGATGTTGTAATGGAGGTAGATCACAGTGAAGCCTATAACTGATTTTCTCCTACCATGCCAGTCTGTACAACTGCTTTATCGGGTACTACATCATTTGATATCCTGTGTGGTTGTTTTTTTTTTAAGTACTCTGAACAAGTGGTCTTTGGGCATTGTGACAACAGGAATAAAAACGAGTTTGCTTCTGCTGGTGTGTTAGAGATATTTACTTGGATTTTGTATGTGCATATATACAGTGGTGGGATTCAAATAATTTAACTACCGGTTCTCTCCTCTACTGATTTCTTCCGACAACCAGTTCACCAAACTGCTCAGAAGGTTAACAACCGGTTCTCCTGAAGTGGTGTGAATCCCACCACTACATATATATCCTCATCACATCATCATCAAAAAAATATCTGTATCAGTGTCCAGCCATTTGACTATAAGATAGCTTTAAAGAAAAAAATATGCCCAAATGTGGAGAGCAGCATGGACCCAGGAGGTTCTTTCCTGCCATACTGAGCAGGTGTTGATTGTCATTCCTGGATAATTATTTGGATCTCTTTTTGGTTAATGGGCTTAGAGGCTCAAGTCTGGAGGATTACTAACAGTCCACTTCAAGTGGCAGCTTGTATGTGATTCAGTTTCCAGGATCAGGCCCATACTCATAACTACTGTACACTGCCCAGCTGACATCAAGGGCATTCCTGAGCATATAAACACCCTAATGCAGGATCATTTCTCACACTAAGGATTGTAAAGCTTGTAGTTACTTGTTTTTTTTATCCATAGACTCAAATATAGGTTTATTGTTCTCTTTCTGAATTAAAAGCTAGTATTTGAGCCCTCACAATACTTATCCAACTGAAAGTTTAACTGACCAGATAAAGTTTGAGTTCTAGAAAAACTGAAGTGAAATGTCCATCATGCACAGTTCCTCATTCTACTTGATGGCTCCAAAGAACTGCCATACATCTGAATACATCTGAATATACTGTACATTCGAAAACAACAACAAAACTTAGTCAGTTCTATCTTGGGATTTTTATTGTGGTACTTGTCCACTGGAGTGCCATTACCTGATCTCTGGGAACTGATGTTTTGGGAATGTCTTGTTGCAAAAGGTTGTCTTTTCTTTTCTTGTAGCAGTCATTATTCTCTATACATTCCTGGACTGGGTCTCTCTCCTCACTGTCACTCATACCCTCATGATCTCCTATCTGGATTACTGCAATGTAATCCATGGGGCTGCCCTTGAAGAACATTTGGAAGCTTCAACTGGTGCAGAATGCAACTGAACAGATAATAAATGGTGTTTAGTTATTCATCACATTTCACACTTTGGAGGCTGTGTTGGTTGTTGTATTTCTGTGTGCAACTCAAGGTGCTGGTTGTTACCTCTAAAGCTCTTCAGGGTTTGGGACTGGGTTACCTGAAAGACTATCCTCTCCCAGTTCCTTCTATCCATCCAATCCAGTCTGGAAGGATGGGTAATACATCTACATCCTTACAATATTAATTAATTAGGGGTATCTTGTAGGACCCAATCTGGGTTGGTCACCGGGACCAGAGATTTTGTGGTCTGAGTTTTCAGACTCGTGCTAGAGCCCACTTTCGGGGAGTGTGCTGTTCTCTGTGTGGTATTTATATGGTGCCTGTTGTATGTGGCTTTTTAGACGTTGATTGGGGTGTGTTGATGGCTGGCTATTTGCTTATGCTGCCCAGCCCTTGCTTTCTAAGTACTTGATAAGCTGGTGGCAATTCAACACTCTTGTTGACTGACGAGGGGCTCGTTTCCCAGGCTTCAATCACTTCACTGGCTGTTTTTGTGCCCGCTCGTCCAACAATTTTAGTAGCTGCAAAATTGAATGTATGCCCTTGTTCATTGCAGTGTGAGGCTATCAATGAGTTTGGTCTCCTTATCTGACCGCTCATTTGTGTTCTTGCAATCTGGTGGTCCCTGCCTGTCCGACATAGTCATAAGCGCAATCCATGCAGGGATTCGGTAGATTACATTGGAAGTAACTCCCCCCCACTCCAAGCAATCTTTTCAATGAATAATTTGTCCTCTTATGGTAGTGTAGGAAGAAATATCCTTCTGGGTTCAGCTCTAAGTGGGGAAAAAGACACTGGAAACATGGAGACTGCTTGGAAAGATGGTTTAATGGTGGACAGGATCACATGGCTTGAGTTCCTGAACAGAAAAAAGGGGTGAGACGCAGCGAGTCCCTGGGTTTTATGTCCTCCCTGGCTTTGAACTTCCTGGGACCCAGAAAGACTATCCTGATTGGTTCTCAGACTCCCAGGGGGTGGGTGTCTTAGCTAACCTTGCTGGCTGATGTAATCTTCCCAGGTGCCATGTGGTGAGTTTCTGTTGCTAGATGGGTCCTATTGTGTTGCAGATGATGGTCCATTGACAAAGATTGAGTTTCTGCCTCTAGCCCATTGACGGGGGTGGGGGGCAGGAAGATGGGAGCTGCTTCGTCTTTAAAACATTCTTCTCCATTTCTCATCCAGGGAAACATAATATTTTGCCTTTTTAATATTTCCCAAAATATTTCATTCCTCTAAGAAAGGGGTGGGTGCTAACTTTTTACAGTAGCCTCTGGGCAGTGTGCAATGCCCACTAGCAAATTTCAGAAGCTATCTCAGAAGGAGTATCTTCCTCAGATACTCCTCAGCAGAAGGGTCTAGTAGGCAGAAGGAATCTAAATATGTAGATAGCCAGCCTGCTGTTATTGTTAGCAAAGAAATGCCTCAAGAAATCAGCCTTAATCAGGCTGTGGTAAAAGGAGAAAAATCCAGCCAGTTCCGTCAGGCTCCTTCCTCCAACACTTGGCAGCAGCTCATCCTTCAGCCGTGACAGGAGGAAATAAGAGAACCACCCCATTAGTACAGCTGTGAACGCAGCAGCTTAAACTCCTCTTATCCTTGAACTGTTTTAATTGCTACTTCTTTGTTGTTAAATAAAACCCTGAAAACTGAGAGTTAGTGTCTAAATCTGCTTTTAATTCTGCCCTCCTTTTGTCCTGAATGTTTGAAAAAGAAGTCATTTGATTAGAGAGATTTGCCCTTTGGATCTTTTCAGTGGAAGAACAGAGCAAAACTGATTCAGTGAAGACAAATCTGTCAAAAGACATGAAGCTAACATCGCTAACCTTTCACACAATCTCAGACAACCTCCCAACTGGGAAATAGTACAATTTTAGAATACTTGAAAGTTGCTACATAATTCTTAAAAAGTGTGTGAGTTTCCAACCCACCTGTCATTAATGGACACACAAATGGTTTGGGTGACTCTGATTGTGCTGGCCTTTAGAAAGGTATTAAAAATATGGTTACTTACCCAAGCACTGGGGAAGTTTGAGTATAGGAATGTGAATTGGGATACATATTAATGTTTATTGCTATTAATCCTAATATTTATGATTACTATTTTGTTTACAATTTTGGACTCCACCCAGAGTCACAGAGTTGGGTGGCTATATTATTTAAATAAATAAGTAAATAAATAAATAAATATCAGTTTAAAACCTGTAAAAATAATACAACCAAAGACATGCAAATTAACACCCAAAGAACTTCCCAACATGGATATAACTGATGTAATAGAAAGATACATACAACCAGTGGTGAAATCCAATTTTTTTTTATTATCGGTTCTGTGGGCCTGGCTTGGTGGGCATGGTGTGGCTTGGTGGGCATGGCTTGGTGGGCATGGCAGGGGAAATCCCCATTCCCTCCCCACTCCTGGGGGAAGGATATTGCAAAATCTCCATTCCCATCCCACTCTGGGGCCAGCCAGAGGTGGTATTTGCTGGTTCTCCGAACTACTCAAAATTTCCGCTACTGGTTCTCCGAACTGCTCAAAATTTCCGCTACCAGTTCTCCAGAACCTGTCAGAACCTGCTGGATTTCACCCCTGCCTACAACCCTTGCTAACCAAGGAACTTCAGTTCCCACATCTCCAGTACTAATAATGTTACCGTAGCTAGCATAGTGATAAAATGTTTGCAAAATTTGAACAATATGCCAAGTCTGAGTTACACATACATTTATGTATTCTTGTTAGAAATAAAATGTAATTACAGTATTTAAAAATTAAATAGGTATACAGTATATGCATGCTTGATACTTGATTCCTCATATTTTAGTTGCACAACTCTCAATGTAACTATTTATAATGTTTGGATTATAATTCAGAAAAAATTAAGTTTTTAAGGCAGAGCTATACATTTAGGCATAACTAAATGCCAAAGGTGCACGGAACGCTGTTACCTTTCCACCAAAGGTGATCCCTATTTTTCTATTTGCATTTTTTACATGCTTTCGAGGCATTTAGCCATGCCGGCCACATGATCATGGAGATGTCTTCGGACAGCGCTGGCTCTTCAGCTTTGAAACAGAGATGAGCACCTGCCCCCTAGAGTCGGGAACAACTAGCACATATATGCGAGGGGAACGTTTACCTTTATACATTTAGGCTTCTAAAATCCTAAAAACCAGTAGATGGCAGCAAAAATTAGGTTTTATCTGTCTCTTTGCTGACATACTCAATCTATGGTAGTCCTGTTTAAGGTGAAACAATTCTTTTTCCTGGTGTTTGCTTTATGAAACCAACCTGAAAACTCTGAAATTTGCTCAGTCACAGCAAAATGTATGGATTCCCTCTGTCTGAAGTGACCGGAGATGTTCCATTGTCTTCTCTCTAGGAGGGCAAATTGTACTGTAGCCCAGATCGTTATTTTAGATACTAAAATCATTTTACCAGCTATTTAAATACATAGAAATTACTCTAGGACTCATCATTTCATTGTCATGCTCTTATTTCCTTTTATCTAAGCCCACATTTGCCCTCACAGCTGGAATTATGTTTTGAGAGAACTACATCATTTTTTTTAATGATCTCTTAAGGGGAGGGAGTGGGAGACCCTCTGACATTCACAGCAGGTATTATCTTTACCAGTGGCTTTCAAATAGGAACATTCTGAGTGAAAGCCTTCCCTTCTTAGATAATGGGGAAAAATATGCTTCTTACCCAAGACATCTCTTTGCTATTTTTCTTAAAATCTGAATGACAGCACAATATAGAGATTCAGCATAATAGCCATAGCAGAAATTGTTGCTGTAGTAATCAGTAGAAAGTAATATTTATGTTTGTAAAACCTAAAAATCTCTTGTGATACCATAACATTTATAAATCCAGCAGAATAAAGGGGTGTCTGGATAATAAACCAAAAGGTAAAAATATCCATCTAATTTCTATTTGATTTGCTAATCATCTGGAGCACTATCAAGATAACACACAGATTTGGGAAGGCACACGCCATACACAGAAAATACCGCATTTGGGAAAGTTTTCCTGTATTGTGAGATAAAATCCAATTATTGAAAAACTGGGTTCTAGCAGGGACTTCATGGATACATGCACCTTGATTGTAGGAGCCAATTATGTCTTTGTCACTATTGCTTTACATAGCTATAGGAACAAAGGTGGGATAGTTCATTCATTGACATTTGCATGAAACTACTCAACTGACACTTGGGCATTTTGCAGTGGTGTTCAAAAAAGAAACTATGCTTTACAATGAATGATTCTGATTACCCATTTGCTAAAAGTTGCTACAATGGGCAAATAAGAAAAATGATCCACCCAAGCAAAGCAAGTGGGGGCCTAGCCATACATGGTGTTTACACCAATCTGACATGGGTGCAAACCTGCTGTCTTTTCAAACACATTAAAATACCTATGATCCTCTTTTATTTTTATATATGATTGAAAGGTAAGTATCGCGTTTAGTGGGTAAGTGGATAGGAGGAGAAAAAAATAACCAGGGAGACATATTTCAATTTTCTTTGTCTGCTTTTCACACTAGTAAATAAATATGTTACATCTGGAATGGGCTGTAGCCATAAGTGACATATTCTATTTACAGAAAGAATTCCCACATACAAAGTGTTATGTTATACATGAAAATCGGGGGTGGGTTCTAAATTTTTTTACTACCGGTTCTGTGGGCATGGCTTATTTTGTGGGCGTGGCTTGGTGGGATAATGTGGCTGGGTGGGTGTGGCCAACTTTTTTTTTTACTTTTAAAAGCATTTTTTCTACAACCTTAAGAGGTTGCAGAAAAAATGCTTTTAAAAGCCTCTGACGATCCCAGCGGAGCTGCGCGATCATCAGAGGCTTTTTTTTTTACTTTTAAAAGCATTTTTTTGGCGGAAGAGGTTGTAGAAAAAATGCTTTTAAAAGTTAAAAAAAAAGCCTCTGATGAGGTGGGTGGGATAAGCGAGTGGTGACCGGGCCAGGAACCGGTTCAGGGGCATGGCCAGCCAATGTTATTACCGGTTCTCTGAACTACTACAAATTTTTACTACAGGTTCTTGTGAAGCAGTGCGAACCGTGAGCAACCCACCACTGATGAAAATGTGATGGGAAATGGCTATATCAGTCATAACTTCAATGCCTTTCTATACTTCCTAGTGATATGATTTTCCTCAAATTTATCAGTTAAACAACAACAATAGAGTGAAGGGCTCAGAAGAAAATAGTCTCTGGGCAGCCTTCGGGTTTGAATCTGGAGGAAATGGGCCAGCATTTTAGATGGGCATTATAGCCTTTTTTCGTCACATTAGCAAATGGGGTAAACATTAATAAGAAATGCATAGCTAGTGAGTGATGATAATGTGATGAACTGAAGCAATTAACTAAAGCAGGAAAACTTCCTTATATAATAATCAACAAGCTTTAAATACATGTGATTTTGATTGTTCCTTCTACTTGTACAGTACAAGATGAAGGAATAACAGGATGAGGAATGAGGACTAGTTTAAAGACTAGCTTCTTAAGTTTATGCTCCCCCTCCACCCATCTTTTTCACTATGTCACTACCATGTTTTGTAAACTACCAGTGAGGGCTATTGTATTTTGTGCATTATTCATCTTATCTAAGTAGCTTTGAGAGATTTTTTGGCAAAAGAGGATGAAAGTGTTTTTTTTTAATAGATAAACTTTATCAGTGAATAAATAAATGCAGAGTTTTAATCCTATTTGGATTTTTATAAAACCAAGTTGAGAATTTCTACATCACCCATCTTACATAAGTGACTAGTCGGTTCACAATAAAAAACAGGAAGCACAAACATCACTGCATCTTTGTGAAACAATGGTATTTGCTACACTATTTTTTTAGTTAAAACATTTACTACCAAAGGGCTGTCCTCCCAAGTTCCATCATCAACATCACATATAGGGAGTGGCATATGGATTAAAGTCTGTGAAGGTGATCAGGAGGTTATATATGGGAAAAGGCAATTCTTTACATACTTGGCTGTAAGCCAGATAGTTACCAAGCTGTTGAGAAACTGCAGCTGAGGAAAGCCTGAAAAAAGCGGCAAAACGTTAAGTATAATTTCTGTAGTCTTACAGTCTGTCACAGTCGGACTAGTGATATAATTAACTGCGTAATTATTAATCCATTTTCTTATGTTTCTGTGGAATATTAATAAAATGGAAATTGGCTGCATAGCAGGAAGTTAACATTTCATATTCAAACAACACATATTCATTCTAGTGATTGGCCAATTTGCATTTTAGATTATTGTTATTTCATTTTACATCCCCTAATTTTGCTAGCAGTGTAATTTCCACCACTACTTGGCTTTCATATTTAAAACAGTCGTTACTAGTTGAATCATTGCAATGTTTATGATATTCACACGTGTATCTATTTTTTACGTGAAATGTCCTGAGGTTTTCAAAGTTGCTGCAAATTAGCATTCATGTCAGAAATAGAAAAACTTGGATATATAGCAGCTCAACAAGGCAAACTGTGCAGACATTCTAATATTTTGAAACATTTTTATAACTTTTAACACAGACTGTTGCGGGATCACTTCCAGAGGAGTTTTTAGTAGAAATTAGCATTGGATACAACAGTTGTCAACACATATGTTTTAATTAGTCTAAGAATTGGACTATGCCCAGACTTCCGCTTTCTTCTACATTTTTAATTTTTTTTAGTTTTTATTGCTTATAGTATCACAATTTCATATAATTCACAATTTATCTGTTTAAACTGAATTAGTGCCAAGAAAATTTACATTTAATCCAGTAGGTGCACGTACCTAGATATCCTCTAACTTCTGCACGCTTGATTTGGCCATCTCAGTCACATTTCTCATTGACTTCTCTTTTTTTCTCTCTTCTTAACTCAGTGTTAATAGGCAATTTTGTATGTATTGCTTTATTCACTTGTATGCATATTTTTCTAGGAATAAATAAATAAAACGCTAAATAATGTGTACTACTTGTTTGGTGCTTTTGCTATCAGCATTTCTTTTTAGATTGTTGAGATTTTTTTTTTATGCCATTTTCCCAAAAAGTATAATTTGGCCATTATAAACTAGAACAAAGATGGGAAATCACCTGCCTTGGGGCCAAATGCAGGAGTCCATTTAGACTGCAAGTGACCCAGAGGTGGATTTTACTTACCTTTACTACCGGTTCGCAACGGGATTGCGTACGCGTGCTCGCTTTGTTCACTTTGCTTGCGCACGCACCAATGGTGGGTTTTCCCACCAGTTTTCCCCGGTTCTTGCAAACCGGTAGTTGAAATTTTGAGTAGTTCAGAGAACCGGTAAATACCACCTCTGCCTGGCCCCGCCCGCAATCTATTCTCTGCCTCCCGAGCCCCAGCTGATCAGCTAGAAAAAAAAATGTTTAAACTCTTGCCACAGGTGCTTCAAAGGGCCGCCCTACAGCTGATCAGTGGTAAAAGTGCGCTCCAAAAACAAATAGGTAGACCGGTGTGCTCCAAAAACAAATAGGTAAACCGGAATACTCCAAAAACAAATGGGTAGACCAGTATGGCTCTGCAAGCAATTAAAAGCCTGGTAGACCAGTACCTCTGCTAAATCCTAAAGAATTGTCACATGACCATCAACCTATGCCCACAAAATAAGCCATGCCCACAGAAACGGTAGTAAAATTTTTTAGAACCTACCCCTGGCACGCACCTTGCTTCTGTGCATGCTCAGATCACTTCTGATGATGTCAGGGTCAGTGGGCAGAGCCTCCCGCCGGTTTTACTACCGGTTCTATAGAACTGATCTGAACCGGGGGCAACCCACCACTGAAGTGACCCATCCATCCATCTTCTTTCTTCCCAGATCAGAACGTATAGTTTATTCTTTCCTGTGATAAAGGAATGGAGAAATAGTTTTCCCTGCTTAAAGCTTACTCCATATCATCATCTAATTCACTGGACCAAGAGTAGAACAGAATTCTATGTCTAGATACAGTTCTCCATCTCTGCTACAAGATGAGAGATTTTTGACTGGTGAAATTCCAGAAGACTGGAGACAGAAAATGTTATTCAGATCTCCAAAAACCAGAAGTAGAAAACTATAGAACTGTTAGCTTGACAACAGTACTGGGAAAAGTCTTCAAACAAGTTATCAAACAGCATTTTCTGAGCACTTGGATAGGATGGAGTTAACAAGAAACAGTGTCACAAAGAAACTATGTCAGACTAAGCTTGTCTTCTTTAATAAAACCACTAGCTTAAGTAGATCAGGGGAATGCTGTAGATACATACTTCGTACATCAACCAAAATTTCATCAGAATTCCTGATTGAATTCTCCTTTACAAAATGGAAAACTATGGAGTATATATGATATCATTATTAGATGGATTCATAGTTGGCTGAACGATTGTATTCTAAGAGAGCTTACTAATGGGTCCACTTCAATTTGGAGGATAGAAGGTGTCATAGGGCTATATCTTAAGCCCTGTGCTGTTCACCATTTTTTTCTTTTTTTTTTTTATTGAAAGAGTTTTACAACAAATACAATTTCCCCACAACCCCCACCCCCCCTCCCCTTCCCCGACTTCCCAGAGCAGAACACAAGGTATTTCTATTAAGCTTTAACAGTAAACTAAATTGCATAACCAATTATGCTAACACCCCTAAAAGAAAAATTCCCTTAACCCCCCATATATGAAATCCTATTTCTTAAACATAATATTTCTAATATCACTTATATAGCACTTGTACAAATAATAAGAAAAAAAAAATCATTCGTAAGCTATTTGATATTTTTTGGTCTGATACTTATTTTGTATATAATCAATCCATCTTCTCCAGTCCTGTATATATCTTTCTTGTGTGTGATCCTTCAAAAATGCTGAAATTTTAGCCATTTCAGCTAAATTAGTTACTTTCAATATCCAATCATCAATAGTAGGCAAAAAATCCTTCTTCCAATGTTGTGCAACCAACAATCTTGCTGCTGTTATCAAGTTCAAAATCAATTTAGTCTCTACAACTGTACAATCTGTGGTTATACCCAATAAAAACAACTGTGGAGTAAATTTCAGTTTCTTTTTAAGAATATTCTGCATCACCCACCAAATCTTTATCCAAAATGCTTTGATTTTTCTACAAGTCCACCATATATGATAATAAGTTGCGTCATCACAGTCACATCTCCAACATTTAGCTTGCACATTAGGATACATACATGATAACTTTTTGGTTGTTCACCATTTTTTTCAATGACTAAGGGGAGACAGTTGAGAAGGCAGAAACACTTGTATATGACACAAAACTAGGAAAGAAAACTAAGTTTTAAGGTTAAGCAGTGACTGACATTAATAGGATGGATTGAAATAGCATAAAATATACATTTCTGCATCTGAGTAGCAAACATGTAGGGCTTGGGCATGAGTAAAAGATGGGGGAAACCTACCTTGGCAGTAGAAAAGTGTAAAGGATCTAGGTGGTACAAAACACATTAAACAGGAGCCAGCCATATGATCTAGCTGCTAAAAAGGTAAATTGAAGTACATTGACAGTGGATTAAAAGCCAAATCGTAAGAAGTAATTATTCAACTCTACTTTGCCTTGGATACATTTCAAAAAGACCAGTGACAAATTGAGGGAAGTTCAGAGGAGGCTACCAAGATTTTTAAGTGTCTGGAAATCCCATGAAGAGCAGTTAAATGTTCTTGGTATATTTGGCCTGCAGAAAAGATGACTAAGAGAAGATATGATAGCAATCTTCCAGTATCTAAAAAGCTGTACCTTCAAAGCGGGTGTGGGTGTATTATCTATTGCCACACGAGGCCAGGACAAGAACCAATGGGTTAAAATTAAAGAAGGTTCAGACTAGACATAATGAGTAGCCTCCTGAATGTATGAGCTGTCAGCTGGTGAAACAGGCTGCTACATGACATGATGAGGTTTTTTTGCTAAGCATTGTCACAGGCTGAATGGTTTATTATTGAGACGTGTTGTAATGGATCCTGCTCTGAGCAGAGTAAACTAGACAATTTTTACTCCTTTCCAACTCTTCGTTTCTGATTCCGCTTTTTCCTCCTCAGAACTAGTATATTATAGCAGTTTCTTTCAGGAAATAATTCTAGCAACCAATGTGATTGTACAAATGTAGGCTTTTTTGGATATATATGTCAACATAGGAGAAGAACCACTCTGTATAGAGAATCAACCCCTTTACCATTCTTGTCCAAATTAAAGGAGGGGGGGGGGGAGAATCAGGACAAATATTTTCTGCCTACTTTGGGAATATGGTCCAGTGCAACAATCACAAAATAATCCATTACATTGTTCATTGCACAGAAGGGTGAATTAGATCTGCTCCAGAATATTTACAGTGGGCAAGGTCACATAACAACTCCAGGGAATGTAGAAACAAAACTCTTTCTTTAAAGAGACATTTTCTGATGTGGACACACAAATCATTTTTACAATTAGAAGACAGACAAAAAGAAAGGCCAATATCTGAGTCTGAAACCCCAAATTCAGTTTCAGCAGTATCTATGATACATTTTTTAATCCCCATTTAGGATGTGACTCTCATCTCCAGAAATTTGGGTGTGCGTGTGTGTGAGGGTTGGATTGTCTGCCTTTGAGGATGGAAATTCTAGCAACTGTATTTCTAAATTAAAGTAAGAAATCAAGGTTAGAACCTTAAATTAATTGTATGATTTATTGTAGCCAGATTTGAATAGATATTTTCTATCAACATTACAGCATGAATTTTGAGGATAGCATTTTATTCTGCTGCTACTGGAATTTTTAACAATTTTAATGGTTTTTCCTATTGTTCTTGATCAATAGGAGTAACAATATACTCATAGTTATCATGCTTTGACAGATACTGTAATACTATAAGTCTATTATATTGTATTAATGGAGTTATATGATATTGTAAAACACATTGTTCACATTTGAAGAATATTAATTTAAAACATTTGGGGCCAATTAATATTTCTTAATTGTGGATTCCTGAAATTTCTTTCTTCTATTTCCTCCCCTCCTTCTTCTCTCAATGGAAGAAACACACTTCAATGAATGCCTAAAAGCATATTTATACTCTAATGTGTAGCACTTTATTGTATTGCTCCTGCTGGGAAAGATGAGATACTAGGTCAATTATCAAAGCAACTAGAGTGTTAAGTGCTGCCCTAAAACCTTGTCAACTGATGGGCAAATTACAGTCTCTTTCACATAAAGAAAATGGATTCCAGCAATGATCTAAGATACTTGTGTTGATGATGAATATGGAGGAAGCCTTTTTGCGAGAGATAACAGACTGCCATCATTCTAGGGCTTTGATTTAGGAAAGTAAAAATAGTCATAGATGATAGATAGATAGATAGATAGATAGATAGATAGATAGATAGATAGATAGATAGATAGATAGATAGATGACAGACAGACAGAAAGACAGACACTGCTGCCCCATAAACGACATCTATCTGCTCAAGTGAATTAATATTCAAGGGTGGAGACAGTGACAATTAACTCTCCCTAAAATCTATGCATAGGGCCACTATACCAGACTGTAAAAAGTCAAAGAGTCAAAAAACTCAATGTCTTTGTTGCCATCTAGTAAACTGGAGTTTTCAAACTCAGAACTGGTAGTTCTATATATGCCAATCAAAGAAATCTAAATTCAGGAGGCACAAAAGGACAAATCTCTTGAGACTGTTGACCAGATACCAGATGAGGAAACCCACAATGCACAAAGGGGCATGCATAAGAGCACCAGCATGCCTACCGTCCTTGTCCTAATGTTCCCTTTAATTGTATTCATTTTATGTATTCAATTCATGCTTATACTTATATATATTATCTAATACGTACTCAACAAATAAATAAAGTAAAAATAAAATAAAATAAAATAAATAAATGTTTGGCTGTATCAAGATAGGCGTGCTTGTTTTTTACAATTCTGAAATTGTAAAGCAATATATTCTAAAAAAAAATGAAGAAATTATTTCCAGAGATACCCACACATGCTTGAAAGGATGGAACTGTAATTGTTCTATTGAAACTCCCACTTTGGAGTGCTGGTTGTTATAATAAAAGCCACTTAGAAACAAACAAACAAGTAATCCTCTTTTATATTCCTTGCAACTATTCCAAGAGGGAAAGTGATACATGGGAGAGTAAAAGATCCAGGAAGATTTCATTCCTGGAACACATGCATCGGGGAATGAAGACTTGGAATTGGATTCTTCATAGAGTTCTGCAGTTAGTCTTTCCTCTAAATCCTTGAAATTAAAATGAAATAAAATAAAATATCTCACAGTTGGTAACAAACAATATATACAGGCTGAATTCTTAGATTTATAGGATTTATATTCTTCTCTACCAAAATCTTGAAGCTCAGAGATATCAGTGCCATTACTCTATTTCAGTGTATGAATGCATGCACACATACTCTCACGGATGTGACCCAGGCCCAAGTAGTTAGTATTAAATACAAACAGTTCTAAAACAAACAGACTTTATTAGAACTGCTGAGAATTAATGCGTTCTCAGCGTAGTCCAAACTAAATTAAAGCAAATTCTTCAAAACACCATTCCACAGTTTATCACCTGACCTTGGGATAATTAGGCAAACTGCCAAAGACTTCTCTTGGCAAAAGTTCAGAAGCAGAGGACGCTGAGCAAGATAAGAACCAAGTTTATCAATGGTTGTTTTCCGGCAAAGAGGCCAAGAGCCGTTACTGGTCTTTTAATCCTTATGGGAGGGGCCAATCATCTCTTGCCCCTACTCCTGAGTCGTCTTCTCTGCTTTAGCGGCTCCTGCCTTCTGCCAGCTCTTCTCACACGTGCACTAGGAACAGGCTCCTCCTGTTCCTCTGCCTCTCTACTGTCAGATTCTGGAGGCTCCGAAATCAGCACATCAGTCCCCGATGGCCCTGGCCCCATCTCTCTACCTCCGACTCAGAGCCCTCATTTGGGCCTTCCCCAGCCTCCAGGACTGGCCCATGTTCTTCTTCAGCCTCATCGTGTCTGACTCCACTGCCAGCTCCACAGGCTGATGATGAACCAAACACTCACACAAATACATATACAAATATACAGTACACATTTACACCAGTGGTGGGTTTTTTTTTTTTTTTTTTTTTTTTTTTAATTTGATTTATATGCCGCCCTTCTCCGGAGACTCAGGGCGGCTTACAATGTGCTCAGCAATAGCCTTCATCCTTTTGTATATTTATACAAAACTTTCAAAACTTTTTACTACCGGTTCTGTGGGTATGGCTTGGTGGGCGTGACATGGCTTGGAGGGAGTGACGGGAAGGATTCTGTAAAATATCCATTCCCACCCCACTCCGGGTGTAAAATCTCTGTACCCTCCCCGATCCAGAGGAAGGTAACTGCAAAATCCCCATTTCCTCTCAATCAGCTGGGACTTTGAAGGCAGAGTATAGATGGGGGGCGGGGCCAGTCAGAATTTTTACTACCGGTTCTCCAAACTACTCAAAATTTCCGCTACCGGTTCTCTAGAACTGGTCAGAACCTGCTGAAACCCACCTCTGATTTACACACTACAGAGCAGTGAGTCTAACAACTCTGGCAGGGGAAAAAGTCTTTCATTGCTACTATTATGCAATTGGAATTAGAGACAATTTTCTATTTTAAAACATTGGGCATCTACCAGTATTTGGTCTAACTGTTCAACTGACTCTAGGCATGTGGGATTTTCTATCTTCTTTATACATATATTTATTTTATATATATACAAAATGTTATTCGGAATTTTGATTATAATAGTAAAGTTCAATATCAACTCTATCTTGTCAGATAGAATTTGTCCTATATCTGTTATTTCTTCACCATATTTTGAACATGGTGTATTGATAGAAACAGATATCAGTACTGTCATTATTGATACAATAGCTACTAATTTCTGAACCCATTCTCCTTCAGCATTTTCATTATTATAACATTTGGTGTTTTTTAGGCCTGTTTTTTTTCCTCTACTTAAAATCTTTAGTCTCCTCTAGTGTTGTTGTTTTTAAATAATGAAATTGCTTATGTCTATTATGCCTTCCAAAAAACCCCAGGATGGATTATTTTCCATGAGAAAATTTCTGTTCTTTATAATTAATTCCAAAATCTCATTGTATTTCAAATGTTTCTGGACCTTTAATCTGTTTATAACTTTCTAAAATGAAAATCTTATTTAGCTTTTTGCTGTGGGGTGTGTGTGTGTTTTTTTTTTTTTTGGAGATTCTTTAAATTCTTGTGTTTATAATTAATTTTTCTTTTGTTTGGGGTTGAAGATAAATTCACCTGAAGAAAACTTTTCAAACTTCCTGTTTGAAAGTCTCAAATAGCTTTAAAATGATTATTAGGCAATTTCCAGAAGTTATCAGAAAATGTGAACTTAGTGTCCTTTAAAAGGCTCCATCATGGTTGCCAGTAGATGGCTAATTCCTTTGTTCCTCAGTATTCAACCCTGCAGAAAATTTCTGTCCTGTTCTCCTCATGGGGAATAGCCATCCAGAGCACATGTGGGCAATCTCCATCGGTCTTCATGGTGACTATCAGCTCTGCTTTTAAAGAGCCATCTTGATTTTGCCAAACCTCCTCTGAATATTCTGGATTTTGTTTGCCATCGTCAAGAGATGAATTCCCAACAAATCTACCTGAAGACAAAGTCAATATTCTTCAATGAGTATTTGCAACATGGCAGCCTCAGCAATTTGATTAAGGTTAAAAAACAGCAGCAACAGCAGAAATATGACAGACTCTCTTAATTCCCTCAGATTTCAACCTAACACTACTGTTCCTCCATTTGTACAAGACCTGCAGCTGGAAATCTCAAGTTTTATATACTACTCTTTCATGTCTCTGTGACCAAAACATGTAATTGATTTTCATGGAGTTCTTTGCTTCCATAGATGAGCATAAACATAGATCAATCAGGCATCTGGAACCAGCAAAAACTAATAATAAATCTGTTAATTTTATTTTTACTGTGTTATAGAGAATTTATAGTCTGTTTTATTTTCTTTTAAAAGCATGCCAACTTTAAAAAAATACAAATGGATGGAATTGATTACTCAGATCAATTAAAATCATATTATTATCATTCTACCCTGTCTCAAGGCATCTCCTTTCTCTTCATATTTATAGCTTCTACCCAGCTATGACTGCATAGAAGTAATCACTATTGATGCACCGTCTAGCCCCTTGTTGCTCCACCCAACATCATTTGGAAGTAAATAATTTGTTCTGCCTCAAATTTGATGTTATTAAGAACATTTCTGAATAACATTAAAAAATGTTTCCACACCCTTGTCCCTCCAAAGCAGTTCAAAGTTTAACTTTGATCATCTTATGATCTGCCAACCATGAAATGCCAAGACTATGCAGAAATCACGTTCAGTATTCCTTTCAGCTGGCCAATAAGAGAAGACAAATACAAAAACAAAACAAAACAAAACCTTAGGTATGTATCCTCAGTTGCTGTTGCTTCCTGAAATAACAAAAAGTCCCTATTACACTTAACAGAAAAGAGGACCAAACTAAATGGCTTGCGCTCCCCCATCTATGCTTTTGAACTAAAAATGTGTTTTCCATTGGAAATAGAAATATCTTGGAATGTTTGTTACTATAAAGCTAATATTCCTTCTTTATTTATTTACAACTTCTTTTTGCAAACTGTAGTGTTAAGCTGACAGCAGCACAGCGATTTTTCAACATGGTGTTTTTTTTCAATAGCTGTGCCATGGTTTCATGATGCTGCATGGCTACAGTAGAGAAAAGAAGAAATATTCTGGACAATACATACAGGCAGAAACTGGGTTTTTCCTGTAAAACCCAGAAAACAGGTTGCAATGAAGTATGTACTTCCATATTCATATATTGGGATAGAGTGATCCATGTCCGTGGCTCCATGAAGGGGTTTTCTAAGCCCTTTACCCACCATCCTTCTACAGCATCTTCCCAGGTTTCTGGAAAAGCTGGTTAGGTTTGTTTTTACTATTTATTGTATTTCAGGGCAAATCTTTCTTTACCAGTTTGATTCGAGATGAGCAGAGTGGCAGATCTCTTCTGATTTTTCTCTCAGCTTAGCCTAAGGAGGAGGAAAAGTGTTAAAGTTCATCATTTCTAATCAGTGGGATGATTTAATAAAGAAATGCAAGCCCTTTATTATGTACATCAAGATAAAAGTATTAACGGGACTGAAAAAGAAAGGGAGAAGGAAAAGAGAAGAGTAACTAGAATAACTGAAGAATTGTTGAATTTGAAAAGGTTTCTTCTAGCTGGTTGTTCTCTAGCCAGGATCACATACACAAACATGATAAATCCCCAGTAACTCAGATTTGTCTATTTAAAAAAATCCCAAATCCCAATTCACATCTATGATTATTATTCCTAGATTGTTCTGTTTGTCCTGCTTCTCCAATACTCAGTTCTCTAAGAATTGGGGGACGTTTAGTTGGCTTTAAACTACTTGGAAAAAATGCTTCCTCTTCCCATGAGGAAAAATAAAAAAGCAGGATAAAGGCAAAAGATACCCTACAACTGCATTAAAAAAACTCCCTAGATAACTTTTTCTACCAATAGACGAGAATATATATAGCTCAGAGATGAATTGTGGAGTCCTTGGTGCTCTTGGAGCTTGGTTGTTAGCTTGCAGACATTTCATTACCCAACTAGGCAACATTATCAGTGCTAATGAGTATGGAGTTTGCTCTCTGTTGATATACTGTACATACTGTCACTGCTGGTGAGGATGTGGTTTTCTCATTGGTAGTTACTTGATAAGGGCATTGTTTTCTGTTTGATTCTTTGTCTGGTATTAATTCTTGTTTATCTGGGTGTAGGTTGCTGGAGAGATGTGTGTTGTCTTTTTTGTTTCCTTCTTAGCTTTTTAATTTTTTTATTTTCTTTGGAATGGTGTGTAAATGTGATTTATCTCTCTATATGTATTGATGGCTAATTTATCTGAATGCCCAGCTTCCACAAATTTCCTAGAATTTTTGGATTTAATTCACAAGAAACTACAGTTTCCCAGTTAAAACTATAGTTGAGTCTATCCATGTATTGTGAAATCAAGGAGTTTCATCATGTATTCTGACTGTTAATTGGTGTTCATGGATGAGCTCTGCTAATTTTTCCCTCCCTATCTGCCGTACACAATGACGGTTGCAGTTCTTACACTGTATTTTGTAGATAACTCCTGTTATAACTCCTGTTTTTTTATCTAGGACTGCTGAATCTTTTTTTTTTTTTGCTTTAATTTATATGCCGCCCTTCTCCGGAGACTCAGGGCGGCTTACAATGCATTAAGCAATTTACTTAAGAGTTTTGGAGATATGTGCTATGTGATACTGTGTGGTTATAATAGTAAGTTTGTTACTTCTGAGAAGTTTTTGATATATGGCAGTGTTATCCTTTTCCTTGCTTGTGTTGGTTATTGTGCTGTAGGGTTGAATGGTCAGGCACTTTTTGATAAAGTTGCGTGGGCATCCAATTTATTGGAAGAAGTTGTATAGGCAGTCAGTTCCCCTTTTCTGGTGTTCTGGCTTGTAGCAGTGCACTTGTACTTATCTGAATAATGTTTTTACAAGGCTCCTCTTATGGGAGGTTGGGTTGTTGTTTTGGTTAGTACTTGGCTAGTGTGGGTTGTTTTTAGATAGACTTGTGTTTCTAATTTGCCGTCATTTCCTCTGCTGATGAGGATATCCAGGAAGGGTAATGTGTTGTTGTTTTCTTCTTCCCTTGTGAGTTTTATTCCTTTGAAGATGTTGTTAATTGTTTCACATGTCTTCCTCTAGAACTTAAAAATAAAAAATAAAAATGAAATGCAAAAGCTGTTTGGATCGATTTTTATATGGACTCCCTGATGAAACAGGATTTACAAACATAATATGATGATCCATCTAAATGAAAGAGAGAGAGAGAGACAGAAGAGAATATGTTGAATCCAGTGAAATATGCAATTGTAAATTCAACCACATCTGTTTGCAAAGTGATTAAATTTAAAAATTTAACTATAGAATTAAAAGAGAAGAGTATGAAATGATTTATTAATAGAAAGTTATAAAATAACAAATACTCAAAAACAGCAACCAGGCAATTGCCAACTCAACACTGATTCAAAGGCGCATGCATACACATGCACAAATAGCTATGTATTTCTTTACAATGGACATTATTCTTCATTGTACAGTTTGGACATAAAGGCTCTACAGTATTGCTGCCTTTTAAATATAAACTAAAAGTATGATCCTAGCTTATTAGAAATAGTCCACATCATATGAAATAAGAAATCTTTTTTAAAAAATTTATCAGTCAGTCAGTCAGTCTCTCTCTCTCCCCCCCTCCCTCCACCTCTCTCAGTAATTTTTAACAAGCTGTGCCTTACAAAATGAAGAGTGGCAACTAAGAAATTAAAGCAATCACTATTTAGTTGATTGTCTGGTCTCTAAGGAGAATTAATAGAGGGTTTTTTTTTAAAAAAAAATTTCTATATGAAGTATTTCATCATGGAAGTAATCTGCTTGCAGAATGGTTCTATGGACAAACATTTCAACATGATTTAGAATTTAGAATCAATTTTAGTGAAATGTTTCAGTGATTCAATGTGAGAATGTATGCCCTACTTTAATAGTGTCTATAACATACTACATAACCAAAGCCAACATATATAGGTTTACAGAACACCCATAATACAATATATTGCCTTTGCTAAGAAATGCTTTGAATACTTGTTAAGGTTACACATTAGTTTTGTGCAAACATGATAATAAATGTCATAAGATTGAAACCAACATTAGCCAGAAAATGAATGGCTACAGGGGATTTATGCTCTTTTTTCTTTGCCAGGAAGAATGTCAGTTGTCCTGGGATAGAAACTGAAAGAAGAAAACTCAGGGCCCATTTTTCAATGGAGGGGCTTCCCTCAGTACTATTCTTCATAGCAGTTTCTGAGAAAGGTTTTTGGTGAGGAGCAAAGCACAGAGAACTGTACAAAAATACATATAGGGATATATACTAATTGTCGGGAAGGCAAGGCTAGGAAGAAATGTCCATCTGGGTTGAGTTCCAAGTGGGAAGAAAGACACTGGAAATATAGAGGCTGCTTGGAAGGATGGTTTGATGGTGAAGCAGAACCACCAAGCACGTGTGATTCTGAGTAGCTGACCACATGGAGTGGAGAGAGATATATATTTATACCCTCTCTTGGGCCTTGTCCTAGAGCTTCCTGTTCCTGTGCAAGAAATGTATCCCTGTAGGGGATTGCTGTAGGGGTCATGTGCAAATCCTAGGAATTTGTCTGAGATAAGCCTTTTTGAACTGTGCTGGGTGATATAATAACCCCAGGTGCCATGTAGTGAGCTCTGCTGCTAGATGGGTAAAGGACTAATCCTATTATTTATTTATTTATTTATTTTATTCAATTGGTATACCGCCCTTCTACTAGTGGACTCAGGGCGGTGCACAGCCAAAACTAAAACACATACCAATACAAAACTTAAAAATTTTAAAAGAATTTCATAACTTTGGCCCCAAAATTTAAAACATTCAAACTAAACTATGTCCTGGAGATGAAGGTTTTTCTCTTGTAGATAAGATGGCCCAGTCTTTTGTCTTGTAGATAAGCTGGTGCCAAAATATCTGCTGGGGGCAGGGAGCTGGGGCTAAGTTTCTGTCTCCAAGAACATGTTCTTCAATTTCTCATCCAGGGAAATATAATATTCTGCCTTTTTAATATTTCCTAAAATATTTCATTCTTCTAGGAGAGGGGTGGGTGCTAACTTTCTACACTAGCAAGGTGTTAATGGTAAAAGTGTGCTTATGTTGTGACACATGGACGTTCAGAACTTGAGACTCTTAGCTGTTGATCTGTTTGGAGACAGCAAGAATAAATGTTGACTGATTGGTCAATGTAATTTGTAAGTTCTAACTCACAAAGTATAGCACAATGAATATTCTTCTGATTTTATTGTACTTGTAACAGAATTAGAATACTTGGAAGGTTGATGATCAGTAACACCCTCCACCATCCTTCCCCCACAACCTCCCCCCCAAAACAACATTATCTGGCGTCAAGATCCTTCTGTAACACAGAATGAATGAACAATGAATTGAAAAGCAAATGCTGACCAAAAGTCAGGGTGAAAACCAAAGGGAAGAGCAAGAAAGTAGTGATTGGATGGAATTGATGAATTCCTTAGAAAGAGAAAACAATAAAGAATAAAAGGAAATATATAAGTGGTGTAAAAATACAGTGGAATCAAGGATGCTCAGTTTATTATAGTTTTTGATATTTTTATTGTTAATAATTATAATGATTTTACATATTTGATTGTTTTAACTAGGGAGCCCTGAGTCACTTGTTTTGTGAGATGATCAACTATATAAATTAGATAAATAAATAAATAAATAAATAAATAAATAAATAAATAAATAAATAAATAAAATATACTAAAAAAAGTAATGTGAAAGCTGGAGGAATACTTCAATCCATGCATATAGGAATGCAACATTAACCATCACCACCACCAACCATCCCAAAATCTCACTGTTCTGACTGTGCTTTCAAAAAGGTAATGATCAAGCTCACCTTTTGGTGAATCATATTAGAGATTATAGGGAATGATGTAAAGACAGCACTTATCTCATCAAATTCTAGCTTCTAATGCATGAAGGAAACTGTTTTCATTACTTTTCCAACAGCAATCGTGCAGACAATTATCCAGGGGAGGAATGTGCTCTATTTCCCCCTCTTCACGAACCACAGTATTTGGTTACTGTGGGTAACTGAGAGTAATATACTTCATAAATTATTGACATTAGAGAGATTAATTCTGTACAAATAATTTGCAACATTTGGAGTGTATATTAAACAAAGTATGTCAGCTGGATATAAGGAGCTATGATTATAAGGAGGAAGCAATTACTTGAATAACCCCCTCTAGAAAGTCTGCAGGGTTGCCCGGCTGACATCAGTGACACTTCCAGTAGAATATCACAGTTACTAAATTAGCTGTAATATCACATGACAGTTTGGAAATGATTATCTTTGTCAGTGCTTACTCTGGCTGCCAGTTTCTATCACTGTGTCATTATCTCCACTGCAGACATAAATCCGTAGACAAGACATATCTGGGTTTAATTTAAAATCTATTTATAAAAACAACAGTTGCCCAGAAACCCTATATATCTTATGGATTTGGATAAAGGGGACTCTTTTTAAGTCTCTGTTCCATAGTTCAGTGTTTTTCTTTTTTTATGAAGCTGAAATTATGTTATGCTATAAAATGAAATTACAAATTATAAAATTATGAAATGTCAGGTTAGGTCTACTTGTAATACTAGAATCAATTATTTTCTTAGACTCTTATTACAGATTCCTTCCTTTTCTGAAGTTGAAATTATGCTATCGGACAATAATACGTAGAGTATGCTTAGCTGTAATAGTAGAATCAATTATTTTTGCTCTTGGTTATTAAAGCACACTATATTGTACATGCAAATATACACTATGCTCTGGCCTATGGATTGGTGAAACACATACAGATGCAATATATTGTATAATTAATTTCATAAAAAGAAAAATGTAGGACAAATAGAAACACACTGCCAAATTAAAAACAAAACAAAACATGACGTAACTCGGATCCCAAAGGTGCTTTTTTTAGGAAGCAATTGAACTTTCTTGTTTTTTCTTTGAAGACGTTTCACTTCTCACCCAAGAAGCTTCTTCAGCATTCCCCACTATCTTGTCAGAGCTGAAGAAGCTTCTAGGATGAAAAGTGAAACATCTTCAAATAAAAAAACAAGAAGAAAGTCTAGTTGCCTCCTAAAAAAGCACCTTTGGGACAACCAGGACATTGGGGGACTGAGAATCTCTACAGACTTTAAGGTAACTCAGGGTTACTCAAGTATGTTCAATACTATTTTTGAGACATGCTCAAGTAGCATAGGCAGAACAAGAAGATAAAACAAAAAACTCCAAAACACTAACAATCATTATTTTATCTATGATCAAAAATCAGGGGGAAGGTGGAATTGTATATTATCTGGAACTCTGAAAAGTAGACTAATTATTCCTTTGCCCATGGACCATTTCTGTGATTTAAGTGCCTCTCTCCAATGCACCACCAAAGGATCTTAATAATGTTTTTACATCCTGTATTCAATAATTCCATCTTTGGATGGGTGCTTTTTGGCACATTAAAACTCCTACTATCTATTTAAATTAGATGCATTTTATAAAACAAAATAGATATTGAAAGTCCACGATGGCCCAAACGTGCCAAGGCTTCTTTATTTTATGCTACTTTAGAGTTTCTTTATTTTGGCAGCTTTCAGATGTATGATTGAAGAATTTTGGGAGTTGGAGTTCACACATCTGAAAGCTGCCAAGATTGAAAAACACTGGAGTATAAAGATGAATTCACTATACAACCTAATCCTATTTCCTGTTTCTTGATATAGTCAGTTCAATTTACCAGAGCATGCTCTTCCTTATGATTGATTTTTAATGCTTTAATAAATATTCTTTATAAAAATTTTTGATGGGAGGAAGAATCTTGTTTGTCTTACACAGGTATAATCATTACATGTTTTTAACAGGGTATTCCATAGACTTGTCTGCATGCATATTCTTTTTTATTGCTTTTGTTTAAAAAAATAAAAACACACGATCAGATTGCACTCTCTTCTGGTGAGAAACAGGAAGTGCAGTTGATATATTTAAACAGTTTTAGGTCTTAATTTGCTTCAAATGCTTTCTGCCTGTCCTTTAGCCACCAGGGGTTCTGCTTTGCCACCAGATGATAATATTTCAATTTAAGATATAAGGAATGTTCAATAAAGAGCATTGGCCTTCCCATTTTTCAATATTACCAGCCAGTGGGAAATGATACTCTAATCATAATGTTGCTATCTGGCAGACAGTTTTGATCAACTGTTAAATTCACAGCTTTAGCCATTGGTCAAGGAGCAGTATTTCCTGCTTTACCAGCAAATCACCTCTCCATATCATATCAGGTTTGTAGTTAATCCATGAAATAGCAGAAGTGATATTAGCTTTTCCTCCCTCCAAAGTGCAAGTTATACTTTACCCAAGTGCAAAATGCAAATTATACTTTATCCAATTTCAATTTGAATTTATTTGAATTGTTGCATACAAATTATATAGGTGGCTTGGGGTGAAGACACTTATGATGCGGAAGGTTGAGAGTTCAATCCTAGATAGTGGCAGATATTTCTCTCCTAGGGTGCAAAGCAAAAATATCTGCTGCAAACTCCATGTAGCATCAGGAAGGGCATCCAGCCAGTAAATGCTCAGCTCCATTCAGTCACCCTGACTCTATCCTGAATTAAGGGATTACAGGATCTTAAAAAGAGGGTTTTTTATTGTATACAAATTGTTGTAAACTAGTTATAAAATATTATTTGTAAATAGCAATTGTAAAAAAAATTAGCAATGCATTGTCATTTGCATTATTTTTCTATGGGGATGGGAGTTATACAAAGAATAAGAAAGTCAAAGGTATTTCTATTCTAGAAACAAATACAGGAAGAAAAATAATGGATAGAAATGGAGCCACCAATATCATTGTAAAAATAACGGATAGAAATGGAGCCACCAATTGAATATCATTGTAATTGTGTATATATATATATATGTGTGTGTGTGTGTGTGTATACACTTTTCTTTTCGTAGGCCTTTATGTATATTTCTCTTTAGCCAGGTTCTTCCTACGTAAACCAAGATTTTTATGCAGCCCTAATTCAGTGAAATCCCAATCTATTGAGTGATGTGGATTATTAAATCATCTGCAGCCATTTCTTTTGCCTGAATGAATTCTCTACTTAAGTCCAATTTTGAAACGCGATAGTAGAGGAGATAAAGGAAAATGTGCAGCCACATGTTCACAGTGGGGCAATAGGACTGGGTGTTTTGTTAATATGATTAGGGATTTTCTGTCTTCACTGTGAGTTGTGTTGGGGGGGGTGCACTGAGGGAGCTCAACCAATCTCATTGCACCTATGTTGTGCACCGACAATAAAGATTTGAATTGGTCAATTACAGGTGACCTCAAAAAGCAGTACAGTACAATAACAGAGTTGGAAGGGACCTTGGAGGTCATCTAGTCCAACCCCGTTCACACACCTGTACTAGGGATTCGAACCGCCAAACTGCCGACCTTTGTGATCGACAAGTTCAACTTTAGCCACTGAGCCACCTAGCAATTCCGGCTCAATGATAGACCAAGTAATCCCAGCAGGGCAAATTAAACCGAGAATTTAAAAGAAAAAAAGCCCAGAAGATGGCATTGATATAATAAAACACTTGTATATGGTTGCCCAGTAACCACCGGCTTATCTATGGAATCCCTGGGAATCGAGGCCAGCTGGAAGGAGACTTGATCTTTATGTTTACTTGTGTCAGAATGGCTTCATTAGTCATTGCGGTGGAACATCAGTTTCGCGCCTCATGAGCACCGCAATTTCTAATTCGATGCCGCCCCCCCCTCCCCCCGCGGTTCATCTCACAGTCCGGCCTTGGTTAAGCCCCACCCCCCTCGCTGAGCTCTCATTCGATGCCCCACTTCCAAAGGCACTTTCAACCACCCCTTTCTTTTCCCCCCTTAATGGTTTCACCCTCCTTGAGTGGGCCAATCATTTCCAACCCCCCCCCCCCGCGTTTTTCTCAGTTTCTCTTTGGAGCTTTCAAAGTGAACGCTTTTCGTCTCTCCTGTTCGGTGGGCGCGCGCGCGTCTTACAGTAGCCTAGCGACGACTCGCGTCTTTAGTATTTCCAACGCAGCCTTGATTTCTCGCGAGAAGTTGAACGGCTCTCTGTCCAAGATGGATGCGCAGGATGCGGTTCCTTCGATGGCGGAGTCCTGGATGCGTACTCGGGATGTCCTTCTCCCGGAAGGGCCTGAAGATTTCGGATCGCTGCTTCTTTCAGCTCCGGTTCTGGAAGGGTTGAAAGCGGCGGGCTTTATAAGGCCTTCTCCGGTGCAGCTCAAAGCTATTCCGCTAGGCCGTTGCGGTTTAGGTGAGGGGCGGGGGGGGGACCTGCAGAAATAGGGCTGTAGCGAGGGGCGGCCTCGGGCTACAGAGGTGCTGCGTGGTGGGTCCGTATTCCGCCGTCCGTTGGTGTGATAGAAAATATTTGGGAAATGTGAGAAGTTTTGGAAGAGATCCGCGCGTCTTTTTGCAGGCTGCATCAAGAAAGCCTCTCGCTTTGACCCAAAGGTGCTTTTTTTCAGGAGGCAACTGGACTTTCTTGTTTTTCTTTGAAGACGTTTCGCTTCTTTTCCAAGAAGCTTCTTCAGCTCTGACTGGCTGGTGGGGAATGGAAGGAGGTATAAATTTATATTTATACAATTTATATACATGTATAAATTCTTCCTTTCCATTCCATTGAAGGATTTATAAATTTATATAAATTATATAAATATACATTCTTCCATTCCCCACCATCCAGTCAGAGCTGAAGAAGCTGCTTGGATGAGAAACAAAACGTCTTCAAAGAAAAACAAAGTCCAGTTGCCTCCTGAAAAAGCACCTTTGGGACAACCATGACCTGGATGACTTGAGAATCTCCATAGACTTTACTTATCACTTTAAGAATAAGGAATTAAATGCAGCGTAATGGTTTTCTTGTGTTTCTGCTAATGAGTTACACTTCCAAATGAGTTCAAGAGAAAGTAATACCTCTGATGGGCTTCAGAGATCCCAGTGTAGTTAGCGATACAGGTATGCCTTGGCTTACGACCACAATTGAGGCCAAACTTTTCATTGCGAGACAGTTGTTAAGTAAGTTTTTCCCCATTGTATGACCTGTCTTGCCAAGTGAATCACTGCAGTTGTTAAGTTAGTAACAAGGTTGTTAAGTGCACTTGGTTTTGATTTTATTTGTCAGATGGTTGCAAAAAGTGCTCATGTGACTCCTGGACACTGCAACCATCTAAATACATGCCAATTGCCAATTGTCTGAATTTTGATCACATGACTATGGGGATGCTGCAACAGTCGTACCTGTGAAAAATGGTCATAAAACAGTCTTAAAAAACTTTTTTTCAGTGCTGTTTTAACCATGAATGGTTACTAAATGAAGGTTGTAAGTCGACTACTTGTATGTGACAAAAAGATTAGTTGGACTTATTAAAGAAAACTGATACAGTTTAAGCTTTCAAGGAATCTTAGCTGTACTCTCAGGCTCAAATACTGATGGAGCAGTGTCCTAATTTATATACAGTAACATTTTTGTTTGGACTTTCAAAAGTTGATGCTTTCTGACATGTACTTTTCTTTGTCTTTTAGATCTTATTGTGCAGGCAAAATCAGGCACAGGTAAAACCTGTGTGTTTTCTACTATTGCACTTGACTCGCTTATCTTGGAAAACTCAGTAACTCAGGTAAGGGCAATAGTGTTTAAATTTGGACAGTGTGCATGCTGCTGTTCAGAAGTATATTTGTAATATCTGTATTTGTCTCTAAAATTCCTGACTTGAGTCTGCTTCTAACTGACTATGTAAGTGCAGTTAATTGAATCAAGTACTGATTATCTGACCTCTTCTAATTTGAGAATTATGATTCTAGATTGATTGTGTTTGGGGTGAGTTGTTCTTGGATGATCTCAAAAACCTAGATGGACCAAAATTTTAGAACAATTGGCTAGATTGGGAAGTAGAAGAAATGTTAAAAAGAAGACAATGCTAAATAACTTCTGTGTTGCCAAGAAAGCTATGTGGATAAATCCATGGAATCATCAGAGGGTTGACCTTGATGTGATGTAGAGGATACTTTGCTTTTAGTTTTATTTTTTCCAAGCATTTAATTATATTTATTGGCTGGTCTGAGAAGAGTAGATAATTTCAACTTCAGTTGATTTTCCACTGTCTATTATAGAATTAATATTTGTTTCAGATTTTAGTCTTGGCACCTACCCGAGAGATTGCTGTGCAGATACATGCAGTAATTACAACTATTGGGATCAAAATGGAAGGTTTGGAATGTCATGTCTTCATTGGAGGAACTCCTGTAAATCAAGATAAAATGAGACTTAAAAAGTGTCACATAGCTGTAGGCTCCCCTGGTAAGGAAACATTGCATCTGAGATGTTTTAATCCCATTATTTCATGTGCTGGATAACTAGCAGATGTTATCTGTGTGAAATTAAATTGTTTTTTTAATATTCACATATTGTAGAAAACAATAATTAGATTAAAAAAATAATTAGGGTGACCTAATATGATGTTTTCTTGGACTAGTACACACAATTTCAATTCCATTCTTCAACAGTGGAAGGTTGTTATGCAAGTTAGTTGCTATCACTTGTCCTTATTTTGGGGAAAACTTGGAGAAGGAATGTAATATATGTTGTGTTGAATATCTGGTGAAAAATTGATACATAAGCCTAGTAAAGGAGTGAATAAAAATATTGTAGACATTCTGGAGACAGTACAGCTAGTTCTTGTTTAGCAACTGACTTGTTTAGTGACAGTTCCCTACTATAGTTGTGATGAAAACGTAACTTTATGATCAATCCTCACATTTACAACCTTCACATATGTATAAAGAAAAGCTGAAGTGAGATCATAAGCACAGTTGTAGTTAGTGAACACTTCACTTAATAACCAAGTTGCTAGTCCAAATTGTGGCTGTTAAACAAGGACTTTCTATGTATATATTTCATTGATCTGTATAGATTTACATGATAGTGCCTCTTATCTTCCTTATTGCTTTTTTCCCCTCAAGGTCGCATTAAACAACTTATAGATCTGGACTATTTGAATACATCCAGCATTCGTCTTTTCATTCTTGATGAAGCAGACAAGCTTCTGGAAGAAGGCAGCTTCCAGGAACAAGTAAAGTAAGTATAATTAGTTACATAATTTCTTTTTTTCATGTGTAAGGTTTGCAAAAATATAATGGTCTGAGAAATTCGTGAATAGGCTTGGAACAAATGTGGGAATACAATCCTGGAAATGCAGACGTTCAATAAAGAAATAGGGATTTCTTTATTGAATTTTCAATATTTGTAAAAAAAAATAATTGTAATGATGCCTAAAAAAAATAATTCTGCGTAGTTAACAAAGAAACATAAGACCTTTCAGATGTAAAAAGAATTAGAATCATATATCTCTTGAGACAGTATATTCCACAATGTGGGAGCCATTATGAAATAAACTTGCCTTTTATTTCACAGTCCTCTTATCTCACATTGAGGTGTTTTTTTAGTTCCTGGACATAATAACACCCTGTTAGAAAGATAGCCAATGATATAAATAATTTTATATAATGTACGCTTGGGGTTATTGTCTTTCTGAGGATCTGGTGCCAAAGTTTAAGAATATGAATGACCACCTTTATCAATACTACCTCTAAGCACATTATCTTGGGAGCCTTTGTCTTGCTTACCATGATTGGTAAAATTTAGGTGCATTAGAGTCATTCCTTTTTTAAAAAAAATCTTAGTACTTGTTGGTCCACTTTAGTATTTTGTTCTTAAGATCTTTACTTGAATCAGCAAAGCACATCATAATAGCGTCTGATGTGAAGCTATTTTATGTTTACTATTATCATAATTTTTGTTTGGTGCACTGGCTATCCATATAATTATCCATATGAATGATCCACATTCTATGGATCATCTATACAATACGGCTTATTGGTATTTTAAGCAATTGAAATTAATGTGTATATGTATCCGTGTGCCCCCCTCCCCGTTAATTGGTCCAAAATATTTATTGTGAACAGTGTTTTCTTTTTTTCCACATCTTAGTTGGATTTATTCTTCTCTACCAGCCAATAAGCAGATGTTGGCAGTTTCAGCCACCTATCCTGAATCCTTAGCTAATACTTTGGCTAAATACATGAGAGAACCCACTTTTGTGAAGCTGAATTCTACTGACCCAAGTCTCCTTGGTAAATGAGTTTTTTTTAAATTTTTGTACAGATATCCAGTATTTATGGAATTTATGATATGTTCTGTGCAGCTGTTTTATGTAACACTGCAACCACATACTATGGTGCAAATATATTTATTGTTAAATGTGTATCCTTCTCAAGGCATTTTTGATTTTTCATATGATATATAAACCTATTCTGTTTTGGTTAGGATTGAAGCAGTACTACAAAGTTGTGAATTCTTACCCATTACCTCATAAGACCTTTGAGGAGAAGGCTGAGCATTTACAGGAGCTCTTCAGGAAAATACCGTTCAACCAGGCCTTGGTTTTCTCAAATCTACATAGCCGGTATTCTGAATTTTGTTTTGTTTTTAAATCTGGAAAAGTTCAAACAAAAATTTGGGGAGGTTGGTAGTCATGTGCATTAAGTGAATGTCAAATACATATAATGTTGAGATAAAAGAAAAGAATTAGAATTTTGCTTAAAAAAATGTTTGGAAGAAGTGTTTTGGCTCTCATCCATGCACAATGTCCCTCTTATTTATTAAAGCAACCCACATTTTTTCAGACCTGTTTCAATAAGTAGCATAGAGATTGTGTGGTGAAAGCATGCCTTCCAATCATTTTCAAAGAATCCATAGTCCCAGCAAGTATATAGTTAAGACTGCTTAGCCCATTAATTTATAGAGATGTTTGATCATTAAAAGCTAAGCACATTGCATAAGACTCAATATTCTTTTTTTTTAAAGAATCCACCTCCTTTTAATGAATTAAAAAAATCAAGACTTTATTATTAATTATTACTAATAGAGAAGATTAAGCTATGAGAGGAAAAATGTTCACAGTGTTATATCTTCATAAAAAGCAGTAGCCTCTTTGTTTCTGCCACATAATCTTATAAGGCAGTTTAAATAACTGGCAAAGAAAACTATTACGAAGAGGAAACAATACATACATTTATATATAGAAGTCTCTTTCTGAAGTTTTATTTTTCTGCCTTAAAGAGCTCAACACTTGGCTGATTTATTGTCATCTAAAGGTTTTCCTGCTGAATGTATTTCAGGTAAGCTTGTAGATTTGTTGTTATTTTGTTGAATATTGTGTACACAAAAATTGTTATTTTTAAAGGTATATGCATGGAAATTCAGTAAGTTCTCCTTATTTCTTTAAGTGGGATTGAATTATATTGTACTGTTAATGTAGTTTTCTATTTGTAATATCATTTGCCTTCTTGTGCTCCTCCCACTATTCCTGGAATGTTTGTTCCTGAAATGGGTGCAGATTTGAGCATGTGCAAAGTGTTGAACGGAACCCAGTGACTGGAAATTCCATTGTGAAATAGAAATCTACTGGTTAAGGCATCATTGCTAGAAACTGGCAGATTGTGAGCCTTAGTCCCATCTCAGGCAGAAAACCAGCTAGGTGACCATGGCCCTCTTCTAACAAATTTGTATATTCTTACCAGGTTCATTTCTAAGGTATACTTTAAATGTTATAAATTAAATTCTGTTCTCAGGATTCTTGCCAAAAAGTTCTAACCTGACAGTTAAGTATAAATTTATTTAAATTTGCTGATGAATAACATGTTACTGCTTTCTTCAAGTTTGAGGTTAGCCAGTTTTCTTAAGAATTCAGCTAGTAGAGTTCATATATTTCCTTCACTTTTCTTTTTCATATTTATTTATCTTTGTTTTTCTAGGCAGTATGAATCAGAACCAGCGACTTGATGCCATGGCTAAGCTGAAGCAGTTTCATTGCAGAGTGTTAATTTCGACAGATTTGGTTAGTTCTCCTAATTCGTTTTATACAACTAATAAAAATACAAGACTAACTCAAGGGATCTAGAAATGTTAACCATAGCTAACATATTGTTTTTTAACAGTAGACCACCATTGTATAAATATTTCCTATCTGAAGCTTTGCTATTTATTCCTATTTATTTGCATTTTATTATACCATTGTTGCAGTGTTTGCAGCAAGAGAAAGATACAATACAAACTTTAGATTTATTTATTTATTAGTCATATTTCTATGCCGCCCACTCTCCGAGGACTCTGGGCGGCTTACACCAAAGACATATTGTCCCCAATAATCTGGGTCCTCATTTTACCCACCTCGGAAGGATGGAAGGCTGAGTCAACCTTGAGCCGGTGAGATTTGATCCGCTGATCTGCTGAACTAGCAGTCAGCTGAAGTAGCTGCAGTACTGCACTCTAACCACTGCGCCACCTCGGCTCTTATAGAATTTAATTCTATTTTATAATACATGTATTAATTCATAAAGCATTGAATATTTTAATTGAATATTTCTGAATATAATTGATTTTTTTCTGGATTGTGCCTGCTGTCCTCAGTGGAATTTTTCCAAGCATATGCTTTTATAGAGAGTAGGCTATTGTATTAAGGAAACTCTTTTTGAACTCGAGCACTTGCATTTGACCCAAGCCATTAAGAATCTGCAGTGTTTTTCCTTTATGGATTTCTAACAAGGGAAAGGAATACGAAGACAACTTCTTTAATTTGTTTGGCTTAGCTTCTACTCACAAACACTTTGCTGTTTCTTTTCTTTCAGACTTCCCGTGGAATTGATGCTGAGAAGGTGAATCTGGTTGTTAACTTAGATGTGCCTTTGGATTGGGAAACATATATGCATCGGATTGGTAGAGCTGGACGCTTTGGTAAACACTCTCTACCACTCTACTATTTTGTAGAAGCAACATGGACCAACGGTTTTGTCCCAACTGTTCCTAATCTCTGCTTTATTGTAGGAACTTTAGGATTAGCTGTGACATATTGCTGTCGTGGAGAGGAAGAAAATATGATGATGAAAATTGCACAAAAATGTAATCTTCAGCTTCTTTCTTTACCAGGTAAGAATGACTCCTGTACATGATCATAATTTAATGAATTTAAGTGCCTTTGAAAATGGTGTCCCAGAGATGATCCCATTTAGACAATAATTGTGTACTATTGTATTGTTAATTGTGCATTCATAGTCTTACTCAGAATTCTAATATTTAATGAAAGTGACACATTTCACATGATGAAGAACTTCAGTGCATATTGCAAATAATTAAATGTGAATATTTCTTATCATGAACACTGAAAATTTTGCATTGGTGCTAGGGAAACAGTTCACTTTAACTAATAAAAGTGTGTTTGGAAATGATTTAAAACAAGGTAGAGAGAAATTTTAAGTTACCTTTAGCAGCTAACTGCTAAACAAGCTAACAAGAATATTTTCTTATATCAGAAGAAAAGATATCCAAATTCATTAGCCTGCACTTTGAGATATCATTGTATTTGTTCTATAGCACTGTGTACAATCATTTAGTTTCTGGCAATGCTTTTGTTTATCTTCCCTCCTTTTAAAATGAATACTTGTAACAATTAAAAATCTATCTCCATGTCTTGTATTTAAAACATACGTCATTTAAGTTTTGTGTTTCCAGATCCTGATTTTTTCCTTTTAAGATAGTGCAATCTGAAAAATAAAAACATAGATTTTAAATAATTTAAGCATTGAAATTATGGTATGTTATCATCTGATTCAGTCACCCATGGCTGATTTTGTTTTTCTTTTCCTTGAAGAAACTTTGCCACCAGAGCTGCTGGAACATTTTGAAGGAGGGCATGTAGAAGTCACTGCTGTCCCATATCCCAATGCATCTCCTCATTCATGTCTGTTGCCAACTAAAAGGCCAGAAGGGACAAGGCAACCCCCAATAATAAGTGCTAGCACAGAGATGATTGTTTGTGACAGTTCTCCAGTAGCCAAGCCAAAACAAGTTTTCAAACAAAAGAAGCTTCTTAAAAATAGAACAGAGCATGCTAAAACAACAATGAATAGAAATAAACATGATAATATCCCACTGGAAAAACACCAAGTGGAATCTGATAGTGAAATTGCTGTGCACAATAACGAACAGGTGGACAAAGAAAGTTTAAAGAACATGCTTCCTAAAATCCCTTGCCTGTCTTCTTTTAAGAACCAGGATTCTGTCTGCTTATGGAGCATGGTTGATTTTATTGAGGATTATGAATATTTCATTAAGGAAGGATTGGAGAGAGATGTAGAGATTATAAGAACTTACGTAAATCCCAGAAACCAAGATAAACAGTTACATTCTTTAGATTTAGTAGGAATGGAATCCAGTAAATACGTGGAAGCAACAACTGGGACATTGGCTGCGGAATCTGATGATAATGATAGTTCTTGTAGTTCTGAATCATCCATATGTAGCCAAGAGAATCAATCTTGCATCAAGACCTCTTCAGATATGCAGCAAAGAGATAATAGTATACTGTCAACCGACCAGACACATCCTCAGCAATTCAGTCCTGTCCTTAAACAAAAGCAAGACACTTTTCTGGTCCAAAAGAAGATGAAAGGGAATGTGAAACAAAGTAAACAGATCAAGCGTGACCACTATCACTCCATTCACCCCATCAAGACTGAATTTATAGAAGAGGCATCCCAAAGCAAAAGTGCTCCTTTTCCTCACAATGAAAATTTAAATCCTGATGAATATTGGAGAGGATATTACCGGGCATGGCGGAAGCATTATATTGAAGCTTCTCGTTTATACTACCAAAAATACCAGAGACCATTAAACATGCTGACTGCATATCATGCCAATGCAATCTACCTGGAAGAGTTGTTAAAGAAAGATAGATAATATTAAAAGTAGTATGTTTCTTGTCATACTAAATGATTCTTTATGTTTAGGTATCTTAAGTGTACTCTTATGTAATATTCATTTGATACGTTTTATTTTGTATGCATTTCAATCAAACCATTTTGCTAATAAACTGGACAAGAAATAATGTCATTTTGTGAGTAGCTATTGCCATGTTGTCTTTATGTATTAGAATCAACCTCTGGAATGGTATGTGGAGAAGACCTTGGGAGACTGAGCAAAAAGTTGCTACCCAAGGGAACAGTCATTAAAAAAAAAGGCATAGTGTGCAACTAGTGGTGGGCCAAGAGACTCAGAAGAGAGCCTCCCTATTTTCTCAAACTGTAAAGGAAAAGGGGGTGGGGAGAATTGTGCTTTCAGACTTGGAAGATTGACGTCAGCCTGATGGGGCAAGCCAGATAAGAATCAGAACCAGATGAGCTAATTGTACTTTATTGTAAAGCTACAGACAGAATCTTACAAAATCTGAAAGTACAATTCTCGTAAGAATTAAGGTAGGAACACCTCTACATTAAATTCAAGTTACCAAACCAACGCTGGTTTGACATGTAATGTAGAACAGCATGTTATATGGTTAGGAATTTGGCAAAGAGCAAAATATAATTGTGTCCCATGGGTAATTATGGAAATGCTTAGGAAGCAAAGGGAATATAAACTGCTAAAGCACAAGACATGATATACAACTCCTTGGCATTCTCCTCATTGCCATATACTTTTTTTTTAAAAAAAATAAACTATTACAATCTTGAAAACAATAAAAACTAACTTAGAATAAAGAACAGTTAAAAATGCAGAAATCAAAGAAAAGATGATAAGTGAGTTCCCATTTTTTTGCAACATTTATCAGTATAAATATAATTAACCTCTTAAGGGTTAGAACATTGCTTACATTTTTCTATAATTATTTTCCTCCTAAGCATCAAAACTATAATAACTTCATTTTTATTCTGTTTCTAAAGATACAACATTATTCTGGAAGCTGATAAATGGGTAAAGATAAGAACATCTTAGAAACGAGTGTTCAGAGAGGAATTTGAGAACCATTGTAGATTGTTTGCTTCTCATCCTACTCCAGTTAATTCTCCAATTAATCTAAAACTTGTGTGACACTATATTCTATATTATCTCTTTAAAAGAAATTGAGCCCCTGGAGAACACCATATTGCTGGTGATTTATTAAAAGCTAATATCTAGTGGAAGTCTATTTTGGTTAAACGCTTTAATAACATTAATTTCTATGGTCAACTTTCCCAGGATTGGAATACAAGTATAGTGATCCAAATATACAAGGAAGGTGATTGTAGCCATCCAGAAAACTATAGATTGATTAGTCCGATTTCACATTACAGCTAAAATTTATGCAAAACATCTGATTAATAAATTAGAGAACTGGGTCATCAATAATAGCTTGCAGAGGAACAGGAAGGGCTTGGAGCAGAAATTCCAACAATTGATCATGGTTTTGTATTGGCTTATGTGATAAGTGTGTAAAACAGGCCCATAGGAACTACTGCCTTTGTGAATTTTCATGAACTTTTTGATTATATTGATAGAAGCAAATTATTGATTAAGCTAGATCAGCTGAATTTGAATAAAATGTTATTAATTTTGATCATGGTTTTATATAGAAATATTCAAATTCAGGTTAGGTTCACCCTGGTAGGGCACCTGACAGATATCAAGGCTTTGAAGGGGATAAAATGAAGGGTGGTGGTGTTTACACCTTTACTTTTTAATGTATTTATTAATCTTGTACTTATAGTTACAGTTCAAGTTAGAAATGCTTATTCTTGGATGCCTGCCTCTTAAACAGACCATTTTTTTGTAGTTTTCTTTAAAATTGTAGATACAATCACTCTGCTTTTCCAAAAAATGTACAAGATGGTTTGAGACATATTTCTATCCTGCAAAATTTTTCATTATTTGAAAAATATTTTGATTGGTCATAAAGTTCCATAGACCAGAATGCTCTTTTTCTTCTCCTTAGTTTCCCCAATTTGTTATTAAATGTTTATAAGAAAATAGCAGGGGCAACAGAACAAAGCCTAGTTGGCTAGGACAAATATGAAGGTTTAGTCTAGACTTTATAATGTCCTTAAATCATTTAAAGGATTTTAGAAAGCATTCTTTTCAGATAATAGCTCCTTTGCATGATCTAGACTTCGACAAAACATTTAAGATCCCTCTCATTACTGTGTTCAATAGGTGGTGCTATTGACATTCTGCTTATATGCAGTCCTGTTCATTTTGTTGCTGAAAACCATATGAAATATAAATTTCTGTTTTTAAAAAACACCCATACATTAATATCTTTAATTTATTTTATCCTATTTGCCAATACAATACTTGTATTGATATCTCCAATTTTACTTTTAAAGAAGTTACACATTGATTTAACCTGAGCTAATGTGTGATTCAAGTTCATTCGGTGAACTTTTAGCAGATCCAGTCACTCTGCTACATGAGCCCTAATTTTCAAAATATTATTAATGATGAAACAACATTTTTTCTGGTGTGTGTTGTCTTACACATAAATGTGTTTTCTAGTGTGTGTTGTCCTACACATAAGCAAAAACTTTAATCAGAAGTGAAATTATCAATTGGCCCCAAAACTAATTTCCCTGCTTTGTTTCAGTTGTTTTATATCCTATCTAGCATCTCATAATTGAAACTCAGTTGGGTAGATGTATAACAGCCAGTTTGGTGTCGTGGTTAAAGAAACAGGCTAGAAAACAGGAGACTTGAGTTCTAATGCCACCTTATGCCCAAAGCCAGTTGGGTGACCTTGGGCCAATTACTCTCTTTCAGCCCTAAGAAGCAGACAACAGCAAACCATTTTCTTTCCAAGAAAATCCCAAGCACTAATTCAGGAAGTTGCCAGGAGTGATTGCTGACTCAAAGGTGCAAAAAATAAATTCTAGTATTCTACTACCCAGAGAATCTTGGCTCCTTATTGCTTATCAACCTGTGTATAATCTGAAACGTTGCTATACTCTTCTTTTTCTTTTAGTCAGTACAATTAATTGTTATGTTAGAACTCATATTTTTGCATGATTTTCCTTTGTGCCAGGGCCTGATTATCTGCTGTGTATTATTTTACATGTACAGAAGTAATCATGTCATTCAAATGAATAACTTTTGTCATGATTATCTATGTGCAGGGAGTACCATACTTACTGAGCATTGTGGTGCCTGCTGCTGTTTTATTCTAATATTTACGATGGGTAAATGTTTTTCTAGGTTTTTGCATCCCTCACCAGACAAGGTTTTGCATGGGGGATTTTTTAAATTCCTTTTCACCTTTTCCAGTATTGTAGTCTTTATATGGAGTCTCCGGAGAAAGGTGGCATATAAATTGAACTAATAAATAAGTGGATAATTCTAAACATGCTTAACTATTGGTATGCATCTGATCCTCAGACTACATGGCACAGCCCAGAATAATAAATTTTCCAGATGGTTGCTTTTGTATAAGAGCAACATAAGCAAGCTAAGAGAAATAATTGCTGCCCAGATTGTAACAGGATATGAAAAAAAAAAGCATAAAGAGGTGTTGTTATATTTTATTTTACTGCCAAAATTCCAGACAAGAAGAAAAAGAACTCTGACCACTGCTTAAAGTTTGTTCAATATCCTCTTGAAATGTAAAGAGTAAAATGAAGCGCAGGTAAGGTGTTTCATTAGAAATCAATGCAATCCTTGAAGCATGTAACAAGTATGACCTACTGTTCAATTTCCATTATCTTTAGACTTGACTTTGCTATAGAGGACCAAATATATATTGTTTTCATCTAGCATGACAGTATTTTCAAAAGCTGCTGTGCTAATAATCAACTGGAGTGCCATTTCAACAGATCTTTAACCTAGAAGCATACTTTTTACCCTATTAACCTATAATTACTTTTACAAAATGATGCTGTCTGGTTGTAAAAATGACTTACAATGCACAAAAAGAATATGTACCAGTCCTATCTTTCTGAGTAATTAGAAATAATTCATACCTGATTCATTAGCTGTGTGGGAATCGCAAATTTCAATTTTGCCTATGTTAGGCTCTCCTTTTTTTTCCCTTGGAACTTTGAAGTTTGTATTTAACACTTCTGTTGAATATCCTTGATAGATTATGTGCTATTGAGTCAGAGTTGACTCTTGAGAGTTGAGTTGAGACCCCATAGATAAGACTTTTTTTTCTGGGCAATCTGATCCCAAGTTGGTCCTTTAGGTCTTCCAATGATGCGCCCATAATCTCTAATTGAATCCATTCACCTTAGTGAATATTCCTAGGTTGCAAATTATTAGAATATGAATATTTTTAAATTAAGGTACAAAATAAAAGCTACATGTTGTACAATGGTTAATTATTAGATATGTACTCCCCAGTGTTTTCAAAACTTTAGTTTTAGATCTAAATTTAAAAGCTGACTCCATAAAGTCATTTTGAATATAAGCTGTTGTTCTCAGAATTAAAAACAGATAGATTAGTTTTTCTGTTCTACAGTTATGAATGTAAGGTTATGTGGAGGATAAGAGTTAAAAAAATAAAATGTATTGTTGTTCTTTTCCTGCAGTGTTTTGAGTTTCAACACTATAGGAAACAGTAGACTATTTTCTACCAAAAATACAGACTTCATTTTCATTGTGGTACAACACAACAGTTGTAACCATGATATATTTCTCTTTATCAGCTTCTTCTCTCTCTTAAATATAATATTTTTTTTTGTGGGCACAGAGAAGACTGCAAGCTTATTTACAACCTTCAGGAACTGTTAAACCACACTTATATTGGGAGCTAGAGTAATGTCATTCTGATTTAAAAGTATGCCATGCTGAAGTTCATACAATTTGTGAAGAAGCAGGCACAGGTTTGTACAATGATTTGTACAGGTTTGATAAAAGATCAAGAGCTTCTCTGTAATGTTCATATTACTAGGATTAAGTCACCTAAAACACCGAATAGCATTAAATGAGGGCATGTATTACTGATAAATATATTTCATATAAAATGTTTTGAGTTTTATCGAATTCATTGCTAGAAGATGACTAGGATTGAACAAGATAGATTTATCAAAATTTATCAGCTGTAATAACTAAATGGTGCCTCTACCTACAAAATGCTATTGAATATCATTTACTGCTTTCACGTAAAATCTACAAATTTCTTGGAACAATGTAATTATCTATATTGGAAGTAAGAAATCAAACTAGATAGATTTTTGATCAAATCTGGCAAAGTTATGATTGTGATGTATCTTGGAGTAGAGTAAATGATTTAATCAAATAGATGACATCAGTTAAAAAAGTCTTCAGCAAGAATTGAATATTTTGTGGCACATAATTCATTTAATCCAGAATGGATACATCAGGTACAGCAGTGGCACAAGACACAGTACTGTAAATGATATACAAGTTTCAACATAAGCACTACAGTTTCAAAAAAAGACAACAAGAAACTAAGGATCCTTTAGAAAGTTTTGTCAAATGAATCTATCTGCAGTTTTGTACAGTATGTTTGTCTTGGGTATGATGTTTTGTAGTAAGCAAAGCCCATTTAGAGTATGAAAATAGAAAATAATACAATTGAGATAAAATTCTGGTAACAACAGAAAAACCTCTAATGCAAACATCATTGCATTGTAATGTCTCACTGGTTTATCAAAAATATACCATCGCACACATTCTGTAGTGTATTTTATTGGTCTACGGAGCTGCTGGAATTCCAGCCATGGTTGCAACAGTAATTTAGGAAGAGATATTATACAGATTATAATCTTTCACCTGCATTTCTATATAATGTAATGTGATCAGCACTGGTCTTTAAAAAAAAGAAAAAGCAATTCCTTGCCAAATTAGCATTAAATCTAACTCTGCTTCTTGAACTTTACATTTCACAATGTAAACACAATGGATGCTTCAATTTCACTGTCAATTCTCTGGACATGAAGATAAAGTTGTTCCCTTTTTGATTTAGCAATCTTCATTTCTGAAATTGGAGGGACTGTTTAAACATTTGACACCTCATGGACTTTAATGACTTTATTGATACACTCTGGCACCTTGATAGTATTCATTCATAGCATTGCATTCAAATATTCCTGAGGATCAAGTACAGACCGCTAGTTCTTATTTAAACAAATGTCAGATTTAAGGGTTAACGTTACTGAGCATCTTGGCTTCAATCATCATCTGATTTCAGAGGAAAAGAAACAACCCTCAACCAGCAATCATGTATGTATGATGGGATCTCACATTTCACTGTAAATGCTTTTATTACTTTCAAAGTGATTGCTGAACTAGAGTAGCAGTGATTAAAAAAAAATTAGACACTAGAAATAACTTGTAGTGGGCTGCATGGGCAGGATTCAACATTTCCAAGCCATACAATTACATATAGCATGATCCTAATCACATTTAATCTAAAAGAAACTCCATAGTGTTCAATGAATCTTAAATAGACATATAGAGGATTATAGTCTTAATTAGCCAGTATAGAAGTTTCTGAGTTTTGACGTGGCATTTATATATGGTTATTGCTATTGAAAACCTGGTTACAGAGTAACAGTTTGATTTGATGTGCCTGACTTGTGAGATGGACATGAACAGTAATTTAATTATGAACTAATTCAAAGCGGTTACCCAGGAGAAGCAAACCAATCACCATTTCAACACATTTAAAAACATAGTTTAAAAAAGCCTTCCTCTAGAAAAAATTCTGACCATGTAAGGAATATTAATCAGAATGTTAAAGTTTTTTTCTTTTATTGCTTTTTGCAATTAATTTTTATTTTGGGCGGGGGAAGCAATTCTAACAGTTATTTCCCTTAACTGTGGCAATATTAAATTCAGCATTCTTATGTTCCAAACAGACATTTATATAACCAGTTTGTAATTGTGAAGAGAAAAATGGAATTTGGTTGGTAAAATTGAAACACAAGATAGAATGATATTCTTTAATGAAAAAAGCCAAGTCTGCTTTACTATATTAGATCAACTTTGAATTGGTTACAAAAAAGAAAAAATTGTCAGTGACAGTAACATGAACCAAATAAAGAATTAGGCTTAAAGCCTTTGGTCAGAGTAACATTTTGTCTATCTACTTCTCAATTGGTGATAAAATATCTGCAAAAATAATTAATATAATATCTTATTTCTTGAAAACATGATGCATTTCACATTCCCTAAATTGTAAAGTATGTGGGGCAATCATTTTCATGGTGAAAAAAGCTTAGATCCATTAAAATCTAATTACTGTTATGCACGTCATTATTCAATATGAGATTCGCCCTTACAAGTACTTGCAGTATATCCTTTATTTCTTGTCATCAGTCTTTAAGGATAGATATAAATGAGATCATCTCCTTTTCTTCTTAGAAGAAAGGAGTGCTATCAGCATACCAAGGGAAATTGCAATGTATATTTGTCCCAATACAACTGAAGGAAAATTTTATATTATGTCCACTGATACTAGCAAAATTATGTTAGTATGTGGGAACTACAAGTAGTCTTTATGACTATTTATTTAGTGACAGTTTGGAGTTGTGATGGCACTGAAAGAAAGTGACTCATGACCCATCCTTGAAGTTACAATTTTTGCACCATCCCCACAATCATGATTTGAGCACTTGGCAAGCAGTTTGCATTTATAACTGGTTGCAGCATCTGCTGTTACATGATTGTGATTTGTGATCTTCCCAACCAACTTCTGACCAGCAAAGTCAATGGGGGGGAAGCCGGATTTGTTTAACAACCATGTTATTCACTTAACGACTGGGGGGAAAAGTTGCACAAATAGGTCCCGTCACCTGATGATTTGCTTAACTATCAGATTGCTTAATGACCAACATTCCAATCCCAATTGTAGTTTTAAGTGAAGCATATATCTTGTGGATGTATGGCAGAAGAGCAAAATACCATATATACTAAGTAATGAAATGTAAAATTTCTACCTCTAGAATTTCATAGACAAAAATTAAATATAGTTATACTTATGTATTCTGTATTCTATACGTCTGTATAGTTATACTTCTGTACTGAAATCAGTTTCAAAAGCAATGATTTTTGGGAGATAGAGCATGACAAGTCATAAATTATATTATGTCAAATAAGACAAATGCTTTAGAAACACTTGACATATTAACAAAAAAGGTTTTCCATTCCCAGATGGAGGTGGGCAATATATATTGACACTAGTTGGGTGAGGTGATGGAAAATAAGAAACCACATTCACTATGATTAGATATGAAGGCTACATAATAGTCTTGTTCTCAAGATATCCAATCCAATATCTCCTATTCCAGGCAATTCATTCTTCTGCATGCACAGACAACATATGACCTGAGGTTTTTGAGACAGCTGGCTGACAGCTATGCTTTATGTTATTTCAAATCCCAAAGGAGACTGAAGTTTACCACTTCCCTCCCCACTTCCCACCCCCCACCCAATTTTTTCTTGCTGTCATTACTTTGAAAAAGGATTGGCATAACCATGCAGCATTTGGAATGCATAATTATGATAATGCCCAAACATATTTTTTCTCTGTCCATGTAGTTGAGGAGTATGTGAACACTAAAATGAAGTGGCTACAAGGGCCAGTTTTTGTGGGCCTCTTCTAGAAATTAGTCTTGATCATGAATATAAGAAAGGGCAATTTCAGTAAGTATAATGAATGTCATGGATATTAGTGAACCAGATCTGTTTGGGGCTAAATCCAATCCTCATTGGCTTAATTGCCTGGATACTTTTGAGTTAGCATGAGATGCTCATTGTGATTCAGTCACAGGAAAGTATCAGGGAATCAAAGTTTTCCTCTAGTCACCAAGTTTTAGAAAAAAATGTTATCTTGTCTGATAAAGGGACCTGCTATGTCTAAATAGTGGGCAACTCTTTTTCACAAAAAGAAACTGGCATTTATGAGAATGCAATAGAATTTAAAATTCTGCTGAGGCCAGTCTGTTCTCAACAAACTAACTACACATGGGATTCCAATCTGGTTTAGATTTCTGAATTTTCTAAAGATTCCAAACTTTTCGTAGCAGGAACACATTCTTAGAACTTTAGGATTTTGAAACTGATTTTGAGCTTGCCCAGGTGGACAAAATGCCAATTTGGCAATTAAACTAGATATCACTGAATTCTGATGCAATAAAATTTTTTGAAACTAAGAACATCAATAGTCAAAGGATCAGATCAAATGAGTACTGTTTTAAATAGCTGCATGTGGGGAGTTTCATTAAAAATATTTCCAATGCTAATAGAGAAAGATATATGCAGTGGTGGGATTCAGCCAGTTCGCACCACTTTGGGAGAACCGGTTGTTAACTTTCTAAGCATTTTGGCAAACTGGTTGTTGGAAGAAATAATAATAACCAGAGAACCGGTTGTTAAATTACTTGAATCCCACCACTGGATATATGTCTTTCTAGGCATTGACTAGCCTTGCAGCTGCTTAGCTTCAGGCTTAAAATATGTTCTAGATGTATGAAAGTGACAGGGCTTCTATTTTCTTTGCATATAATCATCTTTGTTAGAATTCAGTACCAGTCTACTACACTATGTTATCTATATAGCACTAGTACTAGTACTTATATACCACTCCACAGTCCTTTGCAGCACTCTCTCATTACTTTACAAATGTCAGCATATTGCTCCCAAAAATCTGGGTCCTCATTTTACCAACGTCAGAAGGAAGGAAGGCTTGATCAACCTTGAGCTGGTCAAGATCGAACTCCTGGCAGTAGGCAGAATTAGCCTCAATATTGCATTCTAATAACTGAACCACCACATCATCTGGTATGAATCATGGTACGATACATATCAACACATGTGATTGCTGGATAATAATGTTCTGTTGGGTAGACATGTAAGCTATCCTTTGGCTTGTTTTAACAGGATTGTTAAACAAGCCATGGTAGCTTAGTTTACCCATCACTATGACATAAACCATGTTTAAAACTATTTGCATATCATTGTTATGCCAGAGGCAGCAAATATATGCCTACTGCTGTATTGTGTGTAGCTTCCCGCTATACTTTTGGGGGAAATAATTGAAATTTGGAAAGTATGTTGTAATGGAAGGCAGTTTAAAGGATCAAACTTTTCCTATAGAAAGGTAGATTATACTGTGAGTAGATTGAAACTCAATAGAGCAAAACCCAATTTTTACATAATTCGCTATTTCAAACAGATAGTCTTATTTCTGCTAATGGGGTGAAATGAATTGGATATAGGGCAAAACTAAGATTTCTACAGCTATCCTTTGCATAGGAACAAAAATCAACACAGTATGTTAAAGAGAATGGAGGAATATACTTCAGATTGCCTAGGTAGGAACTGATTAAGGTATAATGTAACCTAAATGAAGCTAAATGAAGCAAAGGAAAGCTTCAATAAGGCATTTCTGTAAATTGCATGATCATTTTCTTTAGATTATGTACTAGTATCAGAAAAGAAAGACTAGCAGCTTAGCCTATCTGGCAAGTAATTCAATCAGCATTAACATCACCAGTGAAATTATGAAAACAAGGCAACAGTTCTTTACCCAGTAACCTTTCCCCCCATCAAAGTGTATGAGATGGGTGGTAGTTACTAAGTAAGAGTTCAATATATAGATATGAAGTGGACAACTCCGAAATTAAAAAAAAAATCAGTTCATAATTTCACAAGCTAAACCAGAAATATCTCCAGGAATAGTTAAAGCAAAAATGTCCAGATGGTGTATGTAATCCTGTGATCTCACAATTTTTTTTTTTGCATCAGACATATGTAAAGGGGCCCAGTTTAGATGGTATAGTCATAATTGCCATCCTGACTTCTTTCAACCACTGCAGATAGCCCTGGGGTTAACCCAGGCACTGACATTTTGGATGGCAAATTAAGGCCTCCTTCAGATTACTAGAATAATGAGTTTTTCAATATATTGGGGACATACAGCATGTCCAACTTTATTTTTTAAATTACAAGATGCAGTGTTAAGCAACAGATTATCAAAATTTCCTGTTTAGCATAATGCATGGATCCAGCTATTTGTATAAGCCAATGGATAGAATTTAGAGTTGCCTTAGTTGAATCCTTCAGCTGATAAGACCTCTTATGGTGCAATGTGCAGGAATGCCTCATTTTAACAACTCAAAATGGAAACGTTTACAAAGGTGGGATTTTTTTAATAAGCTCTTTGAAATTCAGTTTTCAAAGAGCTGGTCACATCCTGTTCAAAACTTTGGTTCCAGACTCAGTTTAAGATGTATTAACATGTGAATTCTACCATTTAGTGGTTTCCAATAATTGCTCATCTGATACCTTTAATTTTAATGTGAAAAAAGCAGCCCAAAACAAAACCCATACAGAAGATAACTTTTTCAGCAAAGTTTTTTTCTCCCCTTTTGGTCTGAACAATGCTTGAATCAGCAAAGTCTGTCTTCCTTTTGCAACACAAATTCTAGCTCAAAATGTCTTGGGCTATATACTTTGTGAAGATATATGAAAATGAAGCAAGGTATCAAAAGACAGCATGTTGTGGACATCAGATATGTCAAAGCTTAAACAAATCTAAGATGGTTAATAAATTGCACAATTTAGTAAGAAAAGAAGAGTACAGTGTGTGTACAGTGAAGCAGTGTGTGTCTTCTTGGCATAAATGTGGCCACGCAGGTTTGCTTCCAGAGAAAGACATTAGGAGAATATCGGTATAAAGCTTTAGATGGTTATACCTCACAGTCCTAAACTTTCTAAACAGTGTAACAACAGTTAACAATTGGTGAACTATTCTGAAACATAGATATTTTTAAACCATCTATTAACAGTATTTTATAAATTGATTAGAAATGAAATTCTAATATAAAGTAGGCCCCCCCAAATCTAAAAGCAACATCTCCTCATTGAAAAGAAATGATACTTTATCTAGGGAAAGTAAAATATTATATTGCTGTATCCATTAAGCCAATGCAACCCAGAGAGTTTCATTAAGAGCCACAGGACTGCAAAAGTTTTGGCTCTTAAAATAGTCCTAACAAAGGACACATCCACTGACTATTGGCTATTATATACAATGGGAGACACTTCCATTACTATTAAAGAAACACATATAAAACATAAAAGAAAGCATGGGCATAGATTACATTTCAGTTATGAACATCTGCAGCAGCTGCTTCAAATGATTTTGCCCTCTGAAACTTGCTTGAATAATTTTTTTAAAAAATTAAATTTTCCCGAGGCCATTTTCTGGACTTTAAAAATACAGAACTAGTTAATCTAATCACATTCTCTACCAATCTGTGATAACCAAAGTAATACTTTGAAAAGCAAAGAATTGTGGTGAACTATGAAAGCCTGTTCTTTTGTTCCACAAATATGATTTTTTTCACAGACAATAATTAGCAGACAAATACACTGTTTGCAACTGCAATTTTTGTTGAATTAAAGGCAATTACAGAATTGTGTTAAGAAAAAGTGCCATCTAAAATGAATGTTTCATTAGTGCTTGTGTGTGTGTGTGGCTGCATGCAGGCATCTGTTTTGCTACTGCGCACTAAAGGCTGAAGCCTGCAAAGACACACTCATGCAGAAAGGGATGGACAGTAGGTAGAACCGTTGAATCCACAGGCATTACTTAAAGCATGTTGTTGACCATGCAAACAGTAAGTCTTTGCAGGATTGAGCCCAGAAACAGGAATGTGTGCTCAGATCTTTCATAGTTGGAAAATGCCAGTTTTGTGGTTCTCTTATTCGTTCTTACACACGCATGCACACATGCACAAAAGAATGAAAATTAAATTTGTGTGACAGGATGCATTCTTTTTTTTTAAAATGTTTGGGTATAAAACAAAATAAAGAAGTCATTTTGGTTAATAAAAGATCCTGCTGCATGAAGACAGAAAAAAAAAATCACAAAATCCATTTTGGTCACCTTTTTCAGTCATTTCCTCATGAATAAATATTATCCATTAAAAACCTTTAAAAAGGTGTTGAGATACACAGTGTTATAATTCTACTTCTTTACTGACCTTCTTGTAGTTATGACAGGACATATATATCACTATCCAAAACTATTCTACGCCTCATGTCTTAGAACAAGGCTTCAACTTGTCAAAGAGAGATCCTTTGGCCACTCTGTTCTTACATGCACACACACACGCATACACCCATACATACAAACACAGCTTCCTGATTCTTCTGAGCTCGCTCTGCAGCATGAATGTGAGTTTGAAGGAAGCTGCCTCCTTCGGCTCTCATCCTCAGTTCTTAGATGTTGGTCAGGTTGGTCCATTGTCCATCCAGCCATTCATCTAGGCACAATTTGCAGCAAAGAAGGAACATGGAAGTTGGGGAGAAAGGGAGAAAGATTGGCCTTCCAATCTACTGCCATCATGTTTGACCAAGCCAGTCTTACAAAGCTGAAACCTTGACAATGTTGCTGCTAGCCATGATTGTGTTCATTGAATGGCTGGGGTTGGAGGAGGAAGGCCTGTTTTCACCTTCTGGTACCAGGGCCGGTGGTGTTGGGATGCTGATGATTGCTGTGGTTATTTGAGGAGCTTTGCAGTTCGGTCTCAGACCATCATCTGATTTCATGTTTAGACTGGAGCGACTATAAGATAAAAAGACATTTTCCATTCATTTTAAAGGAATAGAAGGTAAGAACAGAGCTGCTGCAAACTTTGTATATGTTTGAACTCCCAATTTTAGGACTCTTCCCCATGTATCTATTATCCTTGGGCTATGAGCATGCAAGAACCACACTCTAGCAACATCTGTATGACAGAGACCGACAAATGGATGTGGGTAATACTACTCAATTTCCCATGACGGACAGTCAGTGATACATCCTTGCACCTTGCAAACCTTAATATTCCCAACCAGAGAAGGGTCATTACTTTAGCCTGATGTAGTGCACTACTTTCAGCACTCCTAGCTGGAAGATACAAAAAGATATCATAACATTTACAAGTATGTCCTTGTGATTCAGGACAAGTAGAACATTTTCTTTTGTACTGCCAGTTTTATACAGCACCTTGAAATGCCTTAATTGCCCCACTTCTGATTAGTAAAACAAGCATACAATGATCACCAGTTCTTATTTTCTGATATTAACTCTGAAATAACATACAAGATTGCCAGGTTCTGTGAGGTGACATACAAAATTAGATTAAGAATACTTAAGATGTAATTGACAGACAGTTGTTCCATCTCTTGCAATCGTGTCCCAATGTAGAAACACTCTTTTTAATTTCTCTGTGCCATAGTGGTCACTAAATATTTGTCTGGAACTTGCTTTCTTCCTTCCTGTTGTAATAGGTATGCCTTCATATCCAAGCATCACTTGGTGCTGGCTCACATATTCCTAATTAGAAAATATTCTCCAAAAAACAAACAAAAAAAAGCCTTCCTACAATCAAAGAAAAACACCTACTCATTGCAGTTCCAAGCCTTCTTCAACTATTATGATTAGCTAACTCTATCAGTGCATATTTCTGAAGGCTTACTGTACTTTGCTTAAAAGAGAAAATTTGACATTATCGCCTTGCAGTCTATAAATACTATTATCTGTACATACATATGTGAAATAAAAGAATTCATAAAGCATTATTTATGCCTGACTTGATGTTCCTAAGTAACGTTTATAAATGTAGCTCTAATTAAATTTTATGGGAGTGGTATGTTATCTAAAAGGGGTAGATTTAAGTTTCTATGGAAAGAGATGATTTTAAGCAGGATTCTCGCTAGCCAGAACATAATATAAATTCCAGCTATAAGAGAACTGTAATTCACATTGAATTAATGTGGGTAATTGCATATATTGTTCAGGATGAGGAGAAAATCAGAATACCGTTGAGGTAAATAATGACGTAGTGATCCAGGAGATGTCAGAAAGCATCATTCATGAAATGCTGGAAGACTGTGAAAGCATTAGTCAACCCAAAGAGCATGACTGTATTATTTGAAATGCTCATACTGAATGGGAAACACCATCTTTCATTCATCTCTTTTACTAATGTACACTACATTATTGTTGTGGCCCGCCAGCGGCCTGTGTGGATCGTGGCTGATCCCGACAACAAGGAGGCTGGTGTGGTGTCATGCCAGCAGCCTGCGCTCGCGTGGGACAGTGAAGAGGCCAAAGAGGATGTGATGCCAGAGGCAGAAACTCAGCCAGGGCCTTCAGAACCTCCAGAGGCTCCTTCCAGTGGAGAGAGCGAAGTGGAGGAGCGTCTCCTCAATGCTCAGGCACGCAGGGCTGCCAAAAGGCAGGAGTGGCTACTCAGGAGGAGGAGGTCTACTCGAGAGTAGGGCTTGAGGATAATTGGCCAGCCCCTTAGCCTATTTAAGTCGCACGCAGCTAGTGCTTTCTTGCTAGAAACAACGTCTCATTACTACAGAGCATCTTGGAGAGCGAGCGACTTCTCATATCTGGTTTTCTGGGCTGGTTGCCAACCTTTGTCGGACTTTGTTCTTAATAACTTTGATAAGGACCCTTTACACAGGAAGCCTGCATTCTTTGAGAGGGGTTTGTTTGGAATTAAACAGTGTTTGCTGTTTTTATACTATAAAAATACTTTTTATAACACCAATAAACCAGGCAGGTGGTTAGCATATCTGTTAAGGAAAAAGCAAAAATCAAGGACAATAGAGAAAATAAGATATAAGGGTAAGGAGGTTTATGAGCAACAACTGATTAAAAAATCTTTCCTAGAGTTTTATTCGAGGCTGTATACTGGTGATAAAATCAAAGATATAGATATAGATAGATATTTGCAGAAGGAAAATATTTATACAATCTCAAATGAACAGAGGGATAGTTTAAATCAAATGATAACTTCCGAGGAAATTGTGTTAACAATTAAGCAATTGAAAGTGGGTAAGGCTCCTGGGACGGACGGTCTGACAGCTATTTACTATAAAACTTTACAGGAGGAAATGGTGGAACCATTGAAAGAATTATTTAATAATATACAACAGGGAGGAGAGGTGCCTCCAACTTGGAAGACAGCATTTATCTCGTTGATCCCAAAAGAAGGGCAAGACGAAACAGACCCTAAAAATTATAGGCCGAACTCATTATTGAACACAGACTATAAGATTTTTTCTAAAATTTTAGCAAATAGACTAATGACAGTTATGCAGCAAATGATTAACCATGATCAAACTGGATTTATAAATGGCAGACAAATGAAGAGTAATGTAAGGCAAATTGTTAACTTATTAGAGTATCTGGGAAGGAACAACCAGGTCCCCGCAGTGTTAGTGTTTTTGGATGCTGAAAAAGCCTTTGACAGATTGAATTGGCAATTTTTATTAAAATTAATAGAAAGGATGCAATTTGGAGAACAATTTGTACAATCTATTAAGGCAATATATCAAAAACAATCAGCACAAATAATAGTTAATGGTGGCTTAACAGATTCTTTTAATATAGAGAAAGGAACAAGGCAAGGTTGTCCCCTGTCTCCATTATTGTTTGTGTTGACGCTGGAAGTTCTACTAAATAAAATACGTGAGATGGATACAGTAAAGGGAATTAAAATTAGACAGCATGAGTATAAGTTACGAGCATTTGCGGATGACCTGGTTGTTACCTTAACCCAACTGGCACAATCGATTACAGCCTTGATGGACATAACCTGCTTATATGGACAAGTATCTGGTTTTAAAATAAATGCAGCAAAAACGAAAATAATATGGTGAGAAGCCAGAAAGAAGAGATAGAAAGGTTAACAGGATTTGAGGTAGTTAAGAAGGTTAAATACTTGGGGGTTTATATTATGACTGCAAATATGAAATTATATCAGCACAATTATGAACCACTATGGCATAAAATACAAAAGGAGATGGAAAATTGGAAAAAACTACAATTGTCTTTGCTGGGAAGGATAGCCGCTGTAAAAATTGCTTAACGCATTGTAAGCCACCCTGAGTCTCCAGAGAAGGGCGGCATATAAATCAAATAAAAAAAAATAAAAAATAAAAAAAATGAATATTTTACCAAAATTCCTATTTCTTTTTCAAATGATACCTATACTTAAAAAAGATGAAAATTTGAAGGAATGGTAGAAGGGCATAAATAAGTTTGTGTGGGCAGGGAAGAAACCTCGAGTTAAACAAAAGATAATGCAAGATATTCGAGAAAGAGGTGGTCTTAAAGTGCCCAACTTAAGATTGTACTATGAAGCTGCTGCCCTCTCAGCAATTACAGACTGGATAAATTTAACGGAGGAGAAGATAATGAATATTGAAGGATATGGTTTGGTCTACAGCTGGCATGCTTATTTAGTCTATGACAAGAAAGTGGATAAGGCTTTTAAAAGTCATATTTTAAGAAATTCCCTATTGCGTGTCTGGAAAAAGTATAAATATAAATTAAGTGACAAGTTACCAATATGGACAGTACCCAGACACGCGATAGAGAATATAAACTTAGAGCAAAAGCAAGATAAGATTACATATAAGGAACTTCTTTATAAGGAAGGAGTTAGATTACAATTAAAATCAATGGAGCAATTAAAAGAAGAAGGAATTATTAGGACATGGTTTCAGTATGGACAGCTGCAGGCCAGATGGAGAGAAGATCAAAAAATTGGTATTTTGCAGCAGGATGAGAATTTGATAAAGCAAACAAGAGATAAAGGTCAAATGCATATAAAAAGGTTATATAGTGCATTAGTGGAAATAGATTCAGAAACAGAGTTAGTTAAGGACTGTATGATAAAATGGACACAAAACGTAGGTGAACCAATAATGATGGAAACATGGGAAAAGATATGGGTTAGAAATGTAAGATTTACACAAGCACAAAATTTAAGGGAGAATTTTTATAAAATGTTTTATAGATGGCATTTAGACCCCAAAAAATTACCCTGTATGTATTCAAACTTACAACCTAAGTGTTGGCGATGTGAGTGTAAAGATGCTACATATTTTCATATATGGTGGACATGTAAAAAAATTAAGGCTTTTTGGATAAAAATATGGTGGATTATTCAAAACATTTTAAAGAAAAAAATCAAATTTACGCCGCAGTTTTTTCTGTTGGGAATAGTCATGGATTGTAATGTAATAGAGACTAAGTTGGTTTTGAATTTAATAACGGCTGCCAGGTTACTGGTGGCACAGTACTGGAAGAAGGAAGATCCACCCACCATTGAGGAATGGATATTAAAAGTTGTGCACTTGGCAGAAATGGTGAAAATTTCATCATATCTTAAAGACCATTCAAATGAAAGATACATATTGGAATGGAGAAGATGGATCGATTATATACAGAAGAAGTATCCGAATAAGAAGATTCATATAGCATATGAATGAAGTAATCTTAAGTAATTTATGTTTGTTTTTTGAATTATAAGGAGTTAAGGATCAAGGGAGAATATGAAATGTAATAATTTGTTAGTATATTTTAGCTTTTGATTTGTGAATGCTATACCCTGTGCTTGTTCTGGGAAGTCTAGGGAAGGGGTGGGGGAGAAGGAGGGGAAGGGGGGGGTGGGAAAGGGAGGGGGGTTGAGGGGGGAAGGGTGGGGGGATGAAAATGTTTGTACTTTCTATAAAACTTTTCAATAAAAAAAACCAGTGTTTGTGAAGCTTGGTGTGTGTCACATTCTCTGGGAATTCGAAGCTGGGGCAGAACAATTATATGCTTTTCTAAGGGTCCATCTTGATAAACACCAAGCCTTTCAGAACCATTCCAGAAGTTGTGAAATGAGTGACAAAAGATAAGGTTATGCATGGTAATCTGGTTCAATTGCCAGCAATCATTTCAGAGCCTAAGGTTTCCCAATTTTTTATTTTTATGAATGTTCAGTATAGGAGCTGTTGCAGGAGAGGATGAGGATTGAATTAAAAAAATATCAGTGAAGATTGCCAATTCAAGTCCTAAGAGGGTGTTGAGTTGCCCAACTGGGATCTTGATCCCAGGCACCAGATCAACAGGGCATCCATATGATCACTGAAGTGATAACTGATCATCTTCTGCTTCACTGAATATGTCTGCGAGTGCCTCTCAGTCTCATTTGGCAGCTAAAATGCCAGTTCTCTGGTAGTTCCCCAGAGCTCCAGGATCTTTGAAAAATTATGCTCAGTGGTTCCGAGATCATGTCTGCTAGCTCTTTCAGAACCCTGGGATGTAATCCATCTGGTCTGGCAATTTGAACTTGTCTAGAATGGATAAGTATTCTCTGGACTATTTTGACTTGTATTCCTATTCTGTCTTCTACAATACTACTTTTGATATGTTAAACTATTTTTTCCTTTTGTATAAAGACAGAGGCAAAGAATGAATTAAGCAGTTCCACTTTTTCCCACTACCTGTCACCTCCTTGCCATCTTGTCCCATTAGTGAACTGATCATTTCCTTGACATTTTTTTCATGTTGAAAGAAACTTTTAAAATTATTTTTGGTATTTGTTGTTAGTTCATTCTGTACCTTAGTTTCCTGACTTCATTTCTGCAGATTTAGTTATGTGTTCCACTTTCCATTTTTTCCATTTTAATTATTAAGTGTCAACATAGATGATTGAAGCTCTTTTGTGTTATTATGTGTGTTTTTTAAAACTTTTTTTAACTATAACATGCTTATTGTTTTATACCTTTTTTCTGTAAGCTGCCTAAGTATCATTTTATGATATAGGTAGCCATATAAATTTGATAAATAAATGGAGGAGCATATTTTCATTAAGATCTCAATTTGATCACTACCATCCCCATCCATTAATACTGAGACTTTGCAGACACATTCAGTGAAGCAGAAGATGATCTGTTACCACTTCATTGATCATATGAATGCAGGTCAGGACTGGGGAAAAAAAATCTTGAAATCTTGAAAGTCAGTTTTGACAGAAAAGAAAAGGCAGATTTCTCCATCCTTAAGTTCATATGAACTTGATTTCAGAAAAGTAGCTGCTTAATTCTTGCTTCTAAATGGTTCTTCCATGTACATGAGTGAAACAATTTGTATTTTTTTTTCTTCTGATACTAATGATAGATTAGTGCCCTATCAAGGATCTTTACCCAAGAAGGAAGTGACAGCTCAGTAGTATTTAAAAAGAGAACAGAAGCTGAAGTTTCAGTTCCACTTACCAATATGCAAGGGATGAAGTTATATTTGCTTTTAAGCTGATTTTAAAAAAATAAACTGAGAGAAGAAAAACGCAACTCATTTGAAACATTGGTATGTTTTTCTTTTGCTACTGAAAACTTTTTAAGTTAGGAAAGAAAAAATGAATTAGAACTACATAAACTATTGTCAAGTCAATAACACATTGTTTTTAACTGAACCATAGCCTAACCAGCGAAATTAGTTACTTTCTTTTGTTTGCATTTCAAACAAAATTAATCCAATTTTGCTGCATTCTTTGAAATAGCACCTTGGAATTTTTTTGTTTTGTCTTCCAGCTATATATAACAAAGTCTATATTAGATCTCACATATTTTATATTATATTTTTTATATTAAAGACAAATTGCAGATTTGGTTTTTGAAAGCTGTGCTTCTCTCTGCCTTCATTTTGGGCAAATGTACAAATTTTATAGCAAATTTTGTTTTTTTGCTATGCACAGTAACTTGCCATCTAATTCATAAAAGCCCATACAACAGATCAATACACTCTGCAGAAGGTTAGGTCCTGACATCTGAGTGTCATATGTTAGTTATTTAAAAGTTTACTGGATGATGCTTGTCATTGCATAAGGCAGCTTTTCCCCAATTCGATACACTCCAGTAATATTAGGCTGGCATTTTTGAGAATTCCTATAAAAATAATAGGATATACCATGAGTATAAGAGGATATACCATGGATAATGGATATACCATGAGTTGCAATTCCAAAATATCTCAAGGTGGTGGTTATTTAAGATCTTACTTTTGGTTTCTTAATCCTTGCATTAATAGCCATGACTGTATAAAACTAGACTAGACTAGACTAGACTAGACTAGACTAGACTAGACTAGACTAGAATCCTTTATTGGCCAAGTGTTATTGGACACATGAGGAATTTATCTTTGGTGCATATGCTCTTGGTGTACATAAAAAGTCAAGATACATTCATCAAGAATCATAAGGTACAACACTTAATGATAGTCATAGGGTACAAATAAGCAATCAAATCAATATAATCATAAGGATACAAGCAACAAAGTTACAGTCATGCAGTCATAAGTGGGAGGAGATGGGTGATAGGAACGATGAGAAGACTAATAGTAATATATAACAAAATATATGTCAGAGTTCCATCATCCAGCTAAATGTGGAATTAGAAAATGCAGATTTAAATTTTAGAATTAGCCAAATACTTTCAAATACTCTCCTGGAAAATTATCTTGAATGCAAACTCAGCATAGTACCTAAAACCATTTTTCCATGTTTGGGCTGGATGCCTATGTGCTAGTCCCCTTACATCAATGAACCAACCCTCTTCTCCACTGTACCTTGTTGTGAGTGAGGGTTGTTCACTGCATTGGATATGTATAGTGCTGAGCTCCTGCATGCTCCGTAGTCGGGTTGCTGGCACATTGGAATTGGGGAGGTGCGTTGTCTTCTTACTACGTCGAGAACAGCAGGAGGTAGTCAAGCCCTGTTGACTTGAAAGGGAAGGGCTTCGGGTTGATGGGTAATTCTGCATTGAGCTCTCCAAGCAGTTTTGCTCAAACATCTGCTCATCAATGAACTCATGGTTCTGTCAGAGAGAACATCAACATATATCAGTAATCAGAGTTAGACTTTCAAACACTTTTATGTGTTCTCCATGGGAATCGTGACAGCATTTCCTTTCTTTAAAATGCATCTGGCTGTCATGTTGAAAAATAATTTGCTTATGGTAATATAGTTCAGTTATATCCAATTCCATAGTCTGAACATTTGTTTTGCTGTTGAATATCAGGAGGAAATATCCTGACAGCTAAATGTGGAAGTACTTGCATAACTGATTGGTGTGATTCAGTAAATAAACATTTCCTAAATTAAGAAATAGTTCCTATTTTTATTAGGGAATAAATTTAAGTATCCTAACCTGATATTGTATATTTGTTTCCAGATATTAATGTATTTTAAAAGAAAACCCGACATTCAAATATGTGGATGCCAAATGCCGATGCCATATTTCTGAACTGTTATAAATCAACTCCAATATAATTGATATAGTTGAACGGCGGAGTCCTTGGTGCTCTCTAAGCTTGGTTGCTTGCAGGCATTTCATTACCTGACCAGGTAACATCACCAGTTTGCTCCCTGTTTATATACAGTACCTTGCCCTGTCAGTATAGATCAGGATGTGTTTTTTTCCCCATGGTGGTTTCAATACTCATTGGTGGTTTCAATACAATACTAATCATTAAAGTATTGTTTTTGCCTAGTTTTTGTCTGATTTTACCTGGGTATTGGTTGCCGGAGGGGATCTGTTCTTGTCTTTTTGTTTCCTTCTTAGCTTTTCATTGTCTCTTTTGAATAGTGTGTAAATTTGGTTTACCTCTGTGTGTTTATTAATGGCTGGTTTGTCTAAATGCCAAGCTACCATAGTGTTTTTGGATGTAGCTTAGATGCTCACAGTTTACTAGTTGAAACTATGTTGAATCTGTCCATATGTTCTACAATGAAGGAGTTTTCATCATGTTTTCTGAGTGCTAGTTGGTGTTCATAGCTCTTCTGTCTGTCTTACCTAGTGTTTGTAATAGTCCTTATAATGTGTGTTGATTCCTGTTTTTTCTTCTTGGGCTACTGGGTCTTGGTTGACTTAAGATGTTTTGGAAGGGTCTAGTTGGTTTGTGTGCTATAATGATGCCATGTGGTTGTAAGTCTGCTGGTTGTTGGTTGTTTCTGAGATGTTTTTGATGTATGGCAATGTTACTCTTTTCATAATGTGTTGGTTGTTGTGTGGCAATAGGTTGCGTGGTCAGGCAGTTTTTGATAAAGTTGTATGGAAAACTGAACAGTTAGTTTCTTTTTTTTCTGGTATCCTGGGTTGCTGCAATGTGTTTGTATGAATAATGCTTTTACACAACTGCACCTGTGGGAGATTGAGTTGTTACTTTGGTAATGGAACATTAAGTTAGTGTGGGTTGCTTTTTTGATAGACATAGTTTATTCAGTTAGGATTACTGCGTTGACCAGCTACAATGCCAATATCAGTTCAGAAAGCTAAGATGATTTAATTCAGTTTGACAGTTTTTATCAATTAAAGCATTCAGTTCAATGTGATGTTTGATTTGAATTTTTGATTTTGACTTGAGAAGTAACTTTGATTTGTTGATAGCAATCAAATAATCTTATTGAATATTTGAACTTAAGCTTCATTGGGCCAATTCAATTTTGTACCCTTATATATTTTCTGTAGGCTTAAACTAAATTTTTTTGATGCCTGCAGCAAGTTGTTTTTCCATGGAAAATAGTACATATATAGTCCAGAATATTTGTAAGATATAACTACACAATCAAAGATTGTCATTATTTGAAGCAAAAAATAAAGTTCATTATTTAAGCTGTCTTTTAATAGATAGGTAGGTTGTGGTAATTAAAAATACTAATTGTATATTATGATAAAAACAGCTGATTATCAATCTGTGCTTTTGACCATCTTTTTGAATGGAACATCATTATGCATCTCAAGTCTCTGAGACAAATCTAAGTAGTCTATAAATAGGGGCATACCCAAGAACATGTTCTCCTAGATATACTCATGCAAATAATTTCAATTCATGTTTTGAGAGTAACATCAGAAGGTATTCTCCAAGGGAATTCTTGTTCACAAGGTTTGAAATGAAAAGCATTTAATTCAACTTTGCTGGGTGACCTATTAAAGTGGGGGTAGTCTTTTAGCTATATATAATTGCTATATATTGCCTATTTGAACATTCAGAAACAGACCATTGGATATATTTGAATAAAACTCTGGAATGAAATTTTATTAACAAAGTGGTTACTAGTAGTGCAGAACACATAAAGAATTGTTTGTTTTTGAGATTTGTTTACAAGAATTCCAAAGTAATAAACCAGCTGTCAATTTTCATTTAAGAAAATTCAGATGTCTTCAACTTTGAGTCAAACAAGGCATGGTTGTGATTAACATGGCAAATAAGTGGAAATAAAGTAGTATTTTATCTTTTCTTAGATAAGATAACTTAGATAATAATTTGCAATGGAGCAATCATTTATAATGATTAATGAAGCCATTTTAGTTGAATAGTGTAGAACTATTCACAGAAAATTTATATTTTCTACTGGGATGCAATGAGTGGAAAAGCTTTAATCTAGCATTCTGGAGACCATCCTCATCTCCATCGTTGTCGTCGTCATCATCATCGTCATCAGGAAGGACTTGATAATTGGACAAAAATGCAAAAATCCAGTCTAAACAGCTGGCTGACCACTATAATAAAATGTCTATGCTGTCCAACCTTCAATGACTCTGGGCAGCTCCCAACAATCAAATAAATTGTTGCAGATGTCTTTTACAGATGTTGTAAGTATATTGTCTGTGACTTCATCCTAAAATGAAATGCCCTCATACACTGAGGAAGAGCCTGTAATACAGTGGACTAAACACTGTTATTAACATCTGCTGCTTGCAATTACTGCAAGTTCAAATCTCACCAGGCTCAAGGTTGACTCAGCCTTCCATCCTTTCAAAGGTAGGTGAAATGAGGACCCAGATTGTGGGGGCAATAAACTGACTTTGTATAAATATACAAAAGTATGAAGGCTATTGCTTAATGCATTGTAAGCCACCCTGAGTCTCCGGAGAAGGGCGGCATATAAATTAAAGCAAAAACAAAAAAACAAAAACTGAGGACATTTTCAACAGGCTACAACAATTCTCAACTATGTTTTACATAAATCCAGAACATGAAAGTAGAAATCTTGGATAAGAATTTTTATAGTTTGCAATCTAAAAAAATAATAATAGGTAGATCAGGAATGCATAATATAGGTATTCAGCAAATAGGTGAGAAATGAATGGAACTTTATTTATGATAAGAGTTAAAAGGAAAAACAAACATCTTAGCATATTCAAAGCTGCCACATCCACATCAAATAATTAAACATTCACATTTAGCATATTTGAGCTTTTAAAAATAGATAAAGCAATTGCTGTCCCTCATTCAATAGTCTTAACAGTGCTCAAAGCCAACAGATAATAAAAAAGCTCCAACATGCACCATCTGTTAAAAACATGATCATCACAAGGAAGGAAGCAACACTTGAGACATGGCACAGAGATGGCAGTAAACAGATTGAATTAAGAAAGAAATACCTTGTAGGTGGAAGTTCGTACAGATAACAGGGGATCATCCACAAGATAGGACAATCCCTAGAGGACAACATGTCAACAAAAGATAAAAACACCATTGATTGTCCATTCCAGCATTCCAAAATCCAATCCCAGCATTGTGCCTAGCATCTCACACGTTTGAATGGGCAATGAGGCCTTTCCTCAAGCTTATTTTAGATTGAACTGTCATCGCACTGGTAGCAGAAGCCTCCCAAATAGCCAGGAAAAAAGAAAATTATTGTATAAGCCACTAATGGAGGCTCTCTCAAATGGAAATGCCTAGGCAACATGAACCATAGAGCTGATTGATAAAAACTGAGGTTGCTTCCAGACCTATATTGGACAGTGTCTGCCTTATTCAAGGAAAATTTCAGTGCAAGTAATTTCATGATTTAATTATAATCAACCCATGCTTTCCCATTTATAAATTAGAGGCTTTTTAATAGAAAAACATTAAGCAAGGAGGATATTGAGAAATTATTCTGCCGCATAGCTCCCAGCGACTGGTAAGATCCCACAGAGTTGTCTCCTCCAGGTCCTGTCAGTTAAACAATGCTGGTTGGCGGGCCCGCGGGGGAGGGCCTTCTCTGTGGCAGCCCCAGCTCTCTGGAACCAGTTACCTCCTGAGGTCCGGACCATCCCTGCCCTATTGGCCTTCCAAAAAGCGGTGAAGACCTGGCTTTTCTGGCAGGCCTGGGGCCGTTGATCTCGCTCTTGTGATCTGGCGAGATCCAGCCATGAAAGGCGTGAATGAGTTTTTAATGTTTTTAATGTTTTTAATTTTTAAATGTTTTTTATAATGATTTTTTAAAATGTATTGTGAGCCGCCCTGAGTCTTCGGAGGGGCGTGGCATATAAATTGAATTAATTAAATTAAATTAAATTAAATTGAATTAATTAAATTAAATTAAATTCTTCAAAATACTGTAGTGTTATATTCCCAGTCAATAAGTACAAACAACTTAAACCTTTGACAAAACCTATTTTTATTTACTATTATGGTATAATTTTGTTCGTTATCTGAGTATTAGTTACAAATTATTACATACTGTACTGCTTTTATTAAATATGCTTCTAAAGTGCAGCTGCATACATAAAATTTGTTTTATGATTTCCAAATGTTTAGATGAACAAATTAAAGGTTGAAATTAACTGCTTTCTCCTCCCTTAACTTTTTTTCTCCTGTAACAAGAAAAAGTTTTACCAGTTCTACTCCTACCAATTTTCTTTTTTTTACTTGGAGCAGAAAGGCTTTACATTGCAATGTAATTTTTTAATAAACCTTCTTTAACAAGCTACTTTCCCCTCCCTCCACACCTTTCCCCCACCCTTCGGCCTGAATGCTGGAAAATAAAGGGATGAGGGAAATTTGTAATTTAGGAATTTTATTGCTGTCCTTTGACTTGGTCAGTTAATTGTTTCTTTCACAAACTGGAGCTTTCTTTATTGTGTCAGTCTTCTTTCTGAGCCAGCACCACCAGGATCATTGCCCATCTGCCATGATTCTCTCCCTGGGTCTCCTCAGTTGCTCTGAAAGCTTTTTCTCCAGGGCACTTGCAGGGATGATCTCTTTCCTCAACTCCAATTCTCTTTCTGATTTCTTCTATTCTTTGGATGTTCTAAAAGTCCTCAGCTTCTTCTCCAGAAACTAAACCTGTTCCATATTAAGCCATATTCTTTGAGAAGCAACATCAGCAGCAGTAATAAATGGCTCTAATTGTGATAAATCTTAGTAATAGCAATTCAAACACCCAGAGCTGCAACCAAGATTAAGGAAAGCTCCTTAAACTCTCCTGTATTCTGCCTTAAAATGCCCATTCTTGCCACCTTGCACCTTCATGATCTTCAGGTGTAGATGCAGCATTGGACATTTAACTGAAAGTTATCGGTACCAGTCATTCCCTGAGTTTTTTTCCTGAGTAATTCTCAGTAATTATATTTGGGCAACTAGAGTCCTAGCTGCTCTTAAAGAGTTGGGCATCTTCTCACAGAGAAGAAAACAACATTATGACAATTCTTTAACAGCTGTAAACAGAAAACTGTGCAATTGGGTCAAGTGAGAAAATTTATCCCTGGGGAAAGATAAATAATACATTAGGGATTCTGCTTCTTCCTCTATTATGTGAAGTATTTATCCTATTTCCAACTGCAAAGCTATTTTGTGTCCTATTGTAAAAGCTTTTTAGTCCTAAAGCAAGGATTTTTCCTTCTTTATAAGCAACTCCAATGTTACAAACCCTTCCAAAATAAATAATAAATAATCTTTCTGAATAAAGTAGTAAGTCTGCAATCCTCTTTATGGAGAGCAGATCAAAGAATTAAGACTGCACAAAGACTTTGAATGGGGTATGTAGCAGAGCAATAACTTGACTAATACTTCCCTCTCCCCACTCAGCTACTGTGTGACTGTGTGAATGTATATGCATAGCAAACACTTCTGAAAAGGGAACTGGCTGTATGCATGTACATATTATAATCGGGGTGGGCTGCTGGGGGTTCGTAGCGGTTCAGGGGAACCTCTAGCTAAGATTCTGTGCAGTTTGGAGAACCCACCAAAAAACACTCCTGGATGGCCCCACCCCGCCCTTCCCCCCTCCCAGGAGCCTCCACGCAGCCTGTTTTGGATGCAGGTAAGTGCAGGGCACATGCAGAGGCTTCGGGAGGGCAAAAAACAGGCCTACCAGAAGTTTGGAAAGGCCAGAAATGGGCCGAGAGGGCCTTCAGAGCCTGGGGAGGCTGTTTTTGCCCTCCTGGAGGCTTGAGGAAAGCCTCTGGAGCCCAGGGAGGGCAAAAACGCCCCCCCCGCCATGGTGCAGGAGTCCGACTAGGCCACACCTACCATGGCCACACCCACCCAGTAACTGGGCAGAGAACCCCTTGCTAAAATTTTTGAAGCCCACCCCTGCATATAATGCAGGCAAATGGAGCAAGTCTTAAAAGTAACAACACTGAGCCTTCTGGAGAACAAGGTTGCTTTCATGTTTCAAGAGAGGGTGTTTTATAAAGTGCCCCTTTTGAATAGTTCACACTGCCCTATTCACCAGTGTGTCTTAGCTGAATCTAACTCTGGCTTTGATAAGAGAAAGAACATCACCATTTTGATGCTTTGTTCTGACTCTATTCACTCTATATATTTGGCAGTTCTGGAAAAACTGAGATAAGATGGACTAAATATTGGCCTGGGGATAAGCAAAGCTAGTATCATGAAGCCAAGGAGAAAATTGGAATTCTCTGGCTATTCTAATGAGGCTACAATTAACTAATGGAGAAAAGCACTTAAACTTTTGAGGAATTGTCAGTAACGGCCAAAGGCTTGCAAATTATAAACTGGGAAGGAATGGACCTCGTTTTCCAGGTCTGCTTTCAATGGTTGGGAGCAGAAAACTCTGGAAAATATTAATTTGGAACAGATTACTGTAGATCAATGTTTTTCAACATCTTTAATAGGAGCGGCCTCTGATTCCCAGAATTTTTCTGCAACCATTCTAGGGAATTCTGGTGATTGAAGTCCACACATTTTAAAATTGCCACAGTTAAGAAAACATCACTCTAGATTAACAGTGGGAGTGTGTGTGGAAAAGGGACTCAGAGATAGGAAAGCTGGGAAAAGACCAATTATAAGATAAAAGGTCTAGTGTGATTACTAGATGGAACAATTGGAACTGTGATTTCAAAGACCTTTGCCTGGAAGCACCTAAGAAAATAGAAGCTGCATATTCATATAGAAAAAGTTGAATATTTCAGTACAATATTATTTGTTTGCTTATTTTTTAAATTGATAGCAAATCCTTTCCAACATTGTTTTACTTAATTAATTGAATTTAGAGATGATTCATCACATCTCGGATGTTTTAACACAAAGCTTAAACAATAGACAATACCAAAAGCATTATTTCTGATTTAAGGAAAGGTGAATTGCCCCTTGAAACCTGTTAGCAATGCTTATGTATAGGTCATTCTTCATTCCACTAGCAATTGTGGGACACTGCAAAATAACTCTTTAGTGGCTCTAGAATTCATTGTCTACAATAAGACAATGTGTTAGTGTGATGTTTTTTTAGTCAGTTAAGTATGATGGAAAGGCATGCATGTTCAGCACAAATGCTGAATGAACTATTTTGATGAATGCACTGAAAAACACACTGAACATGCTATAATGTCAGTCCTTGAATGACAACCTATCTGTTCAAAATGATAGATGGTTAGGTCAACAGTAACACACCCTTTCCAATAACTTAACAGCTATTTATTACTGATTGAGATTGCAGTGAGCCTGATTCTAATTCCATGCTGATGAAGCACTACATGTATTTTCATTACTATTTCTGGTAGATAGAGATTTCAGCTGATTGGTGAATAATTTATTCTTATTCATTCAGATTGCATATACTTTGCTCATTAATTATTTCTTTAAACAGCCAATCTCCAAAGTTTTAGAAATGTATTTGACTATTCCCCGTTAATTATGCTGAAAATAATTCAACAACTAATTATTTGAATCATTGTTATTCATTGAATAGATTATTCTGACAATATAGCTAGCTTCTGAAAAATATATAATACATATTGAAGGGAGCTGGAATGATATTGTGCCCCACAATCCATCCAAACACAGTATTCATAATGTTTAGTTGGGGAGAGTACCTTGTTCTTACTCTTCCCCTGTTTATTCTGTAATTCTGTAATGGGATTACATTAGGTGTGTGTATTTGTGTGTACACAGTATGTATGTGTGTGTATTCCATTTTTCAACCAGAGCAGGTATCAAGATATACCATTTAATGTTCACAACAGCAGTATGATTTAACTAAAAACACATAGTCAGATTCATGGCTAAGAAAAACTTTGAATTCAGGTCTCATTGTGGCTCACCATTTATTTAAGTTATAAATAATGTAATTTAAAACATAAATATGCATTTCATATAATTTGGAAAACCCCAGTTTAATAAGCTATAATATTTTAAGCAGTTCATGTAATTAATAATCTATTTTCTCACATATTTTTCTAAATCCTGCAAGGCAACACATTATCATCATCATCATCATCATTATCATCAGGGATTGAGATATACTAATAACCTTGAAAAATAATTTGTAGGTTTTGTTTGGAATATTTTAGGAATAGGATAAACCATGTCCGTACCTCTGTGCTCAAAGGAAAATAATTACATTCTTTGTCAGAATGTACTCCTTTGTTATGGTTCAATCAGAATCAGGATGCAGGTTTTATTACCTGCTATTTAACACAAATTTGTAGGTTTGAAAATGCAAAAATACTTTTGTGTATAACATAAATTCAATCTGAAGAACAGACTTATGAATTTCCCTTACTATTGATGTATCTTTCCTAAATTATAAAACAATTACATGATTATATATATATATATATATATATATATATATATATATATATATATGTGTGTGTGTGTGTGTGTGTGTGTGTGTGTGTGTGTGTGTGTGTAAAGAAAGAAGCAGACATTCTGTGAGCTCTGGAACTTAAAATTTTAAAATAATTGAAAGGTTTTATTCTATTAAGCTTTTGTCAGTAGAATAATTTTTTTTAATTATTTAAAAATTTTAAATTCCAGAGCTCGAAGAATGTCTCCTTCATTCTTTACTAATATACCTGGAACTCGTATTTTTACAATAGTTTGATACACACACACACACACACACACACACACACACACACATATATATATAGGTCTTTGGTTATTCGGGTTTTCTCCCGCGTAAAATTGGAAGTGTCTTGGCGATGTTTCGACAAAGTCTCATTCGTCATCTTCAGGCTGGTGTCAACCTGAAGATGATGAATGAGACTTCGTCGAAATGTCGCCAAGACACTTTTAATTTTACGTGGGGGAAAACCCGAATAACCAAAGACCTAAATACAAACAACCGCAAAAACCTCAGAAAACAAATATATATACACACACATACATGTCTTCTTAAGTTTTAAGAATTTTAAATATTTTAACGGGAAAACACCCAAGATTTTAAAAATAGCTGTAGCAATTGTAGGGACATACACTTTCCTTCTTATGCCTAGAAGAAGAATACAGTAGATAAACTATATTTGCTAGCTGTACGTATTCACTAACGTTAGGTGAATACATGCCTTCTGAATTTTTCTGTTAGCTCTCATTGTGGAGATAGTATTCAAGACATGTTTGCAATATTTATTGCATATAGTAGAACATGCTTATGTAATACACTATTCTCCAGAATTCTCTTTTTTTCTTCTTCTGTGCTCTCGATGTGAAGGTTTTCTATTTGTTCCTACAGCTGCAACAATGACAACAATTCCTCCAAGGCTTTGCATTCTGTACCCACAAGAGGCCTTCATAGGACTTTTCTCATGTATAATTCATACATTTAAGAAGGTCTATTGCTTTGTATAAAAAGCAACACAGGCAGGATAAGACTGAAAATGTTATAATTTAAAGAAGGGTAAAATAATAAATAAAATAAAATGTTTATTAAGATAATAAAGATACGGATACCAATGCAACAGTAATCATTACGAGGTAGTTGCATAGAGCAACTAGGAGCCTTCAATATGCACTTAGGGGCATATTCCATATACACATATACTGGCACATCTGGCCAAATGATCAAACTACAAAGGTAGTTTGATCAAATTACAAAGGTAACTAAGAGAGCAATGTCCTTTGGTATACAGCAGATTGCTTTCATATTAATCATGGATCCACAGAAATGGCCTTCTAGATGTTCCTTACAGTACTTCCAAATCTTAGCAGCCCTACCCAGCATAGTTAACGGTGAAAGATGAGGGCATGTGTAATAAACATATAGAGGGCCATTCATTGTTCACTCTTACTCTAAATACTGTAGTATGATTATTGAGTAGCCAATGAATAACTTGCTCGGGTTTCATACTTCTATTTCAGAACTTATGCACATATTTCCTTTTCAGCTTCTTTCCCCCCCCCCAACTGTAGTTAACAAGTGTATTTGATAACAGTTTTGCATATTTGCAATAAATCATAATGTAATAACAACATTATTACAGGGAAGGAGGAGAATATGGCACTCCAATTAAAATTAGGCTTATCAAGACTCAATATTGACTCAATCCTGGCAGGCTAAATTTAATATATAACCCCCTTTTCTGTTGTTGTTGTTGCTGTTGTTGTTTTAACTGCATGGGCTTGAGTGAAACAAGACTCAAAAGAACTCCCTCTTTCTACTTACAGTTGTTTTTTCCAGGCAATGCAGCAGGTGGTGATGCTGACTTTCAATGATAGATGTGGCTTTGCTGATATTGTGCTCATCTTCCATAGACCCCTAAGCAGACAGAAAAGGCATCCATGAGACAATTGGTACAGAGAAAATAGCAATCATGTCCAGCATCTGAAAGTGCAATATGGAAAAGATGAGCGAGAAAAAGACAAATAAGTGCTCTTGAGCTTCAATATCCTTGCGTAATAAAAAGGAGTCCTAGTTCTACTGCATAGGGTTATCCCAATACATGTAGTTAAATTTAAAAAAGGGAAGAAGAGGACTGTAAACTTCCCCCTCCCCCGTTAAACAAGGGTGAAGACAGAGATAGAAAGAAAGACAGATTGGCAGGTAAAGCTACCAAATTAAGCTTAGTTGTTGTCTTCCCTAATCCCCAGCTGGACAGTGATTGTAAGGTTATGTGCATTCTAATCCAGACCAGAACAACAGACTGGGAGAATCTTATTCCATGGTAAAGTGCTGCAATAGCTGTCCAGATTGCTTTTGCTACAACATAATCAAGAAGATTTTATTCCTGGTTAATAGAATCAACAGAAACATACCAGACAATCTAAAAATTGCCTAAATATCAGGGGTGAAATGCTCCTGGTTCGGACCGGATCGCCTGATCTGGTAGCGATGGAGGTGGGTAGTTCGGAGAACCGGTAGCAAAAATTCCTGCCCACCCCCATTGCCCAGTTGAGCCGCATAATTATCAAAGGCTTTTTTTAATTTTTAAAAGCATTTTTTCTACAACCTCTTTGGCCGAAAAAAAATTACTTTTAAAAGTAAAAAAAAAAAGCCTCCGATGATCGCGCAGCTCAGCTGGGATCATCAGAGGCTT